>NW_024962270.1:1345704-1689239 GCF_019238085.1 Lagopus leucura
CCTCCTTCCCTCCTTCCCTCCTTCCCTCCTTCCCTCCTTCCCTCCTTCCCTTCTTCCTTTTCAATAACAAAGCCTTGGTGCATGTACCCTGTGTCTTGATCCTGTCCTGCAGTAAAACACAAGCTGTTGGCTGCTCCCCAGACCTCTCCCCATCCTGGTGACATTAGCTGAACAAAGTGTTGCCCAAACACGATGTCCCTGACAGTGGCTGGCTGGCACGGGGCAGAAGGTGCAGACAGGGGCTGCAGTTCTGCTGATGGACAGAGCAGTCCAAGGAGTGGCTGCAGCAGGGACTGAGCGCTATCAGCTCTCCAAGACTTTTGGAAGAGGACATGGGTACTTTCCTACACTACAAAGTTACAGAAAGTCTGTGGATCATGCTCCCTCTGCTTCCTTCTGCCTAGATTCCTGAAGTCACTTTGCAGACTTGACTTCGTCTTTTCCACAGCCAGGTACATTTTGTGGTTTCTTATTGCTAGTGTTGGCCCACAGCGAATAAGCAGCAGAAGTTTCATTAGCATTTTCCCACAACAGGCTGCTTGAGAGCCAGGGCTGTGGTGTCATCTGCGTCAGAGCAGCACTGAGTCCCTGAGACCAGAGACTGACGGTCCCTTTGATTAGGACCGTGATATCCAGCCCCCATGAAACTCTTTCATGGCCATCACCCATGCTGCAGCCTGCCAGGCTGTTAACTGAACACTCAAACAGCTTCATTGAAGTGGGACCTGAATTCAGTGCCAAGGGGCAGGGAGGTGAGCAGCTCCTTTCTGCTACTGCTTTGCCACACCTGAGCTGGCACAGAGGGATCCACACCCAGTGCTTACCAACTGCTGCACACTATGGCTTCCACCATCGGTGCTTCCCACTCTGCAAAAATAACAGATGCAATAACAACCCAGGCCTGATTTCCCTCCTTCTATCTGAAGCTGAGCCCAAATGAATTAAATCTGCTTGCTCCCTTTTGGTGGTGAACTTGAGGCTGATGAAAGTGAACTATTTTTAGTGCTAGCTGGAGGCATAGGCAAAAGGCTGGCACAGCACTGAGCATGTTTCCCTGCCTTGCCAGTGCATCTAGCTGGGATCTGCACTGAAAAGGGTGCCACAAGCCTCAGTGCTGCCATGCAGCTGCACTCAGCCATGCTTCTCTTCCTTTAGAGAACACCAGCACACAGGGACCGTGTGTTCCTCCAAGTACTCCTCAGGCTGCTGCTGCTTTCAGCTTTACTTATTGTAATGTGTCCTTTGCTGTGGCCATTTGTCTTGCTCTTTAAAGGCTGTGGTCTGACATTTGTTTTTGGCTGGATTTAGCACTGCTTGTGAGTATAAAGATTCTATCTGCTTAAAGAAAGTTGTAACCCGGGCGCTATTTGCAAGCTTTTTCTCCCTTCTCACCAAAGTGTCAGTTTTTGCTTTCACTGTGAGGAGGCTGCCCCACATCAGCTGCAGGATCTGGCTCCCTTATTTCAAGGTTCACATCAGTAGCACTCACTGGGCTTTTCACACGCAGATGCCATCTCTTAGAGTGTTTTCTTCTGCTCTGTGACACATTTCTTTGTGCTACACACATGGAGCACATCTGCCTGGGGATGTGTACGCTGTCTCAGAAAGGGCAGGTCTCTATCTATGGGCTTGACAGAATAAGATGCCCATTTTGCTGTTATAAAAACAAATGAGGAGGTACAATCAGCAAAGCAGCAGGATCCTACTCTGCATTCCAAGCAGCACATGAGCCACGCACATCCTGCACAGAACCAGAGGCAATACAGACCCAATGGGCAAAGGGAGCAGAACAATGAAGGGCACCTCCTACTGCTGCAGTGTTATCTGAGGATCTGGAGGCTGTGATGATTGCAAGGCTGTTTGCTGGGATTTAACTGTGCTCTCACTGCCATTAATGACAACAGCTGCTAAAAATGCAGTTGTTAAATGAAGGCATCTGGAGGATGTCACAGAGTGTTCCCGCAGCTCAGCCCACTTCCCTTATCCCTGGAAATCCTCCCAGGATTTACTGCACTGTAACAGTGCCCATTCTCCTGCCCCAGCACTGTTCTTAGAACACTGCACCAGGCAGGAGCAGCCCTCCAGGGCTGTGCAAGCTGCCTTCCAGCCTGGGTTCTCAGACTGCAATTCAGCGCTGGTGCATCAAATGGGAAATTCTAAGAGGAGATAAGCACAGATGAGCTGCTTCCAACAGACCCTGTGCTCAGACCTGTGCTTGGTGCCATGACGCAGTGTCTTTCCCAAGGAACTCAGGAAACCAGATTTCCTTAATTCCATGGTATTCAGGATATAGAGCTAAACTCATAAGAGTTAACTAGATTTTGTCTTTCAGCCTTTCAGCCTGTGCAGGAGAGCCTGCATTTCTGAGTCAGGAAAGCACAGCCAAAGCAAGCTGTGCATGGGGTAACGGGGACCAAAGCTTGCTTTACCACAGGCATGCTGAATCTGCTATTTCAGTTGGTACCCAAGCACCAAACTGCTCAAAATGGGCTGGAAAATAAAAGCCACCAGGGTCCTACATTCTGCAGTAAAGAGAGGATCAAATTAATCCTTGAGAGCTGCCACAACAGTGAGCAAGTGGATAGGTCCTGAAGGAGAGAGCACATCCAAGCTCAGCTCTCTTGAGGAGGCTCCAAGTTCGCTGCTTTTTCCATCCCCTGGGGGGAGGCATGATCCATGTTTTTCCCTTAAGGATGGGCTGAGCTATCTGATACTGTTCAATACCAGCTTGATACTCCTATGGGAGCCAGTGGCCCCAAAGCCACCGGCAGGGCTTAAAACTGGAGTCCCATCACTATGGATGTTTGCCCATTTGCTCAGGAATCACGCCAATCCCACTGCGGGCTGCCTCTGAGCCCCGCCACATCCAGCTGCTGTCTGCAGTATCAGTGTGTTGTGCTGCTTTGAAGCAAACCCAAGGTTGTTTCTGCCAGGCTTTGCATTTATTTTCCTTAATCTGTAACTGTGATCCTCTGTTGTTGTGGGGTTCTTTTTTTTTCTCTCTACAAGCCAGTTTATTTTTTGTCTCTCTGATATTTCCATGCTCTGGGGAATCCCATACAGGCCTCTGTGCACTGGGAGCTGTGGGAAGGGAAGGGAAAAAGGAAAAGGGAAAAGAAAGGAGAGGAGAGGAGAGGAGAGGAGAGGAGAGGAGAGGAGAGGAGAGGGAAAAAGGGAGCAGAAAAGAAAGTAAAGAAAAAAAAAAAAAAAAAGGAAAAAATAAAAGGGGGGGAGTGGGTGGAGAAAAAAACTATCAGGGCAGGACGCAGCGACGTCTGCCCTGCTGCTGCCTTACACCACACGTGCAGTCGGGACGCAGCTCTGCCCGCTGCGCACCGCGGGGCCCCAGCGCCACCATCTGGGGACGCGCCCGGCCCCGGTTCTCCGTCCTTCGCCGTTCCCTCCTTCAGCCCCTCTCGTTTTTGCTGGGAGGCGCTGACCCGTTTGCTCTGCTGGGCTGGGACTGTTCCTCTGCGGGGCTATTGAGGACAATGACGCAGGTCAGGCTGGCAGGGCAATGGCAGGCTGCAGCCTAGCCCTGCCATCACCAAACACAGCTGCTGGCTGTGCAGCAGTGCAGAGACATGGTGCTCAGCATCTGGCAGCCTTTGGCTCTTAGTGCCAAAGCACAGCACGCACGGAGCACACAGGGCCAGCAGAGCATCGTGCCACATGGCTGTCATTTATCCAAACATTGCTCGTACAAACAGAGCACAAATCACTGTAAAACAAACCACTGTATAACTTTAGTAACACGACACGGATGTGAGTACTTTAGGTCTGCTTACAAAAGATCCCTCTTCTTATTTATTGCCCCTTCCAGGGTTTGCTGAGGAAGAAAATAGGAAATGTTACTCTCTGGCATGCTGTGAGTGTGGCTAAGATGCTGAGGAGGAAATGGGTCTGGGACCAGTGTAGAACAGTGCTTTCCAGCCAAGCTCTATGGGATGTCTCAATCTGCATTACATTGGAAGGGCCCAAGACAGACATCTCTGTGCAACCCTCCCTACACCTTTCCTGTCTGCTGGTGGGGAAGGTCAGTGCTAGGAGAGGCCATGAAAATCCCCATCGCTCCTGGGGTGAGAGTTGAAAGCCAAACCAGAGCAGCTGGGAGCATTGCTGTGCTTCCTTCCATAGCTGCCAACCACTGCCCAGCCGCAGCTCAGCTGTGCCACTCTGTCCCCAAAAGCTAGCAGTGATGAGTTGCTGCTGCCCCACGGGGTCACATCGAGAAGAGGGCCAAGCATGTGACCTTACTGCAGAAGAAGGTATTTCCCTCCCACACTAAATATAGGAGCAGAAAAAGTGGCTGTCTTGTTCTTCTCAAGGACAGCAAGGCACAGGAAGGCTTGGAGGAGGCTTTTCCTTCACCTCCACTCCCAGCCACTCCTTGCCTTGCTGGCAGGGCAGTGATGGGGGCTCAGCACCCCACTTTTGGGGGATTTAAAATATTCCCCCGTATCTGAGAGTGCAAACTGCCTCTGGGTTGGCTCTGAGCAAGGGACACAATGACAACCATCAGGTCCAGGCATCCTCCCTGGGTGACACCCTAAACTCCAAGCAGCATGAGCCCAGCTGCTGCTTTCCAGCAGAAAGCTGGCTCTAAAACAAGTGACATCAACTTCATTGTTTCTTGGCTCCAGCCTTGAAAAGTCCAAAGTGTTTTTGTTATTCCTGGTGTTAGTCACGCACGCCATCGGAAGCCCAACCTGTAATTCTGGCTTTGCTGCTGCTATAAAACATCAACACTGCACTCTTCTTAACCAGGAGCAGAAACCTTTAATTTAGTTCCACTAGAGGAGTTTAATCTAGGACTATGACATTTCAATTACTTGGTAATACATATTTAACATTTAGCTGTACATGTCTAAAATTAAACAAAGAGGAGGAAAAATGTAGTACATAAGCAACTGTAAGGATTTAATTTAAAGCTGGTAAAGGCTGTAAAATTAGAACAAAGTTCTAAACAAAGGCATTTAAAGTAAACTCTTTGGCCTGTTAGGTTGCGTGATTTATGGATCTCTGTTCAAAATTAAATAGCTGAGACTTCCATTTCTCCTTGCTTTTGAATTTTTGGCTGATGAAGGACAGAAAAGTTTAAAATATTGAAAGTTTCCCGTGGATGGGAAAAGCATTTCTGCAGCACACTGGTCCCAGCCTGGAGCTCACAGATGTTCCTCATCTCCAGGGCTTGGTGCAGCAATACAGGAAACCAATGGGGTTTGTTTGCATCGCTGCCAAGAGCCAGGTGTTCTGGTTTTCAGCCTAGCAGTCTGTAAAATAACGGGATAAGCAATAAGCTGCTACTTCTGCCTCTCACACAGAGAACACAGGCTCATTGTTCCCAGCTTTGGCTTTGTCTCCTGGTGTCCATAGGGGCCCCTGTTGCTTTGCAGCTGGGCTGTGAGCTCTCCTGGGCAGGGTGTTTGTCTGTGTCTGGATGTGGCACTGAGGGACATGGCTAGTGGGCATGGTGGAGATGGGATAGGGTGGGACTGGATAATCTTAGTGGACTTTTCCAACCTCATTGATTCTATGATTCCATGCCTCACATTGGAGGGCTGCTGGCCCAGTGAGGCAACACATCCAGAGCGTAGCATTGATGTGCTGTGGTACCCTGAGTTCTTGACACTTTGGCTCCTTCAATCTTGAGAAAGCATGGCTTTCTCAAATGGTGTCATTAAGAAGTATCTCCAGTCTGATGTTCTCTAACGTTGCTGCTTTCTGCGTCCCCATAAAAGGTTGTTTATTGTGCACTGCCAGAGAAGTTTCTGCTCCTCTGTAGCGTAAGCACAATAAATCAGATTCTTTTTTAGCACAGCCTCAAGAGTTTGCTGGGGCAGTTCCAGTCCTGCAGGCCCAGAGCAGGACTCAAAACAGCAAATGGATAGCCAGGCAACCTCTGTTTCTACCCAAAAGTTATTGATGGGTACCATTTGGTTTCATTTCCACAGTGGTTGGTACTGGAGTTCTCCAGCCTCAAGGGCAGCCTCTCTGGGCAGAGCTTTGTAAGGCAAGCAGAGGCAGTGCTGGCAGGCTGCAAGAGTTCATGAACAGCACAGGAAGCCCAGGGAGAAAGGAAGAAATCCCACCGGGCTGCAGCAGTTTGGAAGCAGCTCCATGCAGGCAGCTTTTGGGGTGGGAAATGGAGTTTCCCCGCTTGCTCAAGCACATTGGCCCCCATGGGCAGGATACAGATGGGTTTCTGCACTTCCTAAGTATCTTTGGGTTTATTATTAGTTTTTAATTGAAATGAAGTTGCAGGAAATTAAGAGAGGTGAGAATGAAGGCGCAGGTGTCAGCAGAGGAGCTGCGTTGCTGTTTCTCAACTCAGCAGGGATCTGGAGCTGCTACGTGAGTCCCAACAATACCAACACCAGATTCTGGGAGCTGCTTTCACAAATGAACACTGATCTCTGTTAGCTTCTGTACAAGGAAAGAGATTTTTTCCCACTAATAATGCATTCTCTGCCAGCAATGGAGACTGAGTTAAATACTGCTAGCTTTATCTAAAAATAATGGATATAGGAGGGCATGTAGTGTCCTTTGGAAGCTCAGAGATGCTGTTGCTACCAATCTGACTGCTAGCAAAACAGACAGGCTGCTCTCCTGGCTGCCAGAGCATGCAACGATGCTAAACATGGTACTCAGCAGTTTTTAGAGGAAAAGTAAATATTGACTCATTAAGCATAATAGCATATAATAACCTGATATTCATTTACTTAATGCTCATGGCATTAATAGATCATACTGACCCAAATGTCAGGATAGCCTTATCCAGCATTCTATCACCTACCATTAATCCTTATCAGCTTTGTGGTCATGCTCAGAGATCTCCCTTGGGTATGTTTCCTGAATGCTGGTAAACAAATAAATTGCTTCTGCTGGCTATAATTAAAGAAATATATCCAGAAGCAAAGGGGGACCCTGCATTATCCTTCAAGCTAAGTGCAATGGCAGAGCAAGGTGCTCTCCCTGCTGGCAAGGAAAAAGTAGAAAAGAGAATGTAGATAAACACAAGAAGGGCTCTGACCTGTCTTGGGTGCCTCTGCTTTGCACTGCTGCCATCCCAGCCTTTTCTGCACCTCTCTCTGCCACTTTTGTACCACCTGGCTGTCCCTGCCCATCTCTGTCCTTTGCCATTGTTGCTCCTTGCACCAGGGAGTGCAGCTCACCTCCAGGAATGCGACAGGTGATTCAGTGAGCAGTTCTTTGGTGGATTCTTTCCAAACCCCAGAAAACCCCAGAGGCCCATTTCAGATGGTTCTCCCACATCTGGCCAGGCAAGTTTGTAGATATCCACCATGTGCTGTTTCTGGGCACTGGAGAGAGCGGTAATTTAATTCCCTTTGGGACCTAGAATCCATCAAGATTCCATTAAGTGAATAGTAATTATCATCAAAAGCACAGATATATATAAACTGGGGTTAAAGTAATGCTAAGGTTGAGGAAGAAAACCACAAAACCAGGAGAATTCAAGGCTGCCATGGCAACTCCGACTCACCCCGAGTCAGATGGTTGGGCATTGCAGCATTGCTCCAGGACCTCCCAGCAACTGCTCATGTTCAGCATTTTATGCACATTTTTGGACAGGTAACAGTGCTGCTGGCCAAAGTGACCAGTACGTTTGTGGAAGAGGATGTAATTTTTGTGGGAAGATCTGGAAACTCAGACTTGGAGGGTACAGATACAAGCACTGGAAGATCCAGGCTCATGAGTTAGGTTCAAATACCTGCACTGGTAGACCAAAGCTCATAAGATGGGTAAAGTCCTGATCCCCCAGCCCCAGCAGGACATGGCACCAGTAGATGAGTCAGGAACAGAAAGCAAAAGTTTGAGTAGTGAAACTTGGAATATTGAAACCCTGGCTGCAAGCCTTCAGTCACAACCTGCTCCAGCACTGGTCCTGTCAACAGTTACTGACTTCCCCTTCCCTCTACGACCAGCAGATATCTCTGTGTGACAGGAACAGTTCTATTTTCCTCCAAGCAAAATTACTCATAGCTATTCCTCTCTTCATGTGGCTTAGAGTAATGGTTGCAATTGTTCTGTGGAGGAAAGGAGTTTAAAATAGATCAACAGCTGATAAAATCCCAGTGAAAGAATAGTTTGACCTGTTGGTTGTAGCCCAGGGCAATCTGGGCTTTTCCCAGATTCCAACAGAAGAAGTCATCCAAGCACATGACATCATGGACACAATGACCACAAGTTTGGGAAGTTTTATTAGAATCAACTGGCTTCACACTAATGGCACATATAAAGCTGTAGTGAGGAGGGGGTTGACAACTTCTCCCAGGTAGCAGCAATAGGATGAGAGATAATGGGCTCAAGCTGCACCAGGAGAGGTTCAGGGTGGATGTTACAGTTTATTCTCTGAAAAAATGGTCAGAATGCCCAGGGAGCCGTGGGATCACCATCACTGGAGGTGCTCCAGAACTGTGGAGATGTGGCACTGAGGGATGTGGTTATGGGCATGGCATGCATGGTGTATGATCAATGAATATTAAGATGTCATAATTACAAAATAAACAAGAAAGTTAGGCAAAGCAGATAATGATAATTAAAAGAGATAGATAGAAAGCTTACCCATAACCTGGGCTCGCTTACAAAACTCCAGCAGTGTGGATCTTCAGAAGAGATCCTTCCCTCCTGGAAGCCAGCTCTTAAATAGGTCTTAAGGCTCTTAAACAGCCTTCACCTGTGCTCCTCTGGCTGACTCATTGCTCACCTCAGGTGATCAATCAGAGGTTCAGGCCGTGACTCAGCAGTCCCCATACAGATGGGTTGGATTTGGGAATCTTAGTGGTCTTTTCCGACCTTAGGTTTCAGTTGCCATAAAATACCTTGTGTTGTTTTCATACCTGTCAAAATCTATCCGGGTTTCTGTGTGTGTGTGCACTCATTTTGGCTTAAGCGTGTCCAGTGCAGAAAATGCATGCAATATAATTCATTTGCTGCACATCGTTGTTTTTTCTCTTTCTATATTTCCTTTCAAACCTGAGTGTTCTGTAAAGCCACGTCAGTAAAAGCTACTTGTTTCTGATCCAACACTTAGATTAATTTTGGTTTCTCTTTTAATCTTCGCAAGTTGCTAATTATCTTTTCAAACCTGACAAAATTCAGTTCAAAGGAAGCTGCTCCCGATTCTTCCTTACAGGAATAGCGAATGCACTTCTTTTAGCATGGATTGCTTACATCGTGACTTTCGGTGAGCTGCAATGAAGAACAAAAGCAGATCTCCAGAGGAAAGCCTAACTCATGGCTCCATAATGCAGTGATGTTCCAACTCTGATTCATAAACTAGCAGCACACTCCTAGGCACTCAAAGATGGAACACAGAGCAAACAAAGCTGTAACAAATGCGTATGAAAGCATACGCATCCACTGAACATCTTCAGGCAAAAATAATACACGGAAATTTGTAGGATGGAGAATTTGCATTGGCAAAGGCTGAGACGCAACGCATCTGCACATGCAGAAATTGTCAGTATGCCAGGAAGAATGAATAAAGAGAATGTCTATGTAATTAAATGGGTTTATTTGTGAGAGCAGATGATGTAGTACAAGTCAGAGCAGCAGGAGAATTCTTTGAATACAAAGCTGTGCACAGGGAGCTTCGGGAGGACACCTTGGGAGGCAGCCAGGGCTGCCTTAACCATTGAAGTTGAAGGAGGGAAGATCAAGGTTGGATGTCAGGGGAAGTTCTTTACTATGAGAGTGGTGAGCTGCTGGAACAACTGCCCAGAGATGTTGTGGGTGCCCCATCCCTGGAGGTGTTCAAGGCCAGGTTGGATGAGGCCCTGGGCAGCCTGGTCTGTTATTAAATGGGAAGGTCAGTGGCCCTGCATGTGGCAGTGGGGGGAGTGGAGCTTCATGATCTTTGAGGTTTCTTCCAACTCGGGCCATTAGGTGATTCTATGATTCTCTGATTTCTTATCCCACACAGCTGTGCTACCTCCTGTTTCATATTCTGGATCACTTCCCGTGAAAATAACAAAGTTATTTCTCTTCCAACAAACCAGCTTGTTGCTCTGGGTCTGGAAGCAAAGGGGAACCCCCAGACATTGCCAGTGTTGCTCAGTTCCAGGCACCACATCCCCATGCCCCTGGGCTGGAGGCAAGGCATGGTCCATGAGCAGGGGACGTACTTACTGCTGGGTTTCTCCGGAGTGGCACTGGCCTTTCCAAAGGAAAATGAAATCAACAACTTCAACTGCAAATCAAAATTGCCTGTTGAGTATCTTTCAGCTTGGTCTGATTGCTCCACTGCGGTGGTGGCCAGGCCATGCTGGAATGTTGAAGGACCAGACAGGTTGTGCCATGCAGGAATCTAACATCACACGTGCCTCACGTTCTGCCCTTCAAGGACATAACTCCTGCAGCCTGATGCCTCAGGATTATAGGCTGCAAACAGAAGAAAACTAGTATGGGAGGAGCTGAGTTGGGACAGGCTGCAAGGTGCTGCCCACAGCCTGAACCTCCCAACACCATCAGCTCTGCTGTCAGAGCACCTTTTCCTCTTAATCACAGCAGGATAAGATACCGTCCATTCTGGGATAATATTTTCCAGAGGAACTATTCTGCATTTTGCAGTGATATGTTTTCTTTCCTACAGCGTGACTGATGAGCACTGAGCACTTTTCATGCTCCCAGGAAGGAAAGGCACATGTTAGAGTGCTGCACAGCCCCTGCATGAACACAAACCCATTCATTGCTGCTGGCATGAACAGCACAGCCATGATAGTCTCCCGGTGTCACTCAGTAAGAAGAAGCCAACGAATGCCACTGTCTGTTTGCTCACTCACCACACACAGCAGCAGCCACAGCCAGCATCACCACAGCTTTCCCTTGCTCCATCTTCAGCAAACACTGGGTGTGTGACTGTGTGATGTATGTTTGTTGGCTGATCTGATTTGCTACTGATGGGGGTTTCGTTGCTGTTGTCACCAGGATTTCTGTCTGGGAGCCCTCAGCTGAGCACAACTTCCAGGCTGGATGTGGATCTGGGCAACTTGGTCTGGTGGTTGGCAGCCCTGCACACAGCAGGGAGGTTGAAACTACATGATTATTATGGTCCTTTTCAACCCAGGCTGTTCTATGATTCTATGACAATGTGTTTCCCAGCACAGGTTTTCTCCTCCTCCATGCCCAAAGGCAGGTATTGGACCATATACCACCAGTTCTCCCCATGTTTGCATTTCTTGTGCTACTCCATCCCTTGCAGGATGAATTGAGTTCATCTGTCATGTTTGGTCTCCCTGCTCTCTGGCATCCTCCCTCTTTGCTCCTATTTCCCTCATTTCCTCTCTCTGCTGAAACTCTCCAAAGCTGCTTCCTGCTTGTCACCCTCCCCCTGTCCCTCCTGGACCCCCAGCACCATTAAGGGTAGTGACAATTTCTGCAGGTGCCACCACAGCTTGCAGCAGGTGGGTATGTCAGTGCTCTGGGATGATGGCAGGGAGCAGCACAGATCCACTGGGATCACAGCAGGGGAAAAAGAAAGAGGAAGCAAAAGAAGGTAAAAGTGATGGAAAAGAAACATACTCCAGCATGCATGTGCAAGGTATTTCTCCTCCTCTTAGACCAGCACAGGCTTGGTGCTCAGGCTTTAATCGAAAGGGAATCATCCTCCTTTGACTAACCACTGATGCCACTCCCAAGCCACAGCACAGTTCCACGCAGACATCACTTCTCATCATCTTGTTTCTTGTACTCTTACCAAATACCATAGCCACGCAGACAAGCTCCAGGATCAGATGCAGGAGACCTCAAAGTGATTCTTAGGTCAGCCATATGTTTTGGGTTCAACTTCTACCTCCCCATCCCATGGGTGATGCAGAATCAGCACTTCTGCCCTCGCCTCTCCCTGCAGCCTTGAGGCAGGCAGGAGATCCCCCACTGGCTATGGAGGTGACCAGTGCAGAAGATACTTCTCATCCTTAGTTTTTAATGCAATGATTAAAAAAAAAAATCTTCTTTAAAAGCCTATGTCCCTAGGTGACTAAATGAATCAGGAGACTGGTAATATTTAGCAGAGGCTTTAAACTTACCCTGTATTGATCTGCAGTGGATATGTTAAGATTTAGTGGAAGAACTATCTGCCAACATCAGCACTGCTAGCAAATGAGCTAGGAAACAACAGAGAGAGACTCTTGTGCTTCCTGGGCCTCCAAACCAGGAAAATAGCAGCATGCTCAGTGAAGCATACACAACTCTTTCTGCTAGAAATCAGCCTGGCAGTGGCCAAATGCTGTGTCTGATGCATGGACTCAGATGTGAACAATCCAAATCATTTGTTACAAGTTCTCACATCACTTACATACCTTCACAAGTTTTCTTTCTCTAGCTTTCCCATCCATCCCTACAACTTTCCCATCCACCTTTACATGTCTACAGAGCACTCTACAAAACACTCTGCAACCGTTCATGCAGGCATTTATCCAATCAGAGACACGAGACTTTCTTCTTCTGGAGGTGTCCTTGGTTCTCATGCTGTTTATATTGCTTTACAGCTGCTGCTCAGAACAGTTTTTCTTGTATTTCCACAGGTAAAGGCTGGGAAACTTGCAGCGCTGCTCTTGGTAGGATGGTCCTGCTGTCCATTGGGGTGCTGGGGACAGGCTGACATGTGAGCCCTGATTCATGGGAGGCCAGGGGAAGTTCACATCTAAGGCAAAGGGAAAAAATATATCATCCCCATGTCAAGAGGGGAGCAGGCTTGTGGGGATGCAGCTCATCAGTGCTGGCACAGTAGCCTCAGTGCTCATCTCTGTCTGCAACATGGGAAAGACTGTGCCAGCCCTAGCAAGAAAATACCCAGGTCACCCTGATGCTTAGGGGTGCTTGACAAGACCTCCAAAGCCAATATTCTATTTGCCTCCATAGACAAAGCAGGTTGGGCTGTGCCACAGTGAGCTGTGGTTGTAATGCTCCTGGTCTGGAGGATTAAACACTCTCCAGGAAGCTGCTCTGATGCAAAAGGCAAATGCTTTTGGAGCATGAAGGTCAAGACCACTGCAGTCAGGCTGCACTAATAGCTACATAGAGCTGGGTTTTTATTTTAGAGTTCCTTAATTCTGCAGCTATACAATTTCCTCTGTGTAACAAAACATGAAGTCATGCAGCTGCCATCAGTTACTGACAGGCTGCTAAACAATTCAAGATGCTTTTCAATAGCTCTTTTTTTTTTTTTTCAGCTTCTAGAGCTGTCTGCCTTCCCATCTAAGGTTACATCATTGTTGTCTTTAATAATTCAGAGGCCATCCCACTTACACTAATGCGATGGGTGTGTTTGGCTGTCAGTTAGAGCAGAAGCCACGAGCAATGAATCACAAGTCAGTAATTTTATGTACCACTTGTTTGCCCAAATTCTTCAGCACAAAGAGTTTGAGATGCACACAAGCCTCATACCTACCTGTTTTTAAGAGGAACTGGATGAATCGCTTATGCTTTTCCAATTTGTTTCCTTCCTGACATCCCAGCTGGGTTGGCTGGGGAGTTTCATGATTTTTTTAAGGAAACAGGAAGGTGCAGCCCTACACTGTGTGTACATGAAAGGGCTGACGTGTGTGTGCATGGATACCTCAACATCAACCAATTTGAAAACAATGGCTGTCTCAAACATATTAAGTCCTTACCAGTTTTATGCTAGCTCAACAGTTAATCAGGCTCAACATTTTATTTTCACATATTTTGACAGCAGCTGTGCCACTGAGTGACCTTCTTCCAAGCTGTGCTCAGGCAGCAGTTCTGCTTTGGCTCAGAAACACGTACTTATTGCTGTACAGATATTAAAAGCATTCCAGATTTCAAAGGAAGTCTCTTTCCTCCGTGAGTTATTACTGTCTGATCATTCATAATCTGATGGCAGCACAAAACCGACCAGGAGATGAAAATTCATAGGAAGGAAAAACACAAGGCAAAGCAAATAAGGAACCACGTAATTTAATTCCTACTACAGATTTCAGACATTCATTACAATTTGAAAGTTCACAGCAATTCATCTAACAGAATACCTTAATTCTCTGTCTTCTGTTTCTCACACACCATCACCTCGATTTTGGTTCCCCCTATGGTCAGGAAGCACTCAGACTTTCTCCTCGCTCTTTTCCCTATCCATTTTCTTGCCCCCATTAACTGAGTGTTTGGGCAGCATTTAACAACCACGCTCACTAATAGCACCTCATTTATCAACCTCCATTTGCACACCGCCTAACAGTCACAGGGAGTGTTGCTTTTGCAGCAGCACAATGAACATTGAAAGAACACCAGTGAGACACAGTGCTCTGAAGCCGTGAGCTCCTGGATAGGCTCTGCCTACCTCCCCCAGACCCTGCATGATGTGGGAGCTCAGGGACAACCACACACAGGTATGTCTCCCCTATGGTGTCATTTATGGATGTGAGCCCTGATGGTTGCCAGCAGGATGGCCAGGTTGGGGCAGGCCTCACAGCGTTGTCAGGCAAGCCTCCATAGCCTTGTAAGGCAGACTTCCATAGCCTTGCAAGGCAGGCCTCCATAGTATTGGTGCAGGGCGCTGCGCACAGCAGCTCCTCAAGGGGGCGCCCGCCGTCACGCGGCTTCCGCACCCCTCCCTCATTTCCGCTCTTCTCTCGCACTTCCGCCCGGCAGGGGGCGGTGCCGTCGCTGCTCTCGCGAGAGTTTCTCGGCCCCCGCCTGCCCGTCCCGTCCTGCCCGGACGTGGCCGCGGCCCCGCAGCTCAGCGCTGCCGGCGGTTCAGCCCAGCGCGGTGCGGCCCGGCTCCGCCATGGCCTCCGACAGCGACACCGAGGAGTTCTACGACGCTCCCGAAGATGTTCACCTGGCGGCCGCCTCCCCCGCGCCGTGAGTCCCGTGCGGCCGCCGCCCTGCCCTGCCCTCCCTCGGCTCTGGGGGAGGCGGCCGCCCCGCTGTCTGCACACAGCGGGTGTTGGGGCAGCGCGGTGGGTCGGTGGGGGGGGGAGCCGAAACCGAGAGGCTGCGGGGACACGGGGCGGCTGGCGGGGCTGGTATTGCTGTTATTACGCTGGGGTGAGACTAGCCTTCCTAGGGCGGGCAGGATGCGTGTCTGGGAAGGATGTGCGGCGGTGCGATCCGTGCTGATGGCTCAAATCCTCCTTTAGTGATGGAAAGATGTGATTTTTCTGGTGCAGGACGAGCAACGGGGCTTCTCCAGCACCGGGCTCGCTGTTCCTGTCTTTTAAACAAGTTCAGGTGCACTCTGTCGTTCGTTTCTAATGCCGTTGCCTGGATGTTAAGTATCGAGGGTTCTGAGCAGCGTTTTATAGCACAGCTTCCCGCACCTGTTAGCTCAGAGCTGCCTCACTGTATTGTTGTCGTTAGCCAAACATGCTTCTTCTTCTGCAGTGGTAAATATCTTTCTGGTTTTGTGCTCAGTGGGTTGTATCAGCTCTGGTTTTTCAGGCAGTCCGGACCAAACCTCTCCACGGTTTGACCTTGCAGGATGAGGTGCCACGTAGCTCAGCATAGCAATGAGATACGGGCTGTGGGATCCATCCATTGGAGCTTTAATAATTGATCAAGGGTTTGTTATTATCTGTATAAATGGCTCCTGGGTTTCTTGAACAAGGGAAGGGCTAGGCTTGAATCGTATCATAGAATGGCCTGGGTTGAAAAGGACCACAATGATCACCTAGTTTCAACCCCCTGCTCTGTGCAGGGTCACCAACCACCAGACCAGGCTGCCCAGAGCCACATCCAGCCTGGCCTTGAATTCCTCCAGGATGGGGCATCCACAACCTCCTTGGGCAACCTGTTTCCAGTGTGTCACAACCCTGTGTGTGTGAAAAACTTCCTCTGCATCCTCACACATAGCAAAGCTTTTCTTAACTTAGCTTTTTAAGTAGCCTGGTGGAAAAACGTGCCTTGGCATACAGTTTTGAAAGATGTAGTAAGATGAATTAACAGCATGTTGTTACAGAAACGTGGTGATGCTCCTGCTTCTCACCTTGCCCAGATGCTAGTGATCACCAAACCCTTCTGAGTTGTTTTAACTGAGTAACTGAAAGCAACTGAAAACAAGGAACAGCAAAACCTCTTCAGTAAGTTGAAACAGCTGCAGCCTGAGAGGATGGAGAGAGGGTAGGGTGAAGATGCGGGATTTGTGGCTAAAAGCAGAAGTGGGAAGCTGGAAACATCCATTCTTTGGTAACAGTGAGCCACTAAATCTGTCCCAGCTCCATATCTTACCTTTTATTTGCTACAAGTAATGCTGTCTGTCCGGACTTGCAAGTTTCCCCCACCTATATTAAGTAGTTCCCCCACCTTGCTATGGAATAAGTTAAAAGAAATTAAAACTGAAGTTCTTTTTTGTTTCCTATTGCTCTTCCATAACCTATAAGAATGCATGATTGGCTCAGATCGATGGCATCAAGTAAGGAGATCTCAGAGGACTTAGTTTGCAATGTGGATACTGAATCTGTCATTCAGTCTGATATTCCATCTGTACTAACAACATAGAGTATTTTCTCTAAATAAGCTTTGGAATTTCCTGAGAAATAATTTCACATTTACATTGGAGGCTTTTTGGCAGCAGGCTTGTAGATTGCAGTTCTGACACTTATACGTGTGTAATGGCACTGAGCTGCGACCCACAAAATAGGGAATTTCTTGTGAGAGGAAGGGCAACCAAAAAGTGTGTGTTAGCATCTGCATTTTCAGTTATTTCCTTACACATTCATGTTCTGATGATCAGCAAAAATACACAGGAATATATATATATATATATATTTTTTGCAGCATATACTATAAACAGCTTTTTGCAAAGTAGTGCAGATAGATTTACTTTCATTAAAAGTGTTATTTCTCATTTCCTCCCCACTGCCCTGCATAGGGAAGTTTAATAATTGCTCATATAGAAATTCTGAAGTGGTGACTTTGCTTTTTGGTTGCTTTACTCATTACTGCTGTGATGTGTGAGAGTGGAATTTTCAAGTTGTATGGAAGCTCCCAGTTCCCCCTCTTAAGTCAGTAACTACCAATGATCAAATCTCTCTCTGAAGGAAAGCACCATATCCGTAAGTTTGTGTATAACTGGTGCTTCGTAAGGATTAATTAGCAAAAATGGCAGAATTAGCTACCGAATGTCATTTGGTAATTGGCTGAGATAGCTCTTCTGAACTGATGATGTGTGTGAGCCGATGTGTGATGAAATAAAATGTTTGGAGACTTCTCCACTGCCTGCAGTGAGGTCTACATCCTTCCCTTCTGCTGCGGGTCTTTTGATGTGTAACTGCTTTTGGTATGATGTACGGACATTTTATTGTTTGCTAGGTCCAAAGCAATGTCTGCTTCTGTAAGCATCCTAGGAAAAGAGATCTAGGTGCCAGTGTAGCCAGTCAGTGAAGGCACCTGTTGGTCCTGTGGTCATTGGAGTGGGGATGGAGAGGCAGTGTGGCAAAAAACATCCTGACTGAACCTCTGTCACTCCACTATCAAAAGGCTGTAGCTGAAAAAAGGTCAAGGAAAAAACCTCAGAAGTTATTGTGGGCATGAAGGAGGATGGCAGTTGTGAGAGAAGAACATGAAGTCAGGCACAGTTGTTTGGATGCAGGTACATGACTCGCTTTATTTCTTATAAAGAAACACAGTTCACCTACTGTGTAATGAAGAATTGCTGAATACTGTATTTTGGGTACTGCACTAGAATTACTGGTGGGAGAGTGACTTCCTTGTGGCTGGTCAGTATTGGGATGAGTTCTGCAGCTGAATAAATACAAAGATCTTCTTGAAGTGTTTATCTGGTGTTCAGATTAATCAGACCTGTGCTGTTTGTGCAGGTGAAATAGGAATTTTCTTCCACTATTGCCCGATCTTTGCAGGTAACTTTTAACTCCTCTCTTTGTTAAACTGATGGTACTGGTGGTGTCATGTTAGGATACTGGAGTTAGAAGCCTTTTACTTGAAATGCAACCTGCAAAATCTATTATAAAATATTGTAGTGGAAATGCTAAATCATGGCTTGAAGCAGTGATGGAGCACCTGGTGGAAGGCAGGGCCGGCCCAGTGGAGTTCAGGTGTATGAAGTGTACCTGAGTGGATGGAAGGGCTGGAGCCAGGATCCACCCCTCATATCCCTCATGTAAGGGTTGGTAGCGGAGGTGGGGGCATCTCTGCATACCTGAGGCCTTCTGAAGGTAAGCAGCTTCTTCCCTTTGTTTCTGTGCCCACAGCTGTTGCATTTGAGCACATCCTCACTTGCTGCAGCCAGGGACCTTGCTGCTCTGCTGTCATTGCTGTGCTTTCCGTTATGTTACAAATATGTAATCCCATCATCTACTGAGCAGTCCTATGTGAAAGAAAACTAAATTTTTTGTGCTCTTCTGTGTTGTGTCAGAGCATCAATGTGGGATGCTGCTTTTGAGTGCAGATTTTCCACAAAGCTGAGTATTTGAAAGTTAAGGAATTTGGGAAGGGCAGCTACATTGTTTGACCTTCGTATGGTGTGTTACTAGTGAGGGAGTGATGTGCCTGCAGCAGAAGGGAGTGTGCTGGTAGCTGGCAAGTGTTGTGACAGGACAAGCGCTGTGATAGGAAACTGTACAATCTTGTCATCACAATAAGACTCGGTGTTTAAATATCTAACAGCATTCTGAGCTGCAGGTCTGGGATGTAGTGAAAGTTGACAGTTCACTGATTGGTTTACGTGGTGACCTGAAGAGAAGTAATTGCATGATGCCAGTCCCCAGAGATACCTCCTTTTTTTGTGTAATTAGTGAAATGAGAGGTCGTCTCAGAGTGGATGCTAATGCAGCTAGAGTGTATCAGGGTATGCATTATGTGTAATGGGAGATGATTTTAAATGTGTGCTTGGAGTAACATCGGTACACTAAGAAAAGGATGACAGAAAGATGGTTTGTAGAAGCTGGAGCTGAGAAACTGTCAGGGATTAGAGAATCTCCAGTGGGTTTATGACAGACAGAAGGGCTCTTTACTCTCTTTGGAGTGTTCTGTATAAAGGAGCAGTGTATCAGAAGCATTCACTGCTTGTCTGAATCATTAAGTATACCTCATTGTAAAGGAAGACCATTAAAACTGTTTAATACAAAGCTTACTGTTGAGATTTCTTTCCTGGAGCTCTGCATAAGTCTGTCTTCTCTTTCTAACAGGTCACCATCAAAGGTTGGATCCTTTGTATTGAAGGTGAGTTTCTTAAAATCAATCAGATGTAAGCATTTCTACTTAATGTAGGTGTGCTGTGGCAGTCCTGACATCTCCTTGAGGAATGGTAAGCTTTCTTTGCTGCAGGGAGCAAATGTTCTGCTTGTGTCTCTTGATGTTCCAGCTTTACTTTTGGGGAACTTTAACATGTCTTGAAGCTAATTTGATTCTAAAAATGAAATTTGCAAATTAATTGAGCTGTACTTGACTGCTAGACTATCCTCTTTCAGATGATTTGTGAATAGGAAGCACATTTCCATGGGACTTGGTTTTTTTTGGGATCCTGGTTGATCTGAAATGCTGACTTTATTCCCTTCAGTCTTCAAAATAAGAAAAATCTGTGTGTGTACTTCAGGTGACGTGAAAATACAGCACTATATTTAGCTGATGGAGATGGCATTGCCACTTCCTACACAAGTAATTGGTGTGCTGCATCTGTGCACAGCGACAGTCAGCTGAATGTGACACCTGTTAAATTAAGGAGTTGAATAGTGTACAAATGTCACTGTTTTTCTGGTCTCCAAAGAGCCAGCAGTGATACTTGTGCAATGCTCAGATGGAGTAAAGGAGGCTCAATATTTTGTCCTAATAAATCAAATGATGCATTTGTCAGCACTGTTAGAGAGTAGGTGATAGCTTCCTCTCTTCAGCTGCCAGCAAATCAGTCGTCTTCTTACAGTGATACCAGCTCCTATGGCATCTCTTGTGGAGCAGCCATCTATTTTGTGTTCTGCTTAATACTTTGAACGTGTAACATCCCTTTAACAATAAACCTTGCAAGAAATGTAGCTATCGTTCTTTCTAAGCTCAGTGCAGCCAAACTGACTTGAGTGTCTTGTTGGCTGAAACATAGAGGATTTTCATTACCAGGTTTTACATGTTGCTTACAGCTCTTTCTTTTTTGTATCGTCCTAAGTCACTGTTTCTGAAGCTGAATCACTGTTCTCTCTCTGCCTGGTACTGTATCAGTTCTCTGAGTGTGTGACTAATGGTACAGTTTGCCTTGGAGTGGGTAAGAAAGATTCCTGAAGTCCAAAGTTTAACAGGTGTGTGAGGTTAAGTCAACAAAATTAGAAATTAATGTAATGGGTTACTGTAGGCACTGATTGCACTTAAATTCTTAAGTTGTGTCTTTGAAGGTAAACGGTGATAAAACAAAAACAGAGTGGAAAAAAACGTATGGAAGGTGGTGGAGGAGTGGACAGAGAGGAATAAGATTTTAATGATTGCAGCTGTCTCTGCGTAGTAGGAAGGAGGAGGAGGAGGACAGTGATTCTGCATCTCTGCTCAGGGAGTCAGCCAAGATATGTTTGTTTTTTCTTAACTTTCTGAACAGGTGTTGGCTTGTTTGATAAACTCGAGCCAGTCACAAAAAGTCTTTCTCTTTTTCTGAGACTGCCCCATTAGTCAGAAGGATTACGTGTTCTCTGCAGGTCCCTTTCAGCATTGGGGGTTTCTATCAGATTCCCCTTTAGGCAGTGCTCTAGGCAGTGTTGTCAGTACTTCATGTCAACAGGATGCATGTGATGTGCAATAAACCATACTAACTGAGGTTGAAGTTGGCTTCTGGTTAAAGCAGTAACCTCTGTGGTGTCAACTGCTAGCTTTCCTGAGCATAGGATTGTTCAGAAATTGACAAATCCTTTCACTCACAGCTGGGATATTTTCAGTGTTAAGCCTCTGTATAGATGTGTGTACCTGATATACCCAGTGTCTGTTGTTTCTGGAGCTTATCCATAAGTATGATTGGTTAATTATTTTATTATGCAAGGTTTAAGACTCTTACAAGGACTTAATAAATTATTTTGGCACAACCTGCTTTACTGCATTATTTTTATTCCTTGTTTAACAGGCTGTGCCAACGTGGTGTTGCTGTTTGTACATTTCTAAACTACACTTACATTGAAAACTAATAATGTTTCTGTTGTAAGTGGTGATAAAGCAGTTCTGGGATCTTTTCCCACGCTTGACAGAGAGCAAAGTATGTTTATGTATCTTTGCTCCAGGTTCTTAAACATGTATGTTTCTCTAATCGGTTCTATTTTAGTTGAGGCTGGAATCTTTTAAAGACATAGAACTTAGGTCATTTATAAAATCCATCATTTTCCAAGTAAGATATGTTTGTCTTGGAGTCTTTCATCAGATTTCTGTGCATTACAACAGAAGCAGGCAGGAGGTTAAATACCAAATGTTGAATTGCCTTTTGTTTAGCAATGAGCACGCTGATTCTGAGTGTGCCAGTGTGAAATAATCTGCATGTGTACTGTGCATTACTTCTGCCAGATAGGTACTTACTCCATAATGGATGAATATGTGGCAGCATTGTTTTCCTTTATGCTTAATGCAGTTTCTTCAAGCTGTGTGTAATCTTACTCAAGACCTTCTCACTACCATCATCCTGTATCTTTTTTTCATAGGATGTGGACAGCAGGCTGCACAAAGCTGGAAATGAAACCTTTGTACAAGAAATGAAGCAAGATGATTCAAAAGAGGTTAGTTATGCTTCTTTACGCTTCCATCCTCACACTGGAAATATGAAATAACACTAATGAGTTGTCATCCAAAAGCTAACAGAATGTGTGGCTTCTGTTAGTGAGAATATTCATCTGAAGGGTAAACATCAAGCTAAAGTGTTCTAAAAACGTATCTAAGATTTGCAAGCATTGAATTATTTAATGTACAGAATCTTCTATGCTGGTATGTGAAATCTCAAACAGCTGAACAACTTTTGATCCAGTGATAGCTGTCTCTCAAATTAAAGAGGAAAGAAAATTACTCATTCTGTTTCATTGTTCAGATGCACCTATTCCTGCATCTAGGTTCTGGTCCTCAGAATTTTAGTCAAAATATGTTTTGTACACAAAGTAACTCCTCAATGAAGAGTTTTTCTGTTTATTGTATTACTATACAAACTATATGGTAAGTGTTCCCCAGAAGTAGCTACTGTTTAACAGTACAATGTTGTTTTAATTATTTCCTTAGATTATTGACAGTATTATAGAAGAAAGCCAGAAAGCACAGCAACTAGATGATGATTCTTTAGCCTCTAGAGGGAAAGGACTGACTGTTCCAACTTCAGATGCAAATGCTTGGATTGCTGGTGCAGGTATCATTAATAGTATTCCAGAAGTACTGCCTGCTAAAACTTCGTTACAAGAAGATCCAAGTGAACCAGTGCATCAGAGTGTGTGTGAGGACCCTGAGTTGGAAGCTGGGAGGCCTTTATTTACTTCTGAGGAACAGGAAACTGATAAACTAACAAAAGTAACACATACAACTGACCATAAAAAGGATGAAATTGAAGCACAAGAAGAAACACTGAAAGATGAGGACATAACAGACGAGAAAGAGGCAAATACTTTAGGACAAGTGACTTCAGATTTATCTACCAAAGACCTTCCTACAACAGAAGAAATGCCTCCAGCAAAACCACCAAGGCATCTTACTGTGGAACCTGATATTGTTGCTAGCACAAAGAAGCCTGTTCCAGCACGGCCACCACCTCCAACAAATGTTCCTCCTCCAAGACCACCACCTCCTGCACGGCCTGCTCCACCCCCCCGGAAAAAAAAGAGTGAACTGGATTTTGAAGTACAAAAACCTGTTTTAGAAGGCAAGTCATTTATTTAAGTGGCTTCAGCTATTTTTGTGTTCTGAGGGAAGAGTCGTTAGATCTTGTGTTTTCAGTCGACCTGCAAGCAAAGAAAAGCTTTAACAGTTCCAAATCCTTATAGTGTTTAAAAAAAAAAAAAAAAAAAAGCCTTTTGCATTACAAATGCTTCTAATTCTTGGACTCTCTTGCAAAATAACACTTTTTACCAAAAGACCTACTTCTGCAGCAAGAAGAATTAGCCATACCAATGCAGTAGCTAAGGAAAGAAAAGAGGCTTCGAATGAAGTATCTGTTATCTCTGTTAGGTTAGAAATACAAGTCAGTGTGTAGGCTGAGGACTCATGAAAATGAGTATCCTGGGTTACTAGGAAAATAAGCAAAAGAGGAAAAAAAAAACCCCAATTTGTTAGCAGAACTGAAGAAGACCAAGTGTGAAATAGCTGGAGGCATAGATGTGATATATGAAATATGTAGCTGTTAGGACAGATTTAGTGGTGGTTGATGGGGGGGAAAAAAAAAACAACTAATGAACAGAAAGTTGTCAGATAATGTCAGCACTCCAGTAATCTCTGTAGCCTGTCCGTGGCTCTTGTTATGCTCTTTTTACTGTTATGAATCTCCTTTCAGTTCCTCGAGAGACTTTCGCAGCTGGTGGTCTTTTAACTCCAAGTGCAGTGACTGAGGTCATGCCCAAGGATTCTCAGCCTTCTTTGGATTTGGCAAGCGCTACTAGCGGAGATAAAATTGTCACTGCTCAGGTATTGGGAAATGGCTTCAAGTCTGAGAATCACAGTAACGTTTTCTGTCATTCCATTGTTAGAGGTTATGTATCTTCTGTCTGCAAAATTTCAGGAGAATGGAAAAGCAGCTGATGGCCAAACGACAAATGAAGTGCTTGGACCACAAAGACCCAGATCTAATTCTGGAAGAGAACTCACGGATGAGGTATTAATAAAAGCAATCTGTACAAAGTATTTTTTTTGTGCTTGCTTTTTCCAGTCTGCTGAGTTAATTGCAGTATTCACACCTTGCTCTTGCCCTCTGGCCTGCTATAAGCTGTGGCCAGAGGCTCAGAGAGAAGGGATGGCATACTGACTTCATCCATGTAAGGACTTTGTGGTTCTTGAGTCATTTGGAGTAGTAATGTTTAGAAGTATGAGCTGTAATGGGTCTGCGATGCTGTGAATTTGTGCTTGTAACACATTGCAAGGTTAGTGTGAGGGAACGTTAGCAAAGCTGATAATTTTTTCCTGCACAGAAAACAGGAAGAAGTCAGCAACAAGAGAATGACTTTCCTAATATTGAGAAGTAATTTATTCAGTTAATAACTTCAGTTTATCCTAGTGATGCTATCAAACTGTTGTCAGCTTACTATTGCTCAACAGGTGTATTCGTGTTCCAAAAAAACCCATTTCTGTAGTACTTGATAGGTTTAAATACTCTTTATCTGTAGGCAAAGATTCTTTGCCTAAATCTGCTAAAATACCTGGAAGGTGGGGGTGCTTCAGAGTAATTTTATTATATGTTTGATTTTTAGCACAGCTTGTGTCAGGTAGTGTCTGATTTTTATATGGCTGCATTTCTGGTCTATGAAATCAAAGCTTGTGATGACATGTAATTGTTTATCTGTGTGTGGTGCTCTGTAACAATTGCAGTAGCATGCTGACAGCAAGATTAGCCTGAACTTTGTAAAATGCAGTGAACAACATGATCTCTCACTGCTGTAAATAATCTGTAAGACCGCATGATTTCTGTTTTCCTTTTGATGCCTGTTTGAGTCATCTTGACTTCACACCATATTTCTTCCATAGGAAATTCTAGCAAGTGTAATGATAAAAAACCTTGACACAGGTGAAGAAATACCCCTGAGTTTGGCAGAAGAGAAGTTGCCAACAGGCATTAATCCTCTCACTTTGCATATCATGAGGAGAACTAAAGAATATGTCAGGTATGAATGATGATAGCTTTAAACTCTTTCTAGTATTGTTTCTGTCGTATTTTTTTGCATACAGAGGACTCTTTGTGCAAGGGTCCCAATCCAGCTGTCTCTGATTTGCATGTTTAATCCCCTATTCTGTCTGAACTGGGTTATTTATTGAGGCAACAGAATTATTTATTGAAATTTTTCTAATTCAATCGAAAGTTTATGATAATACTGCAGTGTGGGCCTGTGGTCATTGTGGCTTCTACTGGAAGGTTTCCCTGCTCTGTTCAGAGCTTTGGGCCTTTCTCATCTTTAAAACTGAATGTTTGTTGTTTTTTAAATTGAATTTTATATTTTAATGATCATGGAATTATGTCAACTTAGAAACTGGACTTATTTCTAAGGCCTAGATTGATGCATATACATAAAAAATCAGGATTTTTTTTTTTTTTGCATTGCTGTTTAAAATAAAATTTCACTTCCATAGAACTGTTTCTTGGACATCTAGGACATATATGCAGTTTTACTGTCGAGATTCCTAAGAAATGAAAGACCTGTTTTATCATTTGGTCCTACTTTACTGGTTTTTTACTGTTTACACACAGTAAGATTTCATACTGAACACCAACTCCTGTATTTCCTAGTAACGACGCAGCACAGTCTGATGATGAAGACAAAATGCAGACACAGCAGACAGATACTGATGGAGGGAGGTTAAAGCAGAAAACGTAAGATGCTGTTCCATGTCTCTACAAATAAATGTCAGGTTTCATTTTAAGCTGAAACTCCCCTTCTTAAATCCAAACAAGTTATTTAATTGGTATCTGAAATTACTTAAGCCTATTTTTCTGCAGTTAAACTGAAGATTACATGACTGCTGGCAAATTAAATGCTTATTTTTAGAAGCAGTAATGGAAAGCAATAATGCTGCGTTTCAAATCGAAGCTACTGATTCGTAATAACAAAAAATAAGAATTTGCCACTGTTGTTGAATAAATGCCTCCCTTCTTAAGCACGCAGCTGAAAAAGTTCCTTGGCAAATCTGTAAAGCGAGCAAAGCACCTTGCTGAAGAGTATGGGGAACGTGCTGTAAATAAAGTCAAGAGTGTTCGAGATGAAGGTCAGTGACATGATTTCTGTGTGTTACTCCCCCACCCACCAAATAAATCTGTTTATCCTTGGGCTTCTCAAATTCAAAGCTGGCTGAAGGGTCACATACTGGTGTGTGCTACCTGAGTACAGTTGGCTTCTTCAAGTCTGTAGCTTGGTAGGTATTCTGAGGTTACAAGGCTGGTTTCTTTTGCAGCAAATGTTAACTTTTAGTTAAGCCAGTTGAATAGTATGATTTTTACTTTCATATCTAGACAGCTTTCTAACAGTATAATGATCTTTCTTAGAGTTATTCCAACACAGTTAGAAGTTGGGATTTTCTTAATTGCTTTAATGAAGTCACTTGGCCTTCTGACAATCAATGCTCTATCCTCAGACAGCTGGAACTCCTGGTAGAACTTTTTCTGAAAACAGCTGAGTTGTCCCTTTGTTTCAGCAGTTTTCCAGACAGGAATCTAGTACTTAACTAGGCCAGTTTAACCACAGGCAGAGACATAAGTGCCACTGAACTGCTGCACTTCAGGATCCTATATTGCCACTGGAATTTTGTGCCAGTTTTTCTGCAGTTCTGCTTCCATGGGCAGCCCACCAGGCCCTTTCTGCATACTGTAAGAAGAAACCAATGTGATTAAATCTGTAATTTTCAGCATGTGTTAAATTGGCAGAAATTGCGACGTGCAGGATGTACTGAATGCAAAACCTGGTGCAAGATATGAAGTAGAACAAAAATTCATGGCAGTTACTTTGGGTGTTGAGTGTTTGGATGTACTGCAAACCAAAAATAGTATAGATGTGTTCTTAGACCTTGATGCAACGTATTTATCTTTTGCTTTAAGGTCTTACAGCTGTTTATCAAAACTTGCAAATTCAAGACTGATTTGCTACTGAAATGTATTGGCACACATTCTTGTTAGTAGAAAGTGTGCTGCAACATTCTGAATTTGTGTTCCTTTTAGTCTTCCATACAGATCAAGATGATCCTTCTTCCAGTGATGATGAAGGGATGCCGTATACGAGACCAGTTAAGTTCAAAGCAGCACATGGCTTCAAGGGACCTTATGATTTTGAACAAATTAAAGTTGTTCAGGATCTCAGTGGAGAGCATATGGTATGTCTTAGATCTCCATTTTTGTTTTGTTGAATCTGTTCAGCCTAAAATTCAACTTTTAGCCTTTATCTACTTGATGACCTTCGTACTTTTTCTTGAAGGGCAGTTAGTTCCATTCTGTAAAATCAATATTCTGGCAAGAAATGAAAACTTGACTGGTTTGATCAAATTTTTCAGGGAAAAGAAAGGGGTAATCACATAATTGGGCATGAGAGATTCTCTGGAAGTTTTCTTCAAAAGAGTTTGTGTTGCATGGTACTTGTTTTCCTGATTTCTGTACCTAGAAATGTAAGCCACAAATAGGCTATGATCCACTAACAGAAGTGAGCACAGAACAGCAAGTTTGTCTAAGTCAGCAAAACTGAACTTATGTGCCTATAAGAAATATAAACATAATTAATGAACTGAAATACTGGATGAATTCTGCTGGCAAAAGTAGGGAGAGATTAATGGGTTGTATGAACTGCGATGATAAGGAGGGAAGAGACTGGAATGTGATATTTCCAAACAGGCAACTGTGGAGGGTAAGCAGCAAAACCTCCCATCCATCACTGTTCTAGTGCTGCACATTCACCTGTGGAGTCTGAAACTCATTCATTCTAGTATTGGACTCCCCAGGTACTTTTACTGACAGCAGATGTGACAACAATTGAAGCTGTCCCTCATCTTAAAGTGTTAGGCTGAGGATAAGGCATATAGCAGTCAGTTTCACTGGGGAGTTCAAAGCTGTCCTTCAAAACAAACATTTCCAAGACTGCATCTATATTAGTTTCTATCAAGCCAGTAGTTGAGTTCTTAAAACCTAGGAAGTTCCCCAAAAGAATTTGAAAAGGGAGCTGGGTTGGTGTGGTCGAATACCTGGTGTCTGTTCATTAAACAGAAGATGGAATACTGCTGGTGTGGTACCATGTTCTTATTGGTTGACTCTTTGGACTTTGCACTGGATAAAGAGTTGTCACAAGCTTTGCAAAATCCTCATTTAATGTATATACGTAGTACTTGTTTAGGGTGCTGGAATTGTTGTAAACAAGCATGATTTCTCCAAGGGGAAAAAGTGAAATGGTACCACAGCTTGAACTAACTTCAAGCACAGCTACAAATATTTGCTGTGTCTGCATGTCACCTCTGCCTTGCTATCCATTAGTAATCGTACCAGTTTCATGTAGAACACTGTGGTGGCACTGAGCAATGTTAAATCCTCACTTCTACAGCATTGTACCCTGTATGCTTTCAAACTTTGTGCAAAATGTGTTACGCTGTCCACCAGATGTAACCATTACTATTCAGTGCCTCAATCTGCAACTTGTTTTTGTGTATTATGTCCTGAATCACATCTGTTGACATTATATAAAAGCATTTTTTGTATGGGAAGGGTAGTTTATGTAACTTAAACCACAATCTCTTTATTTGAACAGGGCGCTGTTTGGACGATGAAATTCTCTCACTGTGGTCGATTGCTTGCATCTGCAGGACAGGACAATGTCGTGAGAATATGGGTTTTGAAAAATGCTTTTGACTACTTCAATAACATGCGAATGAAATACAACACAGAAGGTAACTTTCCATATACTGCTAGAGCTCTAAAACGTTAGAAATTCTACTGGTGTAGGAACTTGGTGCTGATTGTGGAGCTTCTGCTTCTGTTCTAGGCCGTGTCTCACCTTCCCCATCTCAAGAGAGTCTCAATTCTTCGAAGTCTGATACTGATGCAGGGGTATGTACACTAGATATTGAGAAAGGAAGACATGGTTGCACTGTTCTGTACTGCCAGGTCTTTATTGTTGCTTTATCCAAACACATTTTAAATAGTTCTTGGCCTGAGGCATAGACAAAATGTTTTGTCAATATTCTTCGGTCAAATACTGTTATCCCATGTATCTGGGAAGCAAGCAAGGAACCAAGTCACTGTACTTCATACATTTTTGTAGTCTGCCTTGCTTCACTGTGGCCTTCTGCAACTAACTTGTCTCCCAGAGCAGATTTCTGAAAGAGACATTAAAGGGGAAAAAAGTCTATTGAATTTCCTGGCATAGCATTTTGCCTTCATGCATTACTTACGGTTAACATCTAACTTCATATGCTCTTTTCTGAGGAAGGCCAAGCTGAACAATAGCATACTTAGAAGGCTGGCAAAGCATGATGTTGTTTGCACATCTGGATAGAATAAAACGGGACATCACAGACCAGAAGTGTGAAGACATTGTTACTTGTAGAGTGTTCAGATCCTTTCCTAATCTTGCCATTGAAATCAATGTGATCAGGGTTTTTCTGTTTTCGGTAGTGTAAGAAACAAATGATAAAACCAGGGTTTAACTGAAGCTTTTTAGCAGTAACATTATTTAATGCATGCTTTTGGTGGGGAGGGGGAAATCCGTCCTTACCCTTAGGTAACTGCATGCCATGTACACCAGAGGTGTTGTTTTAAGGCTATTTTTACACGAGCTTTTGTATGGGAAATTCTACTTTTTGTTTTGCCACCTGTCAATGCTGAAAGGCCCTTTTGTTAGGAAGTTAGCATTCTTGATGTGCATTAGAACACCGAAGCTTTAACGCGCAGTTTATTTTCTGCATTGAAATACACTTCTCCAATTTGGTGTACTTGATTCCAAAAGATTATCTTTGAACGTTTCCTTAAATTGCTGTCAAGTTTATCCCATTGAACAAAAGCTGTATTGATGGGCAGTGTGGAGCTGCTTGGTTTTATTTCACGAGGATGTTTCACAGTGGGTTTGTGCTTTAAAGTTACTGTGTTTATTAGTACAACGTTATTTTGTATCATTTAAGAGTCCTTCAAATTGTTACAGGCCCTGTGCTTCATGTTAGCAGTAACTGCTTTCTTTAAGTTTTCCAGCTAACATTTTCTAACATTTCTGTACCTTTATCTGATAGATTTGCAGTGGAGTTGATGAAGACCCAGATGATAAAAATGCTCCATTTCGTCAACGGCCATTTTGCAAATACAAAGGGCATACAGCAGATCTCCTTGATCTTTCCTGGTCTAAAGTAAGGCACCCTAAGACAGGCTGCACAGTTCTCCTGTGTTTTCATTGTTGTATCAAATACCATTAAAAATATTTCTGAACAATACAAAACAATTTAAGAGAAAGGGTTTGCAGAAACATCACTTCATCTGAAATAGCTGCAATAAAAGAATTAACTTCTTGGGCTTCTCTAATTAAGGCTTTTTATAAAAACAAGCTAGTAATGCAGTTGTGGTTTTATATCAGTTTTTGATACTGAAGTAAGTTGAAATGTTTAGAGTTGGAGGGAAGGAATTTTCACTGAGCTGTTTTGTAATTTGAGTTCTGGTGTTAATGGCTTTTCTTGTCTTCTGTATGCTTTGCTGTTTTTATGCAAAATGCACAGATTCTGAAAAACTGCTGAAGAGAAGTATGTATTGAAACTAGAGAACTGCCTTGTGCTTAACTATCAACACTTTTCCCACAAAGCTCAGTTGGGTAATTCTCCATATTGGAAGACTGTTGCTATTTTAAGAGTTCACTCTGGTTGAAGGATCTTAAGAGAAGCTCTCGCCCTGTCTCTGGAACTTGTTGTGCTGATTTTTCTTGTAACTACTTTTCCAAGTACTCGTTTCCACTGAGATTCTTCCAGAAAGAGTTTAATAACTGAGCTTTGGTGTTGTGGGCTTAAGGAAAGCACCACTCAGTAATGGACACTTCTATCTGAAAGAATAAAATGTTGACCTTCATGGAAAGGGAGGAATTGATGAGACCTGTTTCCATTAGCATTTAGGATACCACACCAAAAGAAACTTGATTTCTGAAGAGTTGCCTTTCCTGAAACATGCTGTGAATAGATGGGGCTTCCCTTGTATTTGCCCATGAGAGCAGGCAGTCCTGATGGCTTGCTGTGCTCTGAAGAAGCTTCAGAAATCTTCCCTGCAGTCCCACCCAGGTTTCTTCTGTAGCGGGGGCTGGGGAGCCTGTTAACATTTGTGTTATGGTGCATTACAGTTGTAGTCAGTGTCCTGGAAATGTTGTGCTAAGGAAAATTGCAGCATCTCAGCAAGTTACACAATTTAGTGAAACAGTGTTAAATGGAAACTGGTAAATACATTCATCAGTGATCAAGCATGAGAGCTTTGGGCTGATGCTTTTGCAGTTGCAAGAAAGCTGTACAAAGCACTGTAATTCAAACAAAAATGCATGGTATCAGCTTGCTTCTGTATTTTCTGTTACTTCTGTGCCCATTGCTAACCACGGAATCCTCCTGTTCCACAGAACTACTTCTTGCTTTCTTCTTCTATGGACAAAACTGTCCGTTTATGGCACATATCAAGAAGAGAATGTCTCTGTTGTTTCCAGCATATAGACTTTGTCACTGCTATAGCCTTCCATCCAAGGGTAAGTGTAATAGTCTTGTTTCTTCCAGAGGCAGAATTTGAGACTCTTACCCCTTTATTTATAACTTTAAAAACACATTGAATAATAGTTTGTGTGGTTTAAAAGTATCCCATTGGATACTATTCCAGAATAGTGTTCTCATTTTCACTAAGCATCACTGAGAGTGTCCATGTTTCACCATTTGTTGGAATAAGGTGGAAAGTGAACTGTCTGTAGGCAAACAACATCACAGCTGGCCTAACTTGGAATAACTCAGGGTTAGTATTTCTGCAGCTTGTGTTTGGAAGAAAAAATGTAGTTGTCCTAACAGTCCCAGCTGGAGGTATTTTGTTGTGAAGCCTGCATATATGTGTAATATTTTCAGAAATCTCTTAAGAAATTGAACTTGTCAGTAAGTTTAATACTGTCTTTTCAGTCATCATAAACTTCATAATGAACACATTTATGGGATTCCGCAAAGAAGTTTGGAAATCAGTTGGGATGGTTTTAAGGAAATATTTCTGGGCATCCTTATAGCACAAGCAGAGATTAATGCAGTGTTTCCTCTCAGGATGACAGGTACTTCTTAAGTGGTTCGTTGGATGGGAAACTCCGACTCTGGAACATTCCTGACAAAAAAGTGGCATTATGGAACGAAGTGGATGGGCAGACAAAATTGATTACAGCTGCCAACTTCTGTCAGAATGGCAAATATGCAGTAATAGGCACGTATGATGGAAGATGCATCTTCTATGACACAGAGGTAAGAAAGTTTTCCAGATTGTTTTCTCACGTTAAGCAATAAAGATTGAAAAGTGATGCTTCTTATTTAAGTATCAAGAGACAAAACCTGTTAGAACCTGAAGCAAAATCGGTTAAAACTTCAGTTTAAATCAAATTATTTGAAATAAACATAATTTTTAATTTCTTTTCAGCACTTGAAGTACCATACACAAATACATGTACGTTCTACTAGAGGCCGAAATAGAGTTGGAAGAAAAATTACTGGCATTGAACCCTTGCCTGGGGAAAATAAGGTACTGCCTTTCAGTAAAAGCTGGACTTGATACTGGAGTCTTGCAGTTATATCTAATGCTCATTAAGTTTTTGCTTGCTCAGCTAACCTTTGTTTGCCATAATCAACTTAAATCAGGATTCTTTTTACTCTCCTTAGATGAAAATGCTTTTGCCTATTTTGCATTGCAGGATACTGACTAGTGGTAAAATATATATTCAGTGATACTCTGGTCTGATTCATGTGAAGCTGAGGAAATGTTTATAGATTAAATGGCTTTCGGTGAAAATTTCTGTGGCATAACTAATGTCTCCAAATTTAATATTCATGCAATATTCTGCATTCTTCACCCTAGAGGTGTTCAAGGCCAGGTTGGATGGGCCCTGGCCATCCTGGTCCAGTATTAAATGTGGAAGATGGCCGGGGGGGTTGGAGCTTCGTGATCCTTATGGATCCTTCCAACCCAAGGCATTTTATGGTTTGTACAGAAGCTGAAAAAATGCTGAAAGCTCAAGGCAGATATTCCAAAAAGTGTACTCTGTTCTTTGGAATCAGTCCTTTTGCTTGGCTTTGCTCTGAGCTGAAGCCTTGAGTCGAAAGGTGGAGATAAAGATAGATAAAGATTCAGAATTCTGTGTGATTCTGTGTGAAAGGTGGAGAATGAACTCTGTTGCTCCTTCTTGTACATGCTAACTGCTTCCACTTCTAATTTTCCTTTCATTTCTTTCTAGATACTGGTGACTTCTAATGATTCCAGAATTAGATTGTATGACCTAAGAGATCTGTCTTTATCTATGAAATACAAAGGTTACGTCAACAGCAGCAGCCAAATCAAAGCCAGCTTTAGGTAAGACAGTATTATGGCAAGGCAGTTGTTGAATTTTGAAGGTACCATGGGTGAAGTACAGAGGCTTTTGTTTGAATAATCTGTATACATTGGTACAAATCTGAGCCTCTGAGATGTCTTAAAGCTCAGAATACAGAGGTAACTGAAGACTGTAATTCTATGAAAAGATCCTATAAGTTGTGAACTTGGTCTGACTGCAAGTCATCTGAAGAGCCACTGTAACACTTACTTGAGCATCCAATGAAAGTAATGTTTCTCCTTCTTTCTGTCTTAAGCCATGACTTTACATACATTGTAAGCGGTTCAGAAGATAAATATGTTTATATTTGGAGCACCTACCATGACTTGAGCAAATTCACATCTGTAAGAAGAGACCGTAATGACTTCTGGGAAGGCATTAAAGGTAAGAAGTCAATTATTTTATCAAAGACCTGAAAATAAAATTAAAACCTGGAAGACAAATACTTTTCTGAGCAGTACTGTTCATTTAGTTTGAACAAATAGTTAACATCATAAAGCAAGGTGCATTGTGATTTTCTTAATCACAATGGCTTCTTAATAAGTGGACTCAAAAACCTGATCCTCAGGAGACGTGCATGCGATTAGGATGCGTGGTTGGGATGGCAAGAGATGATGTGGCTTGGAGCTTTTCCAGCTTTAGTCAGATTCTGAATGAATGCCATGTTTCACTGGCAGAGCTGAGCTGTATAAGTGTGTAATCAAAACACTTATCAGCTCTTAGATCCCATATGTGACTTCAAAAACAAATGCAAGCATTTATTTACTTTTTGTCATGTAATGAAAGAAAAAGAGCAACTCTTTTGTTTATCCAGCCTCTGAATCACCACTCAATGCACAGGGCTTTTTGGGAAATGCAGGGCAGTGTTTATATCAAATGTGCTCTGGAACTCTTGCTAGTTAGCTTTGGGTGCTTACAGGAGCGTCAGAGGTCCTCAGAGTTGTAAAACAATGATAATTGTTTCTTGAATGATAAATTTACTTAGTGCAGCTAACACTGGTATTCTTGGATACTTACATGTATGCCTGCTGTTCTTGTAAAATGAACAATCCCTTGGAACAAGGTAATCAAAATTGGTTTGTCTTTCTGAAGCACACAACGCTGTGGTCACCTCTGCGATTTTTGCTCCCAATCCTGGCTTGATGGTGTCACTGGAAACTTCTGATAAGCAAGAAGCTGAAAGTAAAGGAGAAGATTCTGAAACAGCTGATACCATTCCCTCTGGTAGGTGTTAAGATGGCCTCTGCTTGATACCACAATATGAGAAGAATACTTTGATGTGGGAGGGAGGCTTCTTTGGAAGAGAAGTCATTGCAAGGGGCGTGAATGTTCTGGACATCTTGACTGCTATTGCAATGTAAAACTCCCAGACCAGGAAGTGAGGGATGTAGTTGTTGCCCTGTGTATTTTGGCAGTATTCCTGTTGACTTGAGCCATTAGGAGGTACAGCTTTGGATTGTATATAATGCAAAAGTCCCTTTCTTAGAAATGCGGGTGTTTCTTGAAGAAATGGTCAGATAATAAGAATGGGCTGGAGGAAGAAAAGTGTCAGCGATTCTATTAATGAGAGCTTGATTCATTTGTAAGAAATAACAGCTTATTCTCTTTCCTTAAGGAGCACTGAAGACAGATCACACAGAAGTGCTTTTATCGGCTGACTTCACTGGAGCAATCAAAGTCTTCATTAACAAAAAGAAATGTGTATCCTAATTGTTTTGCAACTGACAGTATAAAACCATGGTACTGTGGGATTAAAATTCCATTAATAACGTGGGCAGAAGCAGAGTATCTAATATAATAATGTTACAGGCTGATTTATTTTTAAAATCTTTATTTTATGGCTACTCAAATACAGGATTCTTGGAAAGCAGTGTCTACCTAATTAACACTTTGGCTTGTAGAATAGAAGGGAACGTGTAAGAATAATGCTGCCAAACATTAGACTCTAAACTTTCTGAAAAGAGGTGTTCTGCAATGTCATTGTGAACCTGCACGGGTTTCTGCACGAAAACATCTTCAGATCTGTGTGTGCCTTTTGGTTACATGCACTAAGTTGAAAATCTGTTGGAGGTTTTGGTGGCTCTTGTGGCCACTGGGTGTGGGTGGTGGGGAAGATGGAGGAATGGCTGTAAAAGCGGTGAATGATTCGGTCTGATCGTTGCACAAAATTCCATTTGAGAGAAATGTTGAATTTGTAGTAGCTGTTGTTCAGAGTTTTAAGTTATGCAAGTTTTTTGATGGGTCAGCAACAACGTGTAAATGTTTTTATAAATTTCTCAACTTCAGGACGTGAAACTTTTTGTTGTCTTTTAAGTGTTGTGGACTTTAGATTCCTTTCTTATATGTAATTTTTTGCACACTGGAGCACAATACTTGTGTAAAGAATTCTCTCATTCCTTGTTCATGGGCACCAGGATACATTCACCTTCCAGATAAAATCAAGCTGCATTAGAAAGTTCTTATATTTTACAACTACGTAAAATAAACTGTTTACATTTTTTTAAGCATTGTAGCTTAAAGTTTTAAGTTCTTGTTTGTTTGTTTAGTGCCACTGAATTTTGGAAGTCTTTGTAAATATTCATATAAAACACCTATGAAGTAACATTCTGGGCACCCTGACCCATGAAATGTTATTGATGGTCAAGTGTTTCAGAGGAAAAAATGTCATTAAACTTGGTCACACACTTGGAAAGTGTTGCTTCTTTCCCATTTTGATTCCTAAATTTGCCATTTGTCTAAATAGTGTTGGCTGCTTTGTGAGATCATTGGTCTTGTGTGCTCATTTTTCTTTTTAGTTCTGTTTTGTCCCATCCTGTCACTTCCTTAACAGCTGTGTCATGGGGAATGGAGTACTGGCACTAACTGTGGAGCAGAATGGAGTGCAGTTGTACAGTAATCTGATGTAAGGAGGAGGTTTCAGAAGCGTGTAAAGATTCCTGTTGTTGCCATTAGTGGGAGAATGAAGATATGGGAAGTCAGGGAATTGGTCCCACCATCTTAATTTTCTTCTCAGGTGTTGATGTATTGGCTTGAACGTGAAAGGGAATTGCAAGGGGTATATTGTCCAACAAAATAAATACAAAAAATGCTGTGTCCTTTAGAAAAGTCACAGTTGACACACTTGAAGTAAGTATAGCTCACGGATCTGAAAATTCCTGTATGCATGAGGCAGAAGCAAACTCTTGATTTGGTTTTGTTCTTGGGATTCTATTGACTGACAGAGGTGGGAAGATGGCACAAAGACATTTAATCTGTAACTCCAGAAGTGAGTTTTGGTAATAGGTTGTACATGCAGAAGGCTGTAATTTCTTTTTGCAAGGGTCTACTTATCCTTTTGTGCTTTAACAAAAGCTGTTGACATCCATGTAATCCAGAATCCACTTACAAAATGCAATTGAGAATTTTCAGGAGATAGAAGTGAGGATATGTATGAATCAACCCAGGAATCCATGAACTGAGCTGTCTGTAGTGTCAAAGATGATACAAAGGCTTCCCTTCCAGACCTAATTCCTGGTCAGCTGGTTCCTGTCACAGTTTATTCTGGCAGCAAGCAACTGTGACTGGAAACAGTTGTTTCTCTACTAGCTTTGTCTCTGAGTCTATGAGACAATTTGTCTCTGCAAGCTTGTGCATGTGCAGAGAACAGAAACAGCATATCTAAAGCAGCTCTGAGAAAAAGGGAACAGACTGTAGCAGGTTCTGCTGGGACAGGACATGGGGAAATGGTCTCAAACTGAAAGGGGCAAGACTTAGATTGGCTACAAGGGGAAAGTTTGTTATGCTGAGTGTAGTTATGCCCTGGAACAGGTTGCCCAGAGGTGGTGGTGGGTGCCCTGTTGCTGGAGGCAGGGCTGGATGGGGCTCTGAGCAATCAGGTCAAGCTGTAGGTCCTGTTCATTGCAGGGGAGTTGGGATGGATGGCCTTTAAAGGTCCCTTCCAACTCAAATTAATTTGTATTTTGGCAATGTCCATCTTCTATATGTATCTTTTTTTCCCCTCTAATTATAGGTAATTATAGATTGAGATTTTCATGCAGGCACGTTGGTTTTGATTCATTCTGTGAATGTGAGAACAAACTGGAGGGCTGTTGGCTGGTTCTTAGTAATGTGGTGCTGGAGCTGTGCTTCAGGATTCCTTATGCTAATGGCTACAGCTATTAATTCTGCTTTCCTAGTGTTTTCCTAATAGCAGTGGCTTGCTACTGGGATGCTAAGGCAGCTTTTCAGTTCACATGATTAGAAAATGGTCCTTTTCCTGTGTGTGCTTCAATGGCAATTCTGGCTTCTATGTGGAAATCAGATCAGAATGTAATGCTACGTATGTGGAGCACATAAAAGTAGTGAATTTTGCCTGCTTTCCCCTTCATTGTTTGGGGGAGTAGAGAAATCCTGAAGCAGCATATGGGATTTGTTTCTCCTGTCCTTGAGGAGCTGTGGCCGTGCAATCCTGAGTAAGTCAGCAGAGGGCAGCCCTTTAACAGCAAGGAGCTCTTAGCCCAAAGGTGGCATCGATGTGTTGCCATACAGCTGGAACATGCTCCCAGAAATCGTGAAGTGAGGATGTAATGTTATTCATAACTGTTCCTCCCAGCAAAAAGTCCTGCCTGGGTCTGGGTTACCGAATCATGCTGGCTCAGTGCAGGAACGCAGGCCTCTGTGCAATGAAGTGAAGCAGTGGGATTAATCACCTACTTACAGTTAATCACTTAGTTAAGTGTTTTTCTGGGATAGGCCCGTTTGAAGGTGATAAATAGGCACACAGATAACCAGTGAAGGCAGTGCAAAACAGGATTATTTTCTAATGATATTACCTGTCTTTTACCTTGGATGGCTTGTGAGAAATGAAGCCCTGAGCTTGCCTCTAGCCCTACAGCTTGTCTGAGGGGTTCTCAGTGATGGCCCAGGAGCCCCATATGTTTCAGATTTTATATCAGCGTCAGCTGCAAACTGGTGAGTTAGGCAAAAAATTGGTTGCTTTAGCTCATCCTCTATGTTACAGTGCTACCAATAAGTGGGTGAGGTTTTGCTGTTGGTCTCAATACAGTGTATGTGCAAAACTTGTTCTCCTGTAGTCTGTGCTGTCCTGAAGTCAGCCTGAGCTTGCAGCAGATTATTCCTTCAGAGAAATGTGTTCACTGTGGTTCCTGTACGTGCACAGACCTGGGAAAAGGGCAGCAGTCCATCAGCTGCAGCCCTTCAACTGGAGAGCCTGCAGAAGGCAAAGGGGAGGCTGCAGTTTGGGTCTTCGTAAGAAATGCACTGAAAAAAAACTATTATTTTACTAAACCATGTTTTGAAAAATGAAAATAGAGGTGATTTCAGTGATGGCTGCTTTTTGCAAGAGAGCCTATGCTTTCTGTCCTTTCCTGGGAACAGAACATTTTCACCTCTTGAGGTCTCCAAGCTCTGTTGATGCTGTGAGTTTCTTATGGCTGAGTTCAAGAAAGTTGTTCTCTCTGAGGTGATGCCTTGAGCAGTTCCACAGCACCTCCAGAAGCTTGCTGTGTTCTCACGTGTCGTTGTAATGCTGGTAAACTATCCCTGACCTTTTTTTCCCCATGCAAAAGGAGACTACAGCCACAAGCCTTGCAGCCTTGTGCATCCTCTTGTAGTAATGCTGTGGCTGCTGTTAGCTGCCTTAGTGCTCGTGGTGCCTGAGACTTTTATTCTGATGTTCAGCCTTCCTGAGATAGAGCTTTCTGCATGTTGTTTTCATGTCATGTGTCCTCACTGCTTCTATTTTCCTTTTGTTTCTGTGCTTAGCTCCACAAAACAGCCTCAGTTTGCTGGCTCTTCCTTGGCTCAGCTGAGTGGGATGGTGACTGGGCGCAGCCCCTTGCTGGCACTGCACTGAGCTCATAACCTCACTGGGAACTTCTTGCTTCTGACTGCATAAACAAGGGGTGGGTACTCCAGGGATCACTTTATTTCCTGTCAAATGCTCCATCATGGTGCTGTTCTCAGAGCTTTCTCTGATCTAGGCAGAAAATGGTACTGCCATGAGTGTAAGTCTCCCATCACTGCTGTTGCACTGGCTCTTGCTCTTCCACAGGGCCCAGGCTGTCCAAGTTCCTTCCTGCAGGCAGGATGAGCAGGGCTGCCCTGTTCTGGGGCCAGCAGCCATGTAGAGACTGGTGAAATCTCTGCAAGAATTCCTATGGCTGTAGAGATAAGGAAGTGAACTTCAGTGCTCCGTAGCTGCAATTGTTTGTCACAAAGCTTTCTGCTTCCTTAGAACTAGTTTAGACCGATTTTGAAAAGCCTTAAGGAAGGATATTAGTGAAAATGTTAATGCTCGAGTGATTAAACTTCCTCCTTTTCTGTCCCCCATCTAGATATTTCATAATCAAGTATAAACTTTTTGATTTGTTTTGCCTCTGTTGTAGAAGATCAGAGCGATGTTTAATATGAAATGGTGTCTGCTGCCCCTTCCATGAACTGCTAAAAAGCAGAACAATAACTGGCTTGCATGCTTTAGGAGTCACAAATAACAGTTTCCATGGTTTGGATCATAGTAGCTGTATTCATTACTCCCCTACATGTTGGCTCTTACAATCTAAACAATTCCTCTACATGTTGTGTGACCGGCAGTGTACTGGCAATTCCAGTGCAGTGGTTGTAAATAGGCTTGCAGATTCCATAGGGTGTGACTTTCATGGAATCATAGAATGGCCTGGGTTGAAAAGGACTATGATGACCATCCAGTTCCAACCCTCTGCTATGGCCAGGCTGCCCACAGCCACATTCAGTCTGGCCTTGAATGCCTCCAGCGATGGGGGCATCCACAACCTCCTTGGGCAACCTGTTCCAGTGCTTCTCCACCCTCTGTATGACAATAGGGCAGCTCTATTCAAGGCAGTATCTGTATGCACTATAAAGCAAAGCAATTTAGAAGTAAGGCACTAAGGTATAAAATATCTGCCAAAATGTAGAATAAGGTCAAAGGATCTCTCTGCCTTCTTCAACTCGCCATCCTCGGCACTGCACACAAAGCTACAGGGCGCAGGAGCAGGCATTAACTCCTTTCCACTCCTGACTTCTGGCCGAGCAACCAGGCAGCGAGCTGGGATCGTACGCGCTGTGATCAAAGCACTTTCCTACTGCAAATCCCATAGGCTGGAGATGCTCAGTAGCGGGATCTCGTCCTGCTGGATGCTTAGCCTAACAGGAAGGCAGCAGGAACCCGCTTTGGAGAGGACTGCGTGCGGAGCATGAGCCCTAACGGCACGGAAGCGCCTGTAAGCTCGGCTCTCTGCGGCCGGGAAGCGCCCAACACCTGCTGAGGGGACAAAGCGGGGCCGGGCCGGGGCGGGGGCTGAGCTCGGTCCCTCCTCGTCCCCGCCCGCCGCTCAGCGGCTCCGCCCGGCCCGGCCCCGCCCGGCGCTGGGAGGCAGCAGCCCGCGGCGCGGCCCCGCTCGGCTCGGATCCGCTCGGACCATGTCGCCATGTCGGAAGTGAGGAAGTTCACCAAGCGGCTCAGCAAGCCGGGCACGGCCGCCGAGCTGCGGCAGAGCGTTTCGGAGGCGGTGCGAAGCTCTTTCGTGTTGGTAAGTGGCAAGGAGGGGAGCTCCGGTTCGGTACGGCGCGGCGCGGTGCGGCGGTACCTTGGGCAGCTCCCAGCCCGAGGGAACGGCGGCGAAAGGGGCGGAGATGGGCAGGGGATGCTCAGAGCGGGAGAAGAGGAAGAGGAAAGGGATGGGCAGGGGATGGGGAACGCTGGGTGAGGCAGAAGGGCCGGGCAGGGCGCGGCTGAGCCGGGCAAGAGATGGAGGAGGGCGGGGCGGGAGCACAATGCCCTCTTCGGGTGCTCCTTCCCACGGGTTGTGCTGTGCCATCCTGCCTTCGGCCCCCGCTTGCTGCCTGCCATCGTTGTGCCCATCTGAACGTGCTCCAGAGGTGTGAGGATCGCAGGAACCGATGCTTCTGTCACCTTGGCTTAGTTAGGTGGTACTTGTGTGGAGGGAGCACGGATCGATGAGGATTCATCAGTGCAGGGCAATGAGCAGACAGGTAACGGAGCTCATCCTGGTTGGCTACAGGCATTGCAAAACTGGTAAACAAAGGGTGTGGGATTGAAGGGAGCTGGCATTGCTGTGAGCATCTCAGGAACTGTGCCCCAACATCTGGGATGGAAGCCACGTGTACTGGATGCGTTTCATCCCTCCATGTGGGATGCTGCAGCAGGTTGTCTTCGTTGTGTGCACAGCTGTGCAAATGTTGGCTGCAGTGCCCCGGGGGGATGCTGGGGGTAGTTCAAAGCTTCCCTGAGCTCTGTTGGATGTGTTTCAGCATTGCTCATTGCTCACTCTAGCGTGCAATCACACTTGACCTTGACTTTGATGGAAGGTTAGGAAATGGGACATGCAGAAAGTGCAGCACAAGTTGAGTGAATATTGAATTGTGTGTGAGCTAAATAGATGGAGAGTTTTAAAAATTTCTTAATAAAATAGTTTTCCTGTAAATTTCCTAATTCCTAAGGCCAAAAAAAAGTCACATTGGCAATCCAGTCTGGTTTCCTTGTGCCAATGCGATTGTTTCCTATGTCTTTACAGGTTCCTGTGGGGTTTGCTTTCACTCTTTCATCAACAATACATTCAGATAAATGCTTCATAATAACTGGTGGAACCTCTTGTTTAGAACCTCAAGAGCTTTGGTGTCCTACAGGCAAATGGTGGCACAATGCCTGTGCCGTGTGCCCTCTGTCAGAGCCTAGAGGGATGGGTGGGATTGCAGATGAGAATAAATGAAACCCTGACAGCAGCCTATAGGAGCTGGCAGGGTTCAGCAGCCACTCTTTCTGAGCCTCTCCAGGGTTTCATTGCCTGCACCACCTCTGCCAATTCTCTTTCATTCTCTTTCAGAAAGGCAAATCCCCAGAGCTGCTGCTCTGCTCGCTGCATTTGCAGCCAAGCACTGGAGGAGGATAGGGCAGGTGGCTCTGATTCCTGCTCTTGGCAGAGTTTCCTGCTTTTGACACTTCAGCAGCAAAGGGATAAATCCCAGCACTTCCTCATTCCTGGGAAGAGCCATAGGATACTGCAGCATTTGGAGAATGGGAAAGGAGGTGGTGTGAGCTTTAAGGACTGTCTTGGTTAGCACTTCAGACACCCTTAGCGATGAGGGATGAGGAGTGTGCTCCTCAGGTTGCTCCAGGTGGTTCCTGGAGCAAGGTGGTTCCTCTCCCTTCACGGTTTATAAGAAGTGGATGGGATTGGTGTCCATGATCTGGCTGTAGCTGAGTCCATAGGAAACTGTGAGGATGAGCATGAATGAAAGCGAAGTGTGGGGTGCAAAACTAGCACTGTGTGCACCAGGGCACTCATCTTCCTCCCAAGAGAGAGTGGGTGCCATGAAGCTTTATTGCTATGTGGTGGATTTCAGCACTTTGGGCATCCAGAGCACTCCCTCAGGAGGAGGAACTGTCTGGAATAAGAAGCCATTTGCAGTCTGTGGATGAAATACTGCTAAATGAAAACATCTCTGCGAGGAGAACCTTTAACGTCATGGAAAAGGTCAGCCTGCATGGAGCTGTAATTTGTGCATTAGAGGAGATGCATCTCCAGGCAGGAACACTGCGATGCTGCAAGGCAGAAAGGCAGCTCCCAAAGCGTGGTCCAGCAGGTGCAATGCAGCTCATGTTGTGCTCTTTCTGTTCCTGGTTCCCTAGTTATACTGGTTTAGCAGAAGGAGAACATTTATTTCTCTCTTTGGTGTGCAAACCTGGAGTGACGTCAGTCGGGGGGTGGGTGTAACTTCGCTCCTTGCGTCTGTGAAAGGGATGGGATGGAAAGAGCAATGGGATCTGTCCTGTGCTTCACTCCAGTCTCCTCCAGGTGCCCTGGGGTACCTGCGTCCTTCCTTTGCACCAGCTGCTGGGGTGCAGTCAGTGCTGCTCTTGTTACAAGTGGGGCCGTAGTCCTGATCTGTAGCACCCAGCTGTGGCAGGGAGCCCAGAGACACCTCAGTCCTTCAGTGGATGAAGAAGGATGAAGTACAGCTTTCACTTGATGCTTATCTATTCCCCTTCCTGTGCTCTGTTCCCAGTGGCATTCCTGGCTGGCATTCTGGCATTGCATTGTGTTCACAGATGCACTGGAACTGGTTGCCCAAGGGTTGTGGATGTCCAACCCTGGAGGCATTCAAGGCCAGGCTGGATGTGGCTTTGGGCAGCCTGGTCTGCTGGTTGGTGACCCTGCACATAGCAGTGGGTTGAAAATAGATGATCACTGTGATCCTTTTTAACCCAGGCCACCCTAGGATTCTATGATGCGCTGTGTAGAGAAGCTTTTGTTGAGACAAAAGTCTTCAGTAGGAATCCCTTGAAAGCACACACAGCCCTACAGAGCAGCACCACAGGAACCCTGATTTTTTTATGCCCACTCTTCTTTGCAAAGCCGCAGGGCAGATTGTATCAGCTTCAGCTTTGAATGGGCCTTGATGTATGCTACTGGTTATAAATCAACGGGTGGAAGTTTGGCAAAATAACCAACAAAGTCACTGTTTCAGTAGACAAATTTAGCAACAGCATTAAATTGGCTGGTGAGATAAATGGCGTGCAAAACAATGAAGGAAAGTTTTAAGATTTGGTTAGAGAGAGGATCAGGCCTAAGTGCAGTAATTTAAACCATTCCTAGTCATGAAATTACATGCAGTTTGAACCTTGGGGCAACAGTAGTAAAACACTGCGTTCAAACTACAAATTCATAGCTGAAGTGTTGAAATCCAGGAGAAGGATCCAGGTTGGAGCTCAAGGAGATCAGCCAGAGGACCTTTGGCAGTGAATGGATACTGGCGTTCTTGGCTAAGGCCTTCACTGAAACCTCCTTCCTCCCATTCTCTCCACACTTGGGATGTTACTGACTATTATGGGATGGGATGAGGAGCCCACAGTGAGCTGCCAACAAATGCGTGACCTGCGCAACCACAGCAGTGCCATGGGATGGAGCTCAGCCCATGCCCTGGGGATGTGGATGTGCACTCCGTGGTCTGGTGGAGGTATCCCTGCACCTCTCCTTTGCCTCATTTTAGCTTTCCCCCAAAACTTATTGGGTGGTGTAGAGTTGAGCAGAATGCACATAAATGAGAGCCGTAATCTTGTGGTGCTGCAGCATAGCAAATGCTCTGCCTTCTGCGTGGGAAGCCGGACCGGCTGCCTGGGGTGACTTATTTCTTTGGATGAATCATAGAAACATTCAGGTTGGAAAAGATCACTAAGATCTCCATGTCTAACCCCAACCCGCCCTCACCATGCCCATAACCACATCCCTCAGTGCCACATCCCCACGGTTCTGGAGCACCTCCAGCTACAGTCACCCCAGCACTCCCTGGGCAGTTGTGCCACTGCAGCACTGCTCTTTTGGAAAAGAAATTCTATCTAATATCCAGCCTGACAACATAGATTTGGGCCTCTCTTGGACCTCCTCTCCTCGCAGGAGCCATGCAGTGAGCAGTGGCTGAGTACCAGTATGAGAGGGTTGTCTCAAGCATGTTGCAAGTTTTCCAAAGGTGTCATTCTCTGAGTTGTGACAGAGAAATAAAATGTGTGGGAGAGGATAAGATCAGAGGAGCAAACGTTTGACAAAACACAGACAGTCCATTTTCCCACCGTGCTGCTAAAACAAGTCATCTGGTGGCAATTTTTGATCTCCCACGAGAGCTCTGCTTTTCTTTACATCATTTCTACGCAGATTAACTGAAGATACATTCACAGCTTTACTGAAGGACACGGCCTGGGAGCACCGTATCTGGGCAGCAGGCTTTCCCCATGCTGGGTGTTGGCCAGCTCAGTAGCACTGCTTGGTGACGTGCATGCTGTGCAGTGGGATGTGGCTGCAGGAGTGAGCCCCATGCACGTGGGCACGCTCCCAGCTTCAGCCATATGTCTGCCAGCACATCAGCTCCCAGCAACTGCAGCATGGGAGATCATCTGCGTGCAAACTGCACTGATTCTTGCCATCCAGATGTGAGAGCGCCTTCTCTCCTGTGTTACGCAGTGCTGCTGGTAGCTTTGACATGAGGCTGTGGGCTGCATGCCAGGAGGAGATGGGTTCTGTTTGATCCGGGCTGGGCTGGGCTGGTATGTACCACTCGGTTTCAGGCAGGCACCAAACAGGAGATAAAAAGCTTCCAAAGAGTGATGTTGAGAAGATTTTGACTGGAAGCAAAAAGGCGCTTTGTTCTCTCTGTGTTTTTCTAACAGCTTAATCTATATTATATGCGACTGAATTTATACTCCTGCAGAGGAGATCAGCTTTCTGCATAGGATCCTCCTTTAATAAGCTAAATTCGCTTTGATCAGTGTGAAGGCTGTTTATGTGCAGTGCTTGTAGTGATCTCAGTGCTCAAGAGAGACACGGAATATATGCATGTTCCCCTTTGGGTGCAGTCAATGTGCTGTGTTTGCATAACTTCAATAGCAAAAGAGTCGTAGTGGAGACTTGGGAGGAAATTCTGCCCCTGCTTCAGTGGGAGTTTTGCCTGCGGAGTGCCACCACCGCAAGATCTGGTGATTTCTGTGGAAGTGCTCACAGTGAGGTTATTACTCATAGAAAACACTTAAACGCACTCTTAAAATTAATCACTTGCCTTCCTGAGTTGGTGCTCTTGCTGTCAAGGACCTCGTTTAGCTCAGTGCTAAATGGCCTCGGGCTGTGTGTGCAGTGCAAGTGGTCAGGGCTGCTCCGTCTGAGCGCACAGCAGATGTGCTCTGGGTGAAGGGCATCACTTTGCAGAGGGCAGCAAGGCCTGCACACCATGCAGCCAGCTGGGGCTGCTTCCTGCAAACCTCAGAGCGTCTGCCACTGATACCCAGTCTGGGAGAGAGAATAATGCCTCCTCCTCATGCTGAGAAATGGGCACTGGAGGATGAACCACGTTCAGTGTGGCCCCTTCCTGAGGTTTTTGGAGGCTCCAACAGCTTCATGTAGACAATAAGTCTTATCCTTCCCAAAGCATCCTTGAAGTAGGTTTCCATGAGCTCATTATAGGAAGGCTCTGAGGATGTGAGCTCTGTGCACGCACCTCTTGCCACATGTTACAAGCTCTGTGGCTGTGCTTGTTGGGCAAAGCTGAGAGTAGTTGGTTGTGTGCTGGAGGCAATGCCATGGAGATGCAGTCATCCCTGCATTGACAGCATCTGCCCTGACCTGCTGCCAGCAGTGCCTGGAACAGATGGTTGTCAGCAGTGCCGGCAGCCGACCACCAGCAATGCAGATGGGGATTTGGTGTGCCCAGAATCCAGCAAGGGAATTGCTGTGGGGTTTTGTTTCAGCCCTTTCTGGTATATGGAGATATTTGCAGTGTACCCCCCGAGGCCCAGGAGCGTTTGAAGTTGGGCTGCTAGAGTGCCTATTACAGCATCCTTTTATGTAGGCAGTTTGGTGGCTCTTACGTGATTCCATTTAGCTCTTTGCACACTGATTTATCATCTCTAATGATGCAAAATTACACAAAGCTTTTGACATTTCTACGGCCTGAGAATGCAAATCACAATCGCACACAGAAGCTGAAGAGCAACCAGTCTTAGGGCTGTGGTTTTAGGTTTCCCTGCTTAATTGGCCTCCTCGCTCCTGTTCTGGCTAAGGAAAAGAAGGATGGGTTTGTGTGCCTTTGTGGGCACTGCTGTCATCTTAGAAATACTGGAGTATGATTCCCTGTCACCATCTTTCTCTATCTCTTTCATTCCCTTAAAAAGTGCAAATCAAAGCTCTCTCTTGCTGGCTCTTCCCTTCAGTACAGCCCTGTCTCATCTTTACAGCTTTTCTCTGCCTCCCGCTGCTTCTCTAATGGGGTCAGGTCTGCTTGTTCCTAACCTCTTTCTCACCCCTCTCTCCTTTCTTGCTGAAATGCAATTTCTTTCTCCCTCCTATTAATAACTCCTGTCACGGGGCTGTCCTTGGGGAGTGGCTGTGTGGAAGGAGACCACTGCTTGGGTCCAGAGTATCCTTGCTCCTTCCTCCTGCCCTAACTCCACACTGATTGACATCCCTACTGCAGCACCCTGGCCTCTCCATCCCCTGAGTAGGGACATGGCAAAAGTGCAGCTAAGGGTAAGAATGGCTTCTTTCCTGGACAAAGTTAGGACTTAGTCATATCGTGGTGCTGCAGCTTTTTTTCTGTGACAGCCGTACTTCGAGTTGTATTCTGGTGGTGGTCAGGAGACTGGGATGTAGGTTGGAGCTGTGCTGTGCTGGGAGAGCACAGATGGAGGAGGACAGGGCCACAACTTGCATGCTGAGTGCTTGGGGTGGGTGTACCCGAGGGGTAATGATGTCTGAAAGTAAAGCAAAAGCTGTGGCTCACCCATTTCTCAGGTGTTTGGTGGAAGTGGTGAATCTGTGAGTGGAGAACTTTTTGTGCAGTTCAACCCCGTGCAGCTGCAGAGCCACTGAGTCAGGAGAGGTGAAAGGAGCCTTCCACTGCTGGAGGAAGGTGGTGGAGAGGGCTGAATGCAGCACAAAGCTGGGTTTTAGGGAGGCAAACCCCAGTCCCCCAGGCAGCGGTTCGGAAAGTTACATTCAATCTTTTCCCCTGTGCTCCCTTGTCCCTTTGCATAATGCTGACATTCATATGGATGTCTTCATTCTGGGGAAGCTTGGAGGTGCCTCCACCAACAGCATGATTTTGGCTGGGCTGAAGCACTGCAGATCCTGCCTGGCAGCTGTGGAGCATACAGTCACACAGTGCTTACTGAGGAGAGAACCATTTAACTTAGCAGCTACCGCAGGCAAAGCTGAGATGGGGGCTATGCAGACAACTTCCTGAGCTGTTTCAATCACCGCCAACATCTCTGGGGCTTGACTTCACTGTTGTGGGTGTTCACCTTATTGCTAAGGCAACCCAAAACCCATCTGTGACTTCCTGCTCCAGTTCTTCTGCAGTGCTGAAGAGACTGGGGTGAGCCTCCAGCCATGGTTTGCCTGCAGGAGTGGCTGCAGGGCTGGCTTGGCCCAGAGCACAAGGTTTCTTGAGTGAAAAACAAGGAGTTTTGGGAGCAGGCAGGAAAGGGAGGAGTTCTGCTTATGTGCAATTAATTGTTTTAAGATGTTCTGTAGTTGGATCTTCTGGAACTGGATGCTAAATATAAAACTCGTACTACATAAATAAATGATGAAATAGCAGTGACATCTGAAAATCACTTTGGGGTGCTCCAGTTAAGAGCTTATATAAATAAGTATTATTGTTGTTGTAATTACTATTTCCCCCTTTTTTTAGCATTCCTGCACTTACAGAATGTTTTGAGAATTCATGTCTGGCAGAAATTCAGCTGTCCCATGGAAACCCGGAGCTTTTTGCCAATTTCTATTAGCTCTATTATTTTCAGAGGAGAAAATCAGAGCAGCCCTGCATTTCCATCTCTCTCACTCCCTGCAGGAGACGCTCAGCTGGATGCAGGTGCAGCTCTGCTGATGCAGGGATGCACTGAGCTCTGTTTGGTGGGCAGCAGGGCTGGGTTTGAGCCAGGATGTACCCTTGCATGCAGGAAGAAGTGGGATTTTGGGTGTTTCTGGGGACTGGAGATGCTGTGGCATGTCCCAGCTACAATCTGGTGGTGTGTTTCCTTTTTGATTGGGATGCTGCTTTCAGAGGTGACATGTGCAGGTTGGCTGAAACCCACCACTCTGTTGAACAGCTTTTTCCTTTAGCTCAAGTGACTGTGCAAGTTTCTCAGCTTTCAGGAAAAAAAAACGCATCTCTGGCCCTTGTGGTTGCAGATCTAAGCTTCAAAATGCGATCTCCTAAAGACTGTCAAGTGTGGAGTCCACTGCTAAATAAGTGGAAGGAAATGAAGGTTATCCTGACTTCCTATCATCTCCAAGCCAGTCTGAAGCCAGACCTTGACTCACTTTGATTTGCCAGGACTGAGTAATAATGGGTCTCCCCTGACATCAATATCTTGACCATTTTGTCAAACTTTCTCCAAGCTTTTATCTTGAATTGATGCTCTCAAAGACAACACTGATAACTACAAGCACTTCCTTTTTCGTTAGAGAATTGAGCATAACATTGAAAAAGTGGACATCCTAGTTCCAATCGATGCATGGTTCTGAGCTGGGTTCACCAGCTTGGATTCAATCCCAAATGAGTGCAAACTGGCAACATGCAGCAGCCCAGAACCCAGCATGTGCTGACCCCAGTGCACACGACAAAAGGGCCAGAGGTAGGGGGGAAAGGAAAGGTTGCAGTCACTTGATCTACTGTGGGTTTTTTGTTTTTTTGCAGTAGTCAGTCATCAAAATCCTTCATTTGGATGCCAGGATCTGCCTTAGAGTGCTCAGCTGAGGCTTCTGCCCTGTGTGCCCTGTCCTGTGGGAGCAGGCAGGTGTAGGCAGTGAGACTGCTTTGTGCAGAACTTGAACTGTGTGCTTTAGGATGGAAAACATGAGTAATTTTCACTGCAGATGTTTCCTTGCAGGGTGCCAGAACCGTGCACCCATCCTCCCTTCCCCATCACTTGATTTTTTATTCCACTGAGCACTCCAGGCAGAGCCAGCCCATCTCTGTTCAGTGCAGAGAAGAGAAGGGAGGAATTACAGCAGCCTTGTGTGGGAATGCTTGCTGAGGGAGTGCCGGGGATTGGGGAAGGAAGAATCTGCTGTGCCTGCCTTGACCACAGCTGGCACATGGCTGTTTCCAGGGTATGAGATGAGCAGCGCTGGGCGACCCTGCTGAAGGCGTCACCTAGCATCTCGCCCACACTGCCAGAGGGAGGATCTGTTTGCTTCTGGGACAGGTGCAAACAGATGAGCCGAACCCCTTCCTTCCTTCCTCCCTGCCCAGTGTCTCCTCGGCTCTGCTTTTCTCCAACCCCTGTCTCCAGACTCAACTCAGCCTTCCCAAGAGCTTCCCCACAACAACCGTTCCCTCTGCCTGTAACTCCTTCATGTCCTTCATACAAAGCCCTCCCAGGGTTTTGGGTCAGAACTGTGGCCAAGTTCTGTAGACTCTTCCTAGGTTGCAGGGTTTCGTGCCTCCAACACAGCTAGGATTCCTGTCTGGGCATTTGCCTTGTGTTTTTAAACCTCCTTCTCTCTAGACAGCTTAAAAATAGTCTTGGCCTCCTCATACCCAGCCGTATTGACTGTTTTTCCTCCCTGTGGTTTTACCATAGCCCATGTCTGCACAGCTCGCCCTGGGCCCCACGCTTCCATCCAGCTGACAGCCGTGTTTGCAGCACTGTCCCATGGGAGCTACATCTTTGCCTCCCTCCTGGCTTCTCCCTGAACGTGGCTGTGCTGAGAAGCCTGCAAACCACTTGGCAGCAGCAAGGCTGCGTTGTGTTGTGCCTGCTGCCATCTGTGCTGACTAACGCTGCTGCCCTGTTTGCCCTTCCTCCCCTGTTGCTCTGTTCCTACCTCTTTCCTTTCTCCTCTCCTTCTGAAGGCATTGTGCCAAAAACACTGTTTGGCTTTGTACTGGGTTACGATGGTTCCAGATGTTGGATAGGCAAGCAAAGCATTTCTCACTTTTTGCTGTTCTTCCTTCTGCCCAGGCTCCTGGGATGATGAATTATGTGTGAATCTAAGGTTTTTTAAATGAAGCACTCCAGCCTTCCTGCAAGCTGGAGCTAGAGCCTGCAAATGCGATCAGATGGTAGTGCTGGAGCTGGGGGCTGAGAAAGTGAAGAGCCACAGATGTGCTACTTAAATAAAAAAAACCTCTTTAGGACTGCATGGTCTGAGAGTGACACGACTGGTGGTCTCTGAACCCCTGCCTTTGGAAAAGCTTTTCTATGGAGTGAAATCCCTCACTTCCATTTGCCCATGCAAGTTGCCAAGTGTGTTTCTTGGTTCCCAGATTTCATGTAAACTTTCCCATGACCTTCAGGTTTCATGAGCAACGCCATAACTGGGGAGTTTTCTTCTCTGAGTGATCTCTCTGCATTTGCAGGTTATGTATTATGGTAGGACAGGGTCCCTCCCTGGGCTGATGTTGCTCTCGGAAGCGCTGTGTCTGTGGTTGGTACGGCCAAGGGGTGTGTGCTTCCTCTTTTTTGCCTCCTGAGCTTTGAATCAATTCCCCATTTTGAATTTGTCTCCTATTTTCTGTGTATTTCACCCACTTGGTCCTATGGGATTTGTTTTAATATCTATGCTTTGCTAGGTGTTGCAAGTGTAAGGACCTAAGTGTATTTACAAGGTTGCAGGTGAAGTAGTAAATGGGCAGTAAAATGCTTGCTAGATTTTGGGAACAATCTGAGACAATACATTGATATGTACATATTTCAGTGGTAAATGGAGACAGGACAAGGGGAAACAGCCGGAAACTGCAGCATAGGAAGTTCCACACAAATGTGCGCAAGAACTTCTTTACAGTGAGGTGACGGAGCACTGGAACAGGCTGCCCAGAGAGGTGGTGGAGTCTCCTTCTCTGGAGATGTTCAAGACCTGCCTGGATGCCTACCTGTGCGACCTACTGTAGGGAACCTGCTTTGGCAGGGGGGTTGGACCCAATGATCTCTGGAGGTCCCTTCCAACCCCTACAATTCTGTGATTCTGTGATATGGTCCATGCTGTTTCCTGTTCTTTCAGACACTTCAGAGAAGCATCACTTTCAATACACAGATTACTTGTGTCTCTAGCTGCTTTATGAGGGTGGGTTTGTGGTGGTGGGTCAAACTTCACTTCTCAGGATTGCAAAATCACTGTGTGCCAAGTGCTGCTGAGCCATGGAGTGTTTGGGTGGAGGCAGGGATGGCCATGCATCATACCCACTGGGGACCGTAGGGAAGAAGTGAAAGCTGAGCATGGTGTGTTCGTTATGCTGGGGCTGTGGGTTCTTCTGGGGCTGTGAGTTCTTCTGGAGCTGCCTTCTGCTGAGCAGGGGGAAAAGTGAGCTGTCAGCCCACGCGGGGCGGGTGTCAACGCAGTGAGAAAACTGGGTAATGCAGAGCCAAACCAGCTGGGTTTGCCATCAGATTGCTTTCTTCTCTGGATATTGTTTGTTTTAAATGACGGCCAGCCTGAAAGCACTGAGAATACACACGTTTCTGATCGTTTTCCTTAGGCTGCTGTTTTAAAATAACCTCAAATTAAACATTTTTCCTTCACTTTCTGTACAGTAGTGTCACTGCCGTTATACCCATAGTAATTCTGAGAGAACGAGAGCTCAGAAAAGCATTATTCACATAATAAAAAAAATACCACATTTGTACTGTTTAAATGCAGGACAGTAGAAGACAGGTGGCCACTGTGTTGGGAGCCGTAGAAGTAGAAAATAGAAATGCCCTTTCCAATTGAATGTGGGAACCCTTGTTCATAAAGCAAACGTAAGGATTTTCATGTGCTTTGCAAATGGCTACAGTCAGGAGATGGCTCAGGGCAGCGAGGCTGGAGACATTTCCATGGGGTTTTCCTGGGGCCCGGCTCTCCGTGCTGCCTTGCGCTGGCGTTCGTGGGCATGTTTCTGTTGAAGCAATTCAATTGAATTTCCTGTTAAAATGCCAGCCAGCTTGCTTCTTGGTGGAGAGTCAATAGTGTAATAGACGGGCTGTTGTTTTGCTCGTGCCATTGTCCAAGAGCAGCTTGTGACCCGGCCTCATGCAGGCCCATGCAGCACTGTGCTTTTTTTTTCCTGCAGAAACGCGTTGGGTTTGTTGCTAGACTGGCAGCATTTCTTTGCACTTAAAATTGGCTTTCCCTGTGGAGGAATTTGTGGTTTTAAGACTCTAATTGCTTTAGCGTAATAGTTCTTCCTCCGCTTTCATAATGGCTTTGGTGGGTGCCATCTGCTGTTGTGACAGCGCTGGGCAGCAGGGCTGGGTCTGGTTTGGGAGGTGTGCTTGAACACTGCTCATTAGAAGAACTAAGACTTCAAAATCTGCTTTTCGGGGCTTAGCGTTTTATCTCCTGCCCTGCTGGGACCAGAGGGGGAGCGGGGGCTCCCTCCTGCTCTGCTGCTCTGTTTGCAGGGCTCTGACAGACTGACGGAGGTGTCCGTGTTTCCGTGGCAGCAGGCAGAGGCCACACCACATCCTTTTCTCAGCAGTTGCTCTGCTTGCGTATGGCTTGACCTACATCCTTTGAGACGCTGCTGTGGTTCCCCTCACGGCCTGTGACAACTAAATCAGTTATGTCACGCAGGGTGCACTGCATGCAGCGTTGTCTTGCAGTCATGCTGCAAAGAGCCATCACACAGCTGAATTCGGAGTACCCAAAGCCACTACTTAACACCACAGGGCTCTTAGTAGGAATCTAATTCAGCCTTACCCTAGGGCAGGGTGAGCTGGTGAGCTGGTGTGAGTTTAAGCAGCTCATGCTGGGGGTGCTGGTGGGATTGCTGCGGGGATGGCAACAGAGCTGTTGAGATTTAGGGACACCAGACCTTATGCCCACAAATGGGAGAACAGTCTGTGAGCATCCCGATGTGTTAATTCACATTAACGTGCCAGGCTTGGCAAATCCGCAGCAGTGAGTAGCATTGTAATGAAATCAGACTGGTGCTCCGGATGATTAACCAAATTCAATTAAGCATTTAAGGAGTGTGAGGCTAACCGAGGAAAAACTGGATCCCTTCTCTCCATCTTCCTGCTGGGTTTTAGGGACTCCTGTTTTTCTGGTAGTCCTTTTCTTTTACGTGAGATCCCTGTGCAACTCAGATCCTGGAGCAGAAGCAGTGTTGGGGCTGGCAGCTCTCATACTACAGTGTGGGCTCTCTTTTGGGGCCACGCTGCCCTTCCCCAGCTGTGACCCACTGGGCTGTTCCCCGTTATGCTCCAGTGTTGCTCAGTAAGCTCTGGAATTTTCTTTTAGGACTGCATTAGGAGTGAGGCAAAGTTTTCCAAAGCGCGGTTAAGAGAAAACTGTTTCAACTGAGCAAATCCTTGCTGGATTCCTGCAAGCATAGAAAATAGGCATTTTGAATGCGAGAATGCCTGGGGCAGGAGGTGTACTTTCCCCAGACAAAAGTAAGACATTCTCTGCGGACAGATAGAAGCAGGGCAAAGCAGCTGCCCCTGAGACATCACTCATGTTGGTAATACAGGTTAGATTGCACACAGGCTCCATGCTGTCCTGCCTCAGCATCTCATCCTGCTGCTGGGATGCAGCCCTGAGAAACACAGTCTGAGAGGTACCCTCCTTGCATTTCTGAAGTGTTTTGGGGAAAATATTTCATCTTGTATTTCATTGCACATATCACAAGCTTGCCAGGTATGCGCCTGGAATGGAGGAACAGCCAAGAACAATTCATCCAAGGGAAAATATTCAGTTAAGTTTGGTGATGATTAAGGAGATTCTGACATTCCTTTTCTAAGAGTGGACAGCCCCACCTGCAAGGGCATGCTCTCCCTTGGGTAGCTGCCAGCCTGGCATCACGTTAGAACCATCTGTAGCATAGCCAGGCACGAGCAGACTTTTAGCTGGAATTCAGAGATAAAATTGGAAATTCCTTCCTCTTTTATTGTAACTATTCATGTGCACGTCATGTGTTTGCTTTCAGTGTACAGAGTAACCTTCTCAACTGCAGTGCCTGATTTGTACTTACAAATGCTGATGTCTAGGGTTGGAAAGCTGAGATGATGTTTTCCTACTTTGGAAGTTGCCTTTGTAGGTTTTTTTTAAGCTCTGTTTTCTGGACTTGTAGCATGAACAGAAGTAATACAAGAGAAAACGTGCTGGCATTCTCCTGATAGTTTTTAATGATGACTCCAGGGATTTTGGAGAAGTTCCTCTTGCTGCCCAGAAATGTAAATAAGAGCAAAGCCAAGCTCTAGAGTTTTCCAGCCATAGGTGTGGCTTATGCAGAGGGCTGTCCTGCATTTCCAGAGGGATCTTCCTTCCACAGAGAGGATCCCTGTGCTGGAATTGCAAGCAGCTTGTTCCCATCCTGCCAGCAGCACCCTTCTAAAGGCTCTCATCAGCTCATCAAGTGAAACCAGCTTCATGCTGGTGCAGGAGCCTGTGTCGCTGTTGAGCTCTGCTCATATTGGAGGGAGCTGGAGCTTGCAGCCTGTGGAAGAGGATTTCTTCCTCCATTAAGAAATTAGAGACTATGCCTGGGCAAGAGCAGTGCAGTACTTGCTTTCTTCCTGTAGATTATAACCAAGCCTGAATAATTTAACCCCTTGTTTCCATCACTGCAAAGCATGCATGCCAGTGCTTCCTTGCATCGTGCATGAATCCAATTGTTGAGTTAATGGGCAATCCACTGGTAACGTGGTTTGAAGACATCTGACTAAATTATGTAGAAGACATTAGTTATTGGTTATTTTATATATATATGTAATTGTTACTGTCTTTTATTTTTCCTGCAGGAAAAAACCAAAGTGGTTGAACCCTTGGACTATGAGAACGTGATCCTCCAACGCAAAGTTCAGATCTACAGCGATCCCCTCCGGGACCTGCTGATATTTCCGATCGAAGATGTGTCTGTGAGTTTATGCTGGCTGTTTTTTCTCTTTGAGACTCATTCATCTCCTGCTTACCTTGGAAAATTTCCACTCTTGGCCACATGTTGATTTTGGCTGTGTTACTGACACATAAAAGTGAAAAGACCCCCTGGTGATTTGGGCCCACTGCGTTTACTCAAAACAAGCTTCAAACCCTGGAGACCCAGTTTGCAATGAAACCATTTTTCCCTTTTCCCTGCAGCTCTCAGTCATCAGTCGGCAGAGAAGAACTGTCCAGTCTACAGTGCCAGAAGATGCTCTCAAGAAAGCTCAGAGCCTCTTTGTCAAAGAGGTAGGGGCAAAAGTCCACACAGTTCCTGCCCACAGCACCTTCTCCCTTAGGCAAGATGTTCTGCTGTAGCTGCTGTCTGCAAGTTGCAGATTGTCTTTTCCTGCATGGGAAGAGCTGCTTGCTGGCAGGGTGTTTGCACTAGCTAGTTCCCACCTGTGCATCTTGTGCTTTGCTCCTTCCCATCAGGTTTTGTACTCAGGCAATGTGTGTGGCTTGAGCTGCAAGGTGCAGATGAGCAGCAGGGCTGGGCTGCACAGCTTCCCTCGCTGCATCCTGAGTGCTGCAGGTTTGTTCTGCAAAATGCTGCTCTCTGGGACCATTCCCCTCCAAGGGCAGTGGAAATAAATGCTAAGTGATGGTCAGCATTGAATGAGAGGCACTGCAGTTCTGAGGGCATGAAATCTTTCTTGAGAAGCAATCCCCTCCCAAATCACTGCTCCTTTTTTAAAGTCTTGGAGCTCTGTAGATTCAAAATCAGTAGCTGTGTCTAGCCAGATGCTGTGTGATTTTTGTCTCCATACTGAGAAGTTTCCTATGAAGTTCTGTGCCTGCTTACCTCACCCAGCAGCCTGTAAACTTTTGGACTTGTGCATGGTTTTGTTCTGCTTGCTGTAAATCTCAAAGAGCTCTATTGTTTTCCTTCCAGTGCATTAAAACCTACAGCTCTGACTGGCACGTGGTAAACTACAAATATGAGGAATACTCAGGAGACTTTCGGATGTTGCCATGGTAAGTGTCACACTCCCTTGGAATACTAATGTGTGTTCACAGGGCCGTGGTTTGATCAGGCTTAGGAGAAACAGTCAAAGTAGGTCTGTTCTGAAGAGCCTGCAGAGAAGTGAGGCAGCAATGGAGCAACAGCACTGATCAAATCATATTAAAATTTGCGAATAATCTTGCAGCCTGATCTGGCTTCTCTTTCAGTGAAGGCAGATGGGCCTCCTGCATCCCTGTGCTGCATAAATGCAAGTCAGCAAAAGCTCTGAGAGACAAACAGATAAAACAGAAAGGTATTTGAGTGGTCTCTGCACTTGGCTTCCATAAGGTGTGCTCAGAAGTTGGCTCTCCCCAGCTCTAAGGGGTGGAAGTCTCCTAGCATCTTCTGCAGAACTTGCTAGTGTAACTGGCATGGGAAAGCCCTAGAGGATCTGTGTTCCCCAGTCATTAACAATTCAAATGTGTTGTGATTTCAGCAAATCCTTCAGGCCAGACAAGATTCCAAGCCACGTGTTTGAAATCGATGAAGACTTTGAAAAAGATGAGGTAAGGAGAAAATGTTTTACATATTCCACTCTAAGATCTGTTAAAAGGTTGATTTCACAAGGCAAAGTCAGAATTCACTTCCCAGCAGTGGTTTTCTGGTGAGGTGCTTCATACTACAGACATGGGGCCAGAACTGAGACATTGATCTAATTGAACGTGGGACAAGATAATCTGCCGGAACCAAGAGTCTCCTAAATTAGATGGAAGATGAGCCATCCAGTTTTTCATGGCTTTTCTACTTGATTCAGTGCAGCAATGAAAGAGAGAAAGAAAAAAAAAAAAGAAGCCAACTGACAAACTAAGTAAAATTCTTCATGGCCGTAATTTAAAGCAGACAGTTTGGTTTCCAGCCACATGATGCACGTAGATACAACTATATCAGGATCCTCTACTTCAAAAGGTTTGTGCTCTGCCTCATAATCTGCAGTTCTTACTTACTGTGTTTATCACATTTTCTGCAGAAGGAGGGTAGCGCTTTCCTATGGGAAGTTTAATTCACACACTTGGCATTAAGAATTCTTGGATTACAGTGTAAGGAGTTTAGTCCAGCTGTTAAAATCTGCATGGCACTGAGATGCTGCTGAGGAGCAGACAGGAACAGGGAAGTTTCTTTCTTGCAGTGCTGTAGTTCTGAAGAGTTACTTCAGCGTGCTTTTAGTAATTGTTTTGTATGTCCCAGCACAGTTCTTGTCTGGACTGAGACAGCTTTTTCCTAGATGGAAATGTATTGTCAAATCTAGCTTTGATTTTTTGGCTGTGTTGGTAGTATGTTGTTCACTTGCTCCGTTACCTCCTTAATGCTTTAGGCTGGAGACAGAGCTGAGTGGTATCTTATCAGCATGCCTCTGAACAAGTAAAGAGACAAGGATATGCTATCCAAACGTGGTGGAGAGCTTGCTTTCTTCTGATCAGTGTCCCAGATACACATACAAATGCAGTTACCATTGTTGGTAATGGAAGAGTATTCCAAGTACCTTGGCAGATATTTTGGCATTTATGTCTTTTGGCTTGGCCGTATCTAAAGGCTTCTGTTATAGTTTCCTGACAGAACATTTACATGAGGATATGCAATGGAAATTCATGTGAAAGAATTCTCTTGATTCTCTGGATGAAAAAAAGTTGAAACTTTTTGAAGGAGAAACTGTGGGTTGTTGTACCCAGGGAAATAAAGCATTATAAACATTTTTGAATTGGAAGTCTGGCAAGAAAAGAGTTGAAAAGCTGCTGTTTTGGATGCAGGAGATGATAAAAAGCAGTGCCTTGATAGCTCATGGGCAAATAGTCCAGGTTGACCTCTGCTGCTGAGTCATTGGAAGGGACAGGGCAAGTTTCCTTCTGTCCCTAGTGGAGGTCATTGCCAGGTATGGGTGGAGGGCTGCTCTCCCTTTCTGGGAGCACAAGGCAGGACCAAAGGTAGAAATCCCAGCCAATGTGCCAAGAACAGTGCAGCTGGGTCACTTGAAACCTTCCGGTTTGATAAACGTGAAACAAGTCAGTCACATTTCAGCTATTTGGGTTTGATGTTCTTTTGCCTCAATTTAAAATGGTAAGTTCATTTATGCAAAAAGGAAATGATGAAGTGAATCCGAAGTGCTGCATTTTGCAACTGTCCTAAGAGACCATCTAGAAAATGTCCTACTTCCCCAGCTTTTTGAAATACTGCCTAAGAACCAACATGCATTTCCTCATTGCAAAACCCCTGTGCAGCTCTGTCAGCATAGATGTATTTTTTCCTTTGAAAGGTGACCCAAACCAGCTTGTTTCTTTGTTGGAAAGAGATGACTCAGAATTTTCTTGGGATAACACTGTACATGTTAAGTGTGCATTCTACACTATGGGGTTAACTATCCTGCTGTGGTTAACAGTATTGCTTTCCAGTGCAGACAGACCCTTGTGTCCCAGGGGGATTTTACATGGGAGGCAGTTAAGCTGACCTGCTCTTTTTCTGGTCTTTTGCTCTCTTTCAGGATTCCTCATCTCTGTGCTCCCAGAAGGGCGGTGTGATAAAGCAAGGCTGGTTGCACAAAGCAAATGTCAACAGCACAATCACTGTTACTATGAGGGTGAGCCTTCTCCTGTGTTAGGTTAATTGTGAACAAGACACAACCTCTGTTAAGTTCAGATCCTATCTCTGAAGGCAGTGGGAGTGCAGGGATGCTTTCAGGTTTGGGTGCGTCCACCTCTCTTACAGGGCATCCCAAGATGGGTTGGAAAATGCAATCTGGAAACAGCTTTTGGTTCTTCCCTTCCCAGAATTTAAGCCCAGTGCACTTCAAATCACAACAGGCAAGCTGAGCAAGAGGTCAAAGTGTTCGCAAGTAAACCAAGATTGTTTTCAAAATGAGCAGTAGAGGCTAGGAAGAGGAAGGCAATTTAAATAACAAACAGCTGCCCTGCAAAGAAGACTCTCTAAATTGATAGTTTCCTTACTGGTAGGAAGTATGTACAGAGAGCAGCTTTAAATTGAAATGACAAGCCTTTGCTCTAAAAGCAGGGATGATGTCACTGAGGAGACAGAGCATTACTGACCTCGAAGCAACAGCTGCCTTGTCTCTTGTTTTCCCTTGCACACAATCTGGCCTGACATTGCTTAGGTTTTGCAGTGGAAATTTTTAATAGTTCCACTACAGGTTTTTGCCATGGCAAGAAGCCTGTCCGATGTTCCACCATGCAGCTGCCTTCTTACAGCGCAGAGAGAATACTGCGTAGTTATCCTCAGCTGTGCAGCTGAGGGATGGCTGCAATGAGGTTCCTTGCTTTTTGGTAATTACAGTTCCTGCAGCAAGCTACTTATCTAAATGATGCCAGAGGATATCATTGAGCAGGGTTAGGCACAGTTCTGTGCAAGCGAGCAAGTGGTTTTATTGAACATGTGATTGTGTCAGCAGTGATGGAGGCACAGAATTACTGGTAGTCTCCCGTCTGGGGTGACAAATGTTCTTTTGTAGCTATTCCATGTATTCAGAACAGTGGGAACACTTAGAGCTTTGCAATGCTGCTTCACCCTGGGGTGCTTCATGGTTCTGCTAAGAGTGATATCCAGCCACTGTGAGATGCACCCCGTGCCTCACACACCTGCCAGCATATGGTGCTGTCTTAACTGCTGCCAGAATGCTCTCCTGAATTATAGTCCAGTGCCTATGGGCTGACAAGTGTGAAGGAAGGTGTTCTGAGAGAAAGCTGGAGAGTGTGCTGGCTAATGAATTAATTCAGTCTTCATAACCATAACTCAAACATGCAGGTATCTCTCTCAAACTTACTGCATTTGAGGTGGGAACTGAACACACTAAGCCAAAGCCAGTTCATGAAAACAGACGTGTTAGAAAAAAATGGCCACACAAAACCACAGTAAATGAAACCACGAGCACTTGCATGGATTGCAGTATTCTTTGGCTTGCATTTGAGGGCTAGGAATTTCCACGTGTCTATTCTGAAGTCTTCTGGAGGCTTACTTTGTAATTCTGAGGTCTTTATAAAAAAAAAAACACCTCTAGAAATACGTGCTGGAGGGCAGGATGAATCTGCTGCACAAACTGAGGCTGAAGCCAGCTGAGAGATGAGCTAGAAGCCCTGGGGCTTTGCTTTGGATGGACAAACTCATAATAACAACAAAGACATTAAAATTAAAGCAGATGACAAAGTCTCTCATTACAAAACCAAGTAATTCTCAGAGGGGTGCATCTACAATGCTCAAGGGTCATCAGTGCTTCTTGTTAACAATATTTTCTCAATAGCAGGAGGGCAGAAACTGAGACTGTTGCTTGGGATATCCAGCAGAGTGAGTACTTCCATGAGTGAGATGTTATACTTTTGCAGGTATTCAAGAGGAGATATTTTTACCTGTCACAACTCACGGATGGCTCCTACATTCTTAATTCCTACAAAGATGAGAAAATTTCAAAAGAATCCAAAGGCTGCATTTTCCTGGATGCTTGTAATGATGTGGTCCAGGTAGGTGTGCCTGTACTTGGGCTGATGCTTTGCAAGCTCAGAGATGGAAATGTTCACTCTGTGACACTGAGAGGTGAAAGAAAGGGCTTACCAACTAACCCAAATGTGCAGCCCTTCGGGTGTACCACTCCCAAAGTGCCTGTAAGGTTATAGAAGAAGGTATTTTTATTGGGCTTCAACTTGGGTTGAGAGCCAAGTGTAGCAGTGCATCACTGCTGTGCCTTCTGCTGTTCCTGTCAGAGCTGAAGCTCCAAGCACCAAGTGTGGCAGAGCCGGCACACGGCAGCTTGAATTACTTTGGCCGTTTGCTTCAGCACAGATGAGTCAGAGCCGTTTCCATTTATCTTTCTGAACACAGCAAACGCAGAAGCGAAGATGTCTTGGTGGTGTACAGGATGTACTGCCCAAGTTGCATCAGATTTGCCTGGGTTTCTCATTTGGAAGAGCTGTTTAAAGACAGAGATCAGAAAATGATATTGAACCGCTTTCCTCTAAGATAGATTCCTCTAAATGTGCCACATTACTTATTGTGTTGGACAAATCCAACTCCTGGCTTCTCTGGGTAAATATTAAAGGTCTGATGACATAAGAGGGAGCCTGCTGCTGTTCCTCAGTGCAATGTCTGTGGTTCATTCTGGCTTAATTCCACTCTCGGAGTGACTGGCAGCAGTGGAGCTGTATTGCACATGATTGCAACCATACAGCCCTCACTGATTACTGCAGCAGAGGTACTGAGGAGGGTCCTTGTGTGGTGAGGTGATTCTTCTTCCCTGCCATAGCATTTCAGTTCAGGTCGCTTTTTCAGAGAGGAGCTTTGCAGAAAATACTGTGCTGATTTATTGAGGGAGGCATAACACAAAACTTGCCCTTTCTTCTTTGTTCAGTGTCCCAAGATGCGCCGCTATGCATTTGAACTCAAGACGATAGATAAGTACAGCCACTACCTTGCAGCTGAAACAGAGCAGGAGATGGAAGAGTGGCTGGTGACTCTGAGAAAGATCATTCAGAGCAATAGTGAGAGTTCGGTGCAAGAGAAGAAAGATACTGTGGAAGCTGCACAAGGTCAGTTCATAAATCAGCCTTCAACCTTCTCTAGCAGGAAGCAAGCAGGGTGCCTGCAGAAGCATCCATTTTTCTTTCTGGATTAATTGCAAGTGTTGTGGCTGACAAAGGATGCTATGCCAAATGGCTTAGTGTAATGCAGACAATATTCTGAAGGATAAAAGTGGAGAGAAACATGACCCTTCCTCTGGATGGGAAATCCATGGCAACGTTTCAAGACCCCTGGAAAGTTGGGCTGAAGTCCTGCTTTGGAAAAATCTAGCAGGCTGTTAATAGTACATTCTGCTATTAGTAACGTATGGAAAAATCTTACATCCAAGTGGAAAAGTCTCTATAAATTATCCATAAACTATTCTTGTGCTATTGTAAGCAAATATTTTAGGATGCTTTCTGGCAGAGGAAAATAGAATGGTGCTCTTGCAGTTGTTTTGAACATCTGCTTTTCGTGTCCTTGCAGATGATGAATCAAGCACGCAGGGAAAATCAGAAAACATCCTGGAAAGCTTGGAGAGAAGCATGCATCCAGAGCTGATGAAGGTATTGTGTTTGCAGGGATTGCTCTCCCAGCCCCATCTCTAGCTCTCTCCACCACTTCTATCTCCTACATGATCCAGAGTGCAGCTGCCTACTTCTGTCTGCTTTCTCAGTTAGCAGAGCCGCGTTGCCTTACTCTGAGTGGTGTTGGTAGATGCAGCTGGGAAGCCTTGCACCACCACAGAGGATACCTGAAAAATATTTATTTTCTCCCATTCTTTCATTGAATGGATGTGAGGCCAGGCAGTAATATCAATGCTTTTCTTTGTCCTAGTATGGAAGAGAAACAGATCAGCTGAACAAACTGAGCAGAAATGATGGAAGACAAAACCTCTTTTCTTTTGACCCAGAAGTCCAGGTAAACATTCCCCTGTTGGCAAATGTGAGGTTTTGCTCCCTTGGTATCGTGACTCTCCTATTTCCTTAAACAACCACAGCATTTGCCCGCAGATACAGCATGTTTTTTGGCAGGTTGGAGACTAAGAGTTCAGCCTACCTCCCTGTCAATGAGGTCTGAACAAACCAGTGCTCACCTGATAGCTCAAATAAAAGGAGCATTTGCAGTAGCCCCCCACGTGGCCTCCCTCCAGCTTTTCTGGCTTCTGTCATGCATGGTGTTGTTTCTGCATCTCAAACTCATCATTTGGGCCTCTGGGAGGATCCCACAGTGGGGCAGAAGCAGCAGAAGTGGGATTGCAAAGAGAGTTGCAGTGCTGCATCGCCTCAGCACATCTGGAGGAACGAACAGTAACGCTAGAGGTGAACTGCAGAGTTTTCACATGTGGGGAGGTACAAGCAGAAGAAACTCCACACACTGTTCTAATGCCCAAAGTAGGGGATTGGACACTATATGGTTTGTTTTCTGCTCAGCTTTAACCTCTCTGCTGAGCTCTCTGCCAAGACCCAGCTGTGGGATTTCAGTGGAATGAGCTGCAATTGTTAACACAATTGCAGAGAATTGTTCCAACTCCTCTCTTAGTTTCTGGTTCCCTTTCTGGAACGTTTTTTTTTTTTACTTGTTCACACCTGTGAAGAAAAACATCCTGGTTTAACAAGGAAGTGTAATTAGGTTTTAAAAAGTTTAATGGTACTAAATGAGCTTTTTTCCTGGCACCTCTTTAAAGTATTTGACAGATAGTCCTGAGGCATCCAGGAGAGATTTAGGTGTGGGTTTTTTGTTTGTTTGTTTGTTTGTTTTTCTAGAGAAGCTTGAAGAAGTTTCCTATGACTGAATCAAATAATAAAATGAAAATATCATTCAATGCAGCACACAGAACTTTTTTTTTTTTAAATTTTGGCTAGATTTTCTGCCCTCCTTAAGCACACAGAGCTCCACATCGTGGTGTGGGTCGGTCAGATCTGCTCTTAGACTGGACATCCAAAATCACCTCCCCAGTCAGTGCAGTGTGTACATGCTTGTGTGCCTGCTGCTAAGGAAACTGGGAGAAGGAACGTACACCTGCAGTGCATTTTCCTCATAGAAGGGAAATGGAGAAAGCAGTGGGAAGAGTTTCTCAGAATCAGATGAACAGTTACACCCTGTTTTGCACAAATTACTTGATTGTGAGATCTCAACTTTTGCAAGCAGGTTTTGCAGAAATTGAGGGAGAAAAAAGCAAATAGAACCGTGCCAGATCATCACTGAGAGATGTGCTGATGTTTAGGGGGGGTTGGTAACTGTGGCCCTGGTGCCCAGGACAGTGGGAGTGGTGAAGGTTATGAGCCTTCCCTTGGCTGATGGTATTTTGGTCACATATGTGCCTGCTCTCTGAGAAGGGTAGGCACTGAGGAAATAACTGGCCATGTGTGTGCTGGGTTAGGAAGGATGTGATGATAACCAAAGCTGTTTGGATTTCCCAACCAGCTCTGCGGGCAGCCCTTGTTGTTGCTAACCATACCACTTACTGCCATGCATCTAGAAATGCCTTCAGTTCAAGATGTTCGTGATCCCAAAAGCATGTGCCTTCTTTCTATTTCAGGCACAGGGACCATGTCTTAAACTAGTCAAATCTTCAAAGTGGAAGATACTTTTCCGAGGGTAACAACAGCTTATACTCCACTTTCTTCCCAAAGCTCTAAATGGTGTTTTGGGAAGATCCCCAAGGTTACAGCAAAGCAGGAAGGAACTGAAATCATTCTGAGGTTTAGTTTTCTGTGCTCTACAAACCAGATAGCTAAAAATTGATACATCCCCATGAATTCATGTCTTGAACACATTTGTGTAACATCACAAAATGGCACTCATCTGTGAACATCTTGTCCTTTTTGCACCACTTAAACAAAAATGGTCAAGGTCGTACTGGCTGTAATGTGACCCCTTAACATTTTTTGGGGGGTATGTTTTCTTTTTTAATGAGACCAGATTTGTTTGTTTGCTGTCTAGAGGCTCGACTTCTCAGGGATGGAGCCGGACGTGAAGCCATTCGAGGAGAAGAGCAGCAGGCGCTTTGTGGTCTGCTGCCAAGATTTGTCCCTCAACCTCCTTGCTCAGCTCAGCGACCAGTCAGAGGGAGGACCCACCAACGTAAGGAGAGCTCTGGCATTTCCTGCTTTGTCTACTGGCAACAAAAACCTATGGCAGGTTGATCTGGATGGATAAAGGAGTCCCATTCTGGCATGAGAATGGCAGGTGGGGCCTGGGCAGGTGCTGTCTGCTGGCCCAGGGTCTTTGCAGGGTTTGCCTGCCTTGGTTTTCTGGTGTTCCAGAATATGTCTTGGGATGGAGTTGCCCTAATATATCTTGGTCTGCCAGGAACTGGGAATACTAGGAAGTTCAGGTGCACAGGGAACGGGGGGGGAGTGCGTTTGCAATATTCTGGATCCCCATGAAAGTCCTGTTGGTAAATGATTAAGCTCCATCTCCAAGGCACCCATTGCTGTGTTTTATTTCATTTCCTCCAATGGCAAGGGATTTCCCTGTTCTGAAAGCTCCTGTCTCCCAGACCAACAGTATTCACACTCACTTTATTATATGCATTTGTTACTGTGCCAAAGCTGTGCCTTAGCCTAAAAAGCTTTTCCTTGTATCTTAGCCAGCAACTCAGAAAATTGTAGCTAGCAATTACATCTCTCCTCCGGCTTTGGTCTGCCAGACTTGAACAAACGACTCTCTCCCAGTCTTTTCTCCCAAGACATTCTCCCTGTTACCATGTCCTGCATCGGAGTCTGCCCTTGACACAAGGATGCCCAGAGCAGCAGATAGCATTGCAGGGCTGGGAGGCAGCAGCATGAGCTGACCAGTCTGTGCTGATGGTATCACAGTCCTGGTGGGATCAGCCAACACACCAAACTTGTTCTTCAGTCCCTTCCAGCAGATGAATGCATTACTGATAACAGATTGATATTATTTGATTGATATTATCAGCCCAGTGCTGGACTTAATCAGCATGTTTTTAGTACTGAGGTAATTTTAGTACTGAGGCCTCCAACTTATGCTGTAACATCTCAGATGTGCTACAGCCTCTCTTCAAGCCTTCACTTTTATCTTTATGTGGACAACACCTTCTGTGATCATTGAACTAAAAACACGTTGTATTGTTGCCACTTGCAATGTGCTGTCAAGGTCAATAGCTACAAAACAAGCTGAGCTTGGTGCAAGACAGCTTTCAGCTGTAGAGCAGCTCCCCACATGCAGATTTTGCACATAGAATTTCCAGCCTTGTGCTGGCTCTCCTGGCTGGGAGGTGGTTTGCACCTACTTTGCTTCTGTGCCCCCCGTGTGTAGCAGCAAGGGAATGTTCTGTATCTACAGATGGGCCACCCAGAGCTGATGGACTTCAGGCAATAAGAGGTATTCTTCAGCAAGTGAACATAAACATTCTTAAGCTGCTTTCTGTCCCATTACCAGGGTTAAACAGCTCTAACTGAGTAATTTGGATCATTTTTTTCTCCAAACTTGTAGTTTATCATTTATAGAAAACTCCCTCCCTTTTTTTAATGAAAACCTTTTTTAAAATTGATTAGATCAAAACAGAAGATAATGAATGGGAAAAGTGGACTTATGAATTTATAAAGCAAATAAGCGTGAATTGTAAGAACCCAGGAAAATTCTGATAGACAAAACTAACGGAACAAACAGATACAGGAGGCCTGGCTGGTGGGGAAGGCAATGCATGTGAATAACCTTGAGTTGGTACCATGCACTTTTTGACACATGGATTCCATTTGCAGGTTGAGCCCTTTTTCCTCAGCTTGGCATTGTTTGACCTGAAAAATAACTGCAAGATTTCTGCAGACTTCCACGTGGACCTGAACCCTCCATCTGTCCGTGACATGCTGCTGGATACATCGGCTTCCAAGGTGGAGGATGTGAAGGGGCGTTCGCCAGGCGAGAGCCTCGTGCATGGGATCCCTGAGTCCTGCCTGCGCTACATAAAACGGGTGAAGAACTGACTTTGTCCTCTTGTTCTTGTGTCTCTGTGAGGCTGTGGCTGTTCAGTAGCTTCATTTTTCAGTCAGTCTCAGCCTGATTGTTACTGTGGGCTCACAGGCACCAGCTAGAATTCTTTAGGAGCTGACCATTCTCAAGCCTTGATAGCTCCCATGGCCCATCCATGGTAGCTGCCAGAGTAAGGTCTGTGTCCTCTCTGGGAGAGGACAATCAGTGCTACAAGTAGGGTATCCCACTTGCTGACAGTCCCTGTCTTGTCTGTTGTAGGGTGTTTTCTCTGTGACCGACCCGCATGCGGAGATCTTCCTGGTGGCCCGTGTGGAAAAGGTGCTGCAGGGCAGCATTACACACTGTGCAGAACCATACATGAAAAACTCAGACCCGGGGAAGGTGAGGTGGGGCTGTGGGGGGGTCTGCTTGCTCATACTGTGTGCTGCTGTGAGCAGTAGTGTGGTCTGTAACGTGGGATGCTCCTGCTGCTCTTTAGCTGCTTTCTGGCAAAGTCTGCTCTCCATACATTCTGCTGCCTGTGCTGTAATAAATATGCATGGTGTGAAGTGACAGGGATTTTCTATCAGCTCCTCAGGCCATGCTATGCTGTGTGTATGCAGCACTGTGCATTGTGAAATACAGAGCATCTCCTCCCTGGTGAATGCAGCCCTCTCTTTTCTTTTCCCATTGCAGCATGGAAGCAGCGGCACATGCTCACCTTCTCTCTTGTGTTTTTCAGACAGCCCAGAAGGTCCACAAGGTGGCCAAGCAGGTGTGCAGTCGTCTGGGGCAGTACCGGATGCCCTTTGGCTGGGCTGCCAGGTTAGTGGCCTTGGACTGTGCTTTTTCTGGGTTGGGAGCTGCTGCTGTCAGTGATCTGGGACAGCATCAGGCTGATGTGGCTGAGTGGGCTGAGGGCCAAGCTGCTGAAGTCAGTGAGGCTGCGTGGAAGCAACAGAGGGCAGGATCTGGCCCTGACTTCTCAGGCAGAACGTGGATTGGCCTGAAATACTCTCTCTAGAATTAGAAACAAAATATTAAATAGTAAACAGTGCTGGGAAGACTGTAACCTTCCTGCTGACCTGCAGCTACTGATTTCGAGGCAGAACATCCCTGTGGCTGGGTCACCCTGTCCTGTGTGAGAACTGGTGCAGAAATTACCCCCTGGCACTATGCATTGCCAGGGAGGGGATAAAAGCAGAGGCAATCAGCAGAGTTACACCTCTATCTCTGGCTCTGCTTTAACTAATGTTCTTGGGAACAACTGGAGATAGTGACTATATTTCATTGCTGTTATTTCAGTGTTAACTCCCTTAAAACTCATGTCAAAAGAATGCCCTACAGGCAAGTTCAGTTCTCTGCCACTGCTTCCTGTTGCTAAATTGCCATTTGGTGCTGACACAAGGAACGGTAATGACATGGGAACACCAAATGACTGTCATAGTGGCCTGGGATTTGGTGGTGTGCAGCTTGCCATGTGTATTCTGAAGCTTGATTTTCCTATGCCTGCATCTTTACCATCATTTAGGGAACGTGTCTCTTCTTTTCTGCAGACCGGTGTTCAAAGACTCCCAGGGCACTCTTGATGCTGAAGGAAAATTCTCGCCCTTGTACAAGCAAGACAGTGGCAAACTCTCAAATGAAGACATGTTGAAGCTACTAGCAGAGTATAAGAAGTAAGCCTGGTGCAGAGGCTGAACAGGCCTTCTAACATACATTTTTAAGCAGTGGGTGTAAGCATGAGATAGCAATTTCTGAAATAGTCAGGAGGTAACTAAAAGCCCTGCTGATGGGCTCAGCACTTGAATTTTCAATATTCACCACCTCGCTCCTTTCTTCCTATTGCAGACCAGAGAAGACAAAGCTGCAGATCATTCCAGCCCAGCTGAATATTGTCATCAAGGACATCCCACTGGACTTCACAAGTAAGTATCTTGGATCTGAAAATAAATGCTGATGGTGCTAGCCTCGGGAGTTAGTGCGTGTTTGTGGAGCTTTTCTGTTTCATTAGCAAGAATATATTGGGGTTGAAATAAGAAATCAGTAATTCAACACAACCACTGACTTGTTTTTCTGACGGATTCTGTGGAGAGATGTGGTCTAAGTGCAGAGGTGTGACCTGAGGGTCTCACATTCTGCATAGCTGTCATATCCTAAACCTAAAGGAAGCCACCTGTCTGCTTTTGCCATTATTACATTGAGCTCAGATAACATTTTTGATCCATGACATTACGTGTTCAGTTTGATTCTCCACACTTGTGGTGTGTTCAGTGTCACATCACAGGATCATCCCATATCCTGTCATGGATTCCGTTATCTGCTTCCCTGTCTAAAAGACTTTTTAGCAGGGTTCCTTTCTTCTCCCTTTCCTCCAACACCATGACTTGAGTTAAAAACTCTTTTGATGGAAGCAGAGGGTGGAAAAGTTCTGACACTGTGGGACTTGTGCACTTTGAGAAGTCAGTCTCAAGCTGTTATTTCAGAAGTCCATCTTCTTTGGTCATGTGGTGTTTGCATGTTTTGTAAAGCAGTAACAGGTCAGATTCCTGGAGTCTTAAGATGGAGGTACTGAGCAGAGCAGCCATCCCTGCCCAGACATGGGAAGTCCGAAAGGCCCTTTGACTTTCCCCAGAGCTTCAGCAAAGTGACACTTCTGCAGTCCCCTCTGGCAAGAAGAGCAGAGCCCTGTGGTTCCTGTGCACCCATCTTTTCTCAGTGTTGCTAGTGCAGCAACAGATGTTACATGATTGAGAGGAGAATTTCCCCCCAAATTATTTTTATGGAGTGAGCCATACCTTGCTGCCTGCTCACGTGTGTGGCCCTGTGGTATGGAGGGAACTGAGTTCTTGGGAGCAATGGCAGTTTCAGACCTGCAAATTTCATGACACATGAGCTGTGCTACCCATGATTGTGCACCATGTGCTCATCCTTTCCTTCTCTTTCAGATTGTGTGACAGCTTCTTATATTCCTATAAAGCCTTTTGAGAAGAGCTGTGAGAACATTGCAGTTGAAGTGGAGGAGCTTGTCCCAGAAGTTGCAAAATACTGTTATCCCTTCACTGTCTACAAAAACCACCTGTATGTGTATCCCTTGCATCTGAAGTATGAGAACCAGAAGGTGTTTGCAAAGGTGAGTGACTTGGTGGGCTCTGCAGTGATGCTGCTGACCTGTGGATGTGGCTCATCCTCCTCTTTTCTTCTAATTCAGGCAAGGAACATTGCTGTCTGCATTGAGTTCAGGGATTCAGATGAAGCTGATGCCAGGCCATTAAAGGTGGGTACCTTTTATTTCTAGTGACCTGGGGCTGACGTTTGTTTGCAGCTTTGTACCATACGCCAGCCAGGCTGAGCAGAACAATAGGAAAATATTTTCCATGCTCACTGTTTCCATTCGGTCATCTAATTTAGGGTGACAGCAACCCTGAATCAAGCTTCTCATTTGTATTTCCAGTGTATCTATGGCAAACCTGGAGGCCAGCTCCTGACATCCAACGCGTATGCAGCTGTGCTGCATCACAACCAGAGCCCAGAGTTCTATGATGAGGTAAAGCAAAATGGTGGGAAGTAAACTTTCCTGGGTGCTACAAAGCCAAGCAGCTTTTCAGGATACGTCTTTTTCCAGGGCTGGGGGAAATACAGGTTAAAAAACAAACACCATCTCTTTGCACCTCAGTAGAAGAACCCAGCAGAGCCAGAGATTTTATCAATTTTTAATGCCAGTTTGTTCTGTGCTGTTTTTACTGTCACGCTTTGTGCACTCCAGTCACACATCACCATTAATAAGTAATGTGCAAATGTGCTGAAAATGGTAGTTGGGAGTTATTTAAGATGGTAGGAGTCTGTCTTGTGTAACTGCATAAAATGTAACATTTGTGAAATGAAATAGAACGTAAAATATTGTTCTGTGATTAAAAACACAGCCTTACCTATCATGATATCATTTTAGATTAAAATTGAGCTTCCAATTCACCTCCATCAAAAGCATCATTTGCTTTTCACCTTCTATCATGTCAGCTGTGAAATTAATACAAAGGCAACATCGAAAAAACAGGACACCATTGAAACTCAAGGTATGTTCACCCCTTACATTACTTCTGCTGGAGCATAATATTTGACTACACTTTTCTATCTATGTTTTCTTTTATGGGAGCACCCTAAGAGAAACTGTGGGTTTAAGCTGTGTATAGGAAAGCTCAAATTTTGCTGCTGATACCAAACATTCATGTATGAATGGGGAAATTGTCAGTCAAGTCACTATCAAGCACTTGGCCCAAGGTCAGGGCCTCAGGGGCCACTCCTGCCAACTCTGGGCATGTGTCAAAGACTGAAGTCCCTCTGGTTGGGATGCTTCTCCTTCCAACTGGTCTTTGGGCAACTAAAGGAGCTTTGCCACTTTGCTCAAGGCTTGCACATCATTTCTGCTCCTCAAACCCATTCCTGATCTCCGTTGTGCTGAATTTTGTTCACTGAGTCAGCAGGTAAAATATGTTTTAGCAAGGCTGACATGATTGATCCCTGTCTGGTAGGAGCCACTTGCACAACTGTGAGTTGGATTTTTGTAGGGTGAGATACATTTCTTTTTGGAGCTTGAAGTAACTGCGTGTCTGCTAACTTTGTCCATTGGTTGCCTCTGCAGTGGGATATGCTTGGGTCCCGTTGCTGAAGGATGGACGGATTGTCACCCTGGAACGGCATTTGCCTGTTTCATCCAACCTTCCACCTGGCTACCTGGGTCTTGGGGACACAGAGTCACGAAGGGTAGGGAAGACATTATAAATAGGCTTAAACATTAAGGGAAAAGGAAAGCTGAGCTTTTGCTGCCCCCGCAGGTTCTGGGTTTCTGCTTGTGCGTGGCTGGAAAGATCGTCACAGCAGTGTAGCCCTCCAAACTGGTGCAGTTTGTGATAGGTTGGACTGGGCTGTTGCACGTGGTGCACAGCAGGAGAGTGTTTTGTGAGCATGTTCTCATGTGGTCAACTCTGCCCATGGCTGAGTCGTGTCACTGGGGGTCCCCATTGCTCCACCTCAAACTTACCTTCTGACCTCTTGTCTGCCCGCACACAACCACAGTCTGAAGCCAAGCGCATGAATGTTGTCTGTTCACAGCAGTCCAGCGTGGATGCAAAGTGGGTGGATGGAGCAAAGCCACTCTTTAAAGTCAGAATCCACTTGGACTCAACCATTTACACCCAGGTAGGTTGAACATGTTATCTGTGTAGACTTATAACACGAAAGCAGAGGAAGGATTTGCTGTATCTCTGCTGTTTGCAGAGCAGTGCTGTGATACTTCTCTAGCAGCAGGTCTGGGATTCATTGATGGGGTTTTCTGCTTTGCCTGGGTGTGATGAGACAGCTGTGTGAGTGAATGAGCACTGGGAGGTGCTGGTGTTATCTTGGCCAGTGGCTCTGTAACTGGTAGGACAAGGGAAACATTTGAATAAATGAACTGCTTCACTGCCATGGAAAGGAAAATAACTGGTGGAGATGGAAGATTTCCCCCAAACATTAGACTGTTCATTGCCATACGAAGAAGAAGTTTTCTGACTACAGCAGACACTTTTCACAAGAAAACCGGATTCCTCATTTCCCTTTGAAACCAGTTTAGGCTGTTTAACCTACTCCTTAAGTGTTCTGCTGACTTTCAGTGGTGATGGACTTCCCTAAGCTTCATGTGATGTGCAGCAAAGATTCCTAGCAGATGCTCCAGGGCACTGCCTGTCTGCTCTGCCCATAGGGAAATGCCCTTGGCAGGGCTTGTTGTCCTGTGCTGGATGTGATCAGCTGCATTTACATTCACTGCAACTTGTTGTCAGCATAATCTAAACCTGTTTTACAGTCTTGCTGATTTTTACAGCACGTTATCTTCACTTCTCTTCAAGATACATTCCCAGATCCTTTTTGGGATTAAGTAATTAACTTTAGCCTGGGAGGAGGAGGGAGAAGAATGGGGAAGCAATGGCAATCATTAAGAGTTGAAGCAGTGCTGTAGTCCTGATGGGAGTGGCAGCTGGGGAACAAAAAGTACCAGTGATAATGACAGGGAGCTTGCTATGGACGTGATCCTAGCTTGCTGTTGTGGGTCTGGAGTTTCAGGTGTAAGCTAGAAAGCAGGGACTGACAAAGACTGAAGCTACTGCACTGAACTTGCTTTTCATCTCTTCCAGGACATGCACTTGCACAAATTCTTCCAGTACTGCCAGCTGGTTCAGGCAGGTGTGAAGGAAGTCCCTGGAGAGCTTGTTAAATACCTGAAGGTGAACAGTGCCTGTCAGTGAGCTTTATGTTTTTCTGCATCATCAGTAAATACCTGGAGCCCTATTCTGCAGGAACACACACTTGGGCAGTGCTGGGATCGGTTGTGCAAGATCCTTACCTTTTCTTACTGACATGACCTTCTGCTGTCTGTGTGCTGCTTCCTGCTACTTTTCCCAGGAGATGAAACAAGTCAGCATCACCCAGCTGTGCTCATGGCACAGCCTCCTCCCAGCAAACCTGTATGCTCCCCCCCCTGCTGCCCTACGTCCAATTGAAACTGCTAATGCTGTAGCACGATTCCTCTCTTTCAGGAATAAATCCATTCAAATCAGGACTTTTTTCAGGCCGAAAAAGATCAGTGAGATTGTAGCTTGGTGAAGCTTCACCATAGATGGGCTGTGACCCCAGACTCAGCTTTTCAGCACTCACTGCAGCATGAGTAAGGGCACTGGAGAGGCCCAGCAAGGCTTCTGAAGGGGTTGTGTTCCTTGGCTCTTCAGCATCCTTGCTTCCTTCCAAGCTGCCTGTGTTTGAGATTGCTGTTGTAGCAACAGCTCCACTTCCAGTGGTGGGGATTTATCATCACAGAGTTATTGGGTGTGTTTCACATAGTGTACAAATACCCTAAGCAAAAATATGGCAGGTTTGGGAGCCAAGCACTAAAAGAGCAGTTGCTTTGACCTCACTACAGTCTGCAGACAGGGAGACATTTTCATACTGACCACAAGTGGGAGCTTCTTACTTCTGTGACATCAGTAATTTCAGTAATCTAAATATTTACATACAGATTTAAGATTTAGATTTGCAGTTTAAAAACTGAAAATGAAGCACAACATCTTTTCTGGACTCACATCACGATACTCAGGCAAAAGAGGTCTATGTGACGGGTGAATGTTGCATGCACCAGATGATCCTGACCTTCACCAGATCTTAAATCCCACTTCCCATAGTAAGCTACGACCTCTAGAGAAAAGTCTCACTGCAAGCTATTGGGCATCAGATCTTTGCAAAGGCATTTGGGAAAATGGGACTTCATCCCATCAAATGGCACGAAGAGTTGGCAGCAAAACTTCACCCTTAAGTTCTGGGTTATTGGGGTCAGCTTGTAGCATGTGACCTCTAATTAAGTCACAGCTGCTTTGGCACATCTGAGAGCAAGATTAATACCTGCCAGGAGTGATTCACGCTGCTCCCTGAGGGCATGCAGCTGGGATCCATCAGTTGGAAGCAGGCAGTGAGCACTGCTCGGTGTCCAAGTCCCGCTGTCCCCTGGCAGCCTGACATCCACACCCCAAAGCATTTTCTAATGCCTGTTGTATTGCCCCAGAAATGTCTGTGGACTATAAATATTTGACATCTGCAAACTGTTGAACTAAAAGTGTCTGTGTTTTGAACATTTGTTTTAGTGTTTGCACGCCATGGAGATCCAAGTAATGATTCAGTTTCTACCTGTAATTCTTATGCAACTATTTAGAGTCCTTACAAATGTGACCCAGGAAGATGAAGTAGCTGTCAACTGCACCATGTGAGTATCTGGTAAACCATCTGTCTTTGGTTACAAATGCAAAGCCACAAATTACAGTGCAAGGCAAGGTGGTTTCCCAGTACAGGGTGCTAAGTGGCAGTGCTGGCTGTCCACTGCTGCCTGTTGGTGTGGTTGTGCATAAAGCACTGGGATGGCACGTCCAGGTGGCACAGGGCAGCGTGGGGTCTGGGAGCTGCCTGAGGGAAATGTGTGATCTTAAAGATAACTGCTGAGAAGGAGTGGTGGGGACAGCGAGGAGGTGAGGGGACAAACCCGGGAGCAGGGATTGGACGAACTGATTGATTTATTTGTGGCTCAGAGGCTTCATTGCAGAAGTTTCAGGCCAGTGGGATTTGCTGCTGTTGTGCAGCGCTGCTCGGCAGTGCCTTCAGCCCCCAGAGGGCAGTGCTGCCTTGTGCCCTGCTGCTGCTCCCAGTGGAGCTCGAGGTGCCAGAGCACTTTTCTGTCCTACCTGTGATCCCCGTGCAGGTAAACTGATGGGTGCATTAAACACATACACTTCCACCGTACGGCAGTGCAGAGGGGGATGCTGCATACCACTCCATGGAGGTCTTGCTTCAACTCCAGGTCACGTGCAGCCAAAAGCATTTCCCTCCAGTGAAACTAAAGGTCAGAGACTGAGCCCTGGGTCCCCAAGGATGAAGGACCCATTGTAGTCACAGTCCTGTGACATGGGCTGCGGGGACTCCTCCTGTGAGGAACACACTCCCACTCTGCTAAGGACAGAGGACTCCTCCTGGCTGATCAGTTCCCTTGTGTCCCTCCACTCATTTTTTCAAAGCTTGGCTTGATCCTTTCCAGTTTGTCAGTAGCTCATTAATGACAACTGTTTCCCTATCCAGGATTTCAGAGTGGAATTTGAAAAGCCGCCGTATCTGATAAACGGCTTGTAAACTCTGTGGTTTGGCTCGTGGGGTCTGTGACAGTGTGCAACAGTTTGTTGTTCTCTGTGACCTGGACTGGAATGTAAATCTCTGATATTGGCTTGGGAAACCAGGCTGCCTTCATCAGCTGCCTGGAGTGCTTCAGAGGGCTGGCATGTTCTCCAGGGGCTGTGTGTCCCCAGTGAACTGCCAGACTACAGCTTGAAAATAATCCAAAGTGTGTAACTGCGAGCAGGAGAGGATACATATCCTAGTTCAGTAAAAAAGAGCTTTCAGAATTAGTAAATCTGGGGGATCAGGAAGAGTATAGGGTTTGGGGATTCAGAGTATAACAACCATAGAACATTTTTCCCCACTTCTCTGAGCAGATTTTGAGTTATTTGATTTTTTGTTTTGTTTTGTTTATTTGCATAGTTTTTTTAATTATTATTTATTTGATGTAGTGCTGCAGCTGTAATAGTCACTCATACCATTATTAGGACAGGGCTCATGATGAGGAAAAACTCCGTATGCCATGAAGTATAGAGTGTGGATGAATCTGCAGCATGTGCACTAGGCAAAAATGAGTTTGTTCTCCAGGTAGCTGCTCTGAAGATGCATCTACTGTTGGGCAACACCAGCCAAAGAGAACTGGCTGAGAGCAGATGAACTGCATATTTTTGTTTTTGACTTACCTAATCCCTGAGTGTTGTTCAGGTGCCCAGTGCTCACTGCAATATGGGTGTAAGTAGCTGCAGGCTTTTATGCTGGCATGCATAAAGAGTAGGATGTGTCCCCTGCAGGGAGTCCTCCACCTCCTTGTGCAAGGAGCACTGAGCACCGAAGGCAGCGGGGCTGGGTGACACCAAGAGAAGAGGCTTTGGATGCTCAGCACTGAGTGCTCAGTGGGGAGGCTGAGCAAGAATGGTGCAGCCACAGGAGCTGTGAGGGACCTTGGTCTGCAAATACTGGCTGAAAAACCAGTGATGAGGCTTTTGGGTTGAGCTGGATAGGGCACACACAATGTCTACTTTTGCGTGTGGGAGGAACTTGCCCTCACGTTGTGTGCTGAACACATTTCTCCCCAGGGTTCTTCTGCACATCGTGTCCAAGTGCCACGAGGAAGGCCTAGACCACTACTTGCGCTCCTTCATAAAGGTCAGTCATGGCTCGCTGCTCCATGCAGCTCCGTGCTGGAGCAGGCACACTGCTGACACTGTCCTTCTTGCCTCCCAGTACGTCTTCCGAGCTGAGAAACCCAGTGTGACACAGGCAAAGATGACCCATGAAATCCTGGTCCTTTCCATGGCCACCATCTTGAAGCAATCAGCAGATTTTCTCGCCATCAATAAACTGCTCAAGGTGAAGTACAGGCAATGCTTTGTTGCTTGAGGTGGAAGGGAAGAAAGGGGGATCTGATACAAAGCCCAGTATTTCCACCCATCCAACCCCACCACAGGAGCAAAGCTACCAGGACGGCTCCTTGTGTCTGTGTCCGTGAAGTTCTCCCCTTACAACAGAGACAAATTCTTGCAGGGAGCCCACTGTGTTAAGTCTCACGGCCAGCCATAAGCAAGGGCTTTCCATTTTGCCAATTTTACCTCTTTTCTTCAAGCTAGATAGGGGAGGAAAACTGAGCTGCTGCTCCTCTGGGCATGGCTGGCCCCCCAGACTCTGCTGGCTCCTTGCAGGGTGCTGTGGGGTGCAAGGGGTTGGAGCTGTTCCTACCCCAGGTAGCAAAGTGTGCTTCCAGGTGCCTTCCCACGCTGAGCTGGCTGCTGAGCACAGCCATGCTTTCAAAATGCCATCTGAATGCAAACTCTCCCTCCCACACTGCTTTTTCCCCTCACAGCGTGTTCGTTCCTGTTGAGAAAAGTAATAGTATTTTTTGTTTGTTCCAGTACTCGTGGTTTTTCTTTGAAGCACTGGCGAAGTCCATGGCAATATACTTACTGGAGGAAAACAAAATCAAGGTAAAAACGAATCTGTTCAATGCTGCTTTACAGAACCACCGCAAACAAACTCTCCTGTGAATTTTTTCACCCAACACTTTTGCTTTCAGCTGCCCAGGGCCCAGCGGTTCCCAGCCTCCTACCAGCACGCCCTTCACTCACTGTTGCTTGCCATCATCCCTCATGTGACCATACGCTACAATGAAATCCCCGAAGAATCCCGAAATGCCAATTTTAGCTTGGCCAACTTCCTGAAGGTCAGCAGTTTCTTTCATTCTCCCAGGCTTTAATCAGAATTATATCTATATAGAAATAAGTAGCAAACAAACATACGTGTCTGTACTATCTCATCCCTTACGTCTCTTTGGTGATAAAAACTTCAGGGAGTTTCCTTCTTTCCTAGGAAAGACTCTTTATCTTTCTGGTAGACTGTGGCACTCTACATGCTATCTAGGCTTTTCAGTCCTGCCCAGCAACTGTTCAAAACCTGAGATGAAATACACGTGTTCTCATTTTACACATTTCTGTTGTCTGCTTGAGATTTAAGAGAGGTCGTCTAAATAATGTTGGAAAAATGGGAGCAAGCGAATTTTGGAAAGTCAGCAGCAGTCTGGAAGATCAAATCTGGCTGCTGGTGGGGTGGTGGCATGGAGATGATTTAGGGGGATTGCTTTCTCTTTTAATGATCGGTGACGTTCCACTATGTCTTCTGCAGCGCTGTTTGACCTTTATGGACAGAGGGTTTGTTTTTAACCTGATCAATGATTACATTTCTGGATTCAGCCCTAAAGACCCTAAGGTAAGCAGTACATTTCTTAGAAGCTTGTATGTGTCTGCATCAATCAAAGCTCTGTATTGATAATTTCATACCATGAAATTTTTGCCATTAATTACAGAGTTGCACTGAATGCTGTTTAGATTCCCCAGTCTTTGTGCAGGAAACACAACTAGAAGCAAATAAGCCAAGCTGAAAACATATTTTGTGTTTGTTCGGTTTTATTTGTTTTCTCAGCTGCTGGTTGAATACAAGTTTGAATTTCTTCAAACCATTTGCAATCATGAGCACTACATTCCTCTGAACTTACCGATGACCTTTTCCAAACCCAAGCTGCAGAGAGCTCAAGGTATGTCTTTTCTCAAGGGACTGGGCTAGAAAGCTATGGTTTGTCTTTCTCGATGGCTTCAGAGCAGACATAACTCTCTTTAGTGTCAAGGAAAGTATGCCCAGTTTAGTCTGTCTGATGTTAACCTCAAGATAAGATGTTGGTCTGGCAGTGTTACCTTAGTCAGCTCCAGAATGATCAGCAATCAGTCTGTATAGTATTTCCTACATTTAAGTTTGCAAAGGATTAACAATATCCAAAAGAAATTGCCCCTATTTCAGTAAGTACAGATTGTGCAAGTCTAATCTTTCATACTGTCAGCATCAGAAGGGTGTCCCATCAGCCAGAGTCACAGCAAACGGCAGTACGGGAGAACAGACTGCATTCACTGCTCTGCTGTCAGCTCTCTCTGTGGCTTTCTGCTTTCAGTTTGAACAAGTTTAGGGCTGTGCTCAAGCCTGGGCTGAACACAGCCAGCAAAAGTCTTGAGTCTGCGCCAATCCTCAATGCATACCATGCTTATACAGTGGCATCATGCACACCCAGCCTGTTCTCACTGTCACACCACACCTCCTCCTCTCCTGGTGTTGTTCTCTGCATGGCAAACGAGGTTTGCAAGTGCCTAAACTGAGGTATCGTGCAAATCTGGATGGCTGCAGCCATGCAACCACTGTGTTGAGTGCAGGGCACACCTCAACGGTCTCCTGAGGTTTCTACAGACAGAACTTTATGCTCTCTGGGTCATAGTTGTGCTTGATAAATACAGTACAGATTGCCAGCTCTGGGTGCAAGTAGCCTGGCCAAGTACCACAGAGGAAAGTGAGGTTTGGAATTCCTCACGTGAAAGCTCTGTGGATTTGTTTTGGTGGAGGTGAAGGAATGTCTGCCCCCAGGTGCAGCCATGCAAACCCTAGAGTGGTTATCTTTGCTCCCAGGTAGCAGAAGCAGCAATAACTCTCAGTTTTCCTTTACTCTGGTATGTCTCTCTGAGACACTGAGCTTCCTCTGTGCCAGCTGCTGACCTCTTACATCACTTTGGCTACTTGACTGGCATAGTTTAACAAAGTGCACTGCTAGAAATGGCTGGGATAGAGAAAAGCACACAACTATGGTGCCTCTCCTCTGCTTGTTAGCAGCGTGTTAACACAAGAGTGCTCTTCCTTGGTTAACATTCACCTTTGTGTTTGCAGTGGTGAAACTGAAAAGCTGTAGGAGCAGCTCATCTTTCCTCCTCTGTGTTACTGTGACTAGGACCTGCCAGTTGAGGTTTTGTTTTTAAAATATCCTCAGGTGTTTGTGCTCGAGCAAAGAACCCATGAGATTGCCAGGAGTTGCAAGTTAAGCAAGTGCCTTGGGGAAAACATTAAAACATGACACACTGTCCAATTTCTCCAAGCCTGGAGAAATTTTACTTACTCCTGCTTACTTTCGCTGTCTTTATATTTGTTCCTTTTCTTTTTGCATGCAAGTTAGATACTTGCATGTGCTGTGGAGCAGTACAGGGGTCCAACTTGGATGACTGAGTCCTCTAATGTCAAATTAGATAAAATATTCAGTCTCCAGTCAATTAGCTTGTATCCAACTAATGAAGTAGCCATGATGTGACACTTGGGCATTTGCTAACATGACTAACAGTGAAAGCTAGATAATACTCCAGATTGCTTTCTCTTTCCTCTGAATCAGATTTTCACAAGCCGGTAAGGGCAACTTATGAATCAGCCAACAATCTGAAAGTATTTCTTGCATGAAACAGTGCTGTTGGAGCCCTTTGGCTGGGACTTCCAAAGCTGTGTGTGTGCACCACAGAAAAGCTTTCACACCTGTGGGCTTTTCAAAAACATACCAGAGCTGAGCATCCGGGGTTTGAACCATCTGGGGGAGGAGCGCACAGCTTTGAGGTTATCCCTCTGGGAGGCTCAGAGCTGTAATGCAACAGTCAAACAGTGCCTGCTGAGGCTCTGATTAGACATATGGTCTGCCTGAAAGAGATAATGGTGGGTGTCAGGGCAAGGTCATCTGTAGCAGCCTGAGTGCACATGCAAACCGCACTGAAATCTGTGTCTCTGTCGCTTTTCCGCTGCATTATCTGGGCAAGTCAGTGACAATGATGTGCCCACGTTGCAGCCACCCCTTTAATCACAGCATAGGTAGAGCCCGAATCTGTGTGAGATGCAGAGTGCAAGTCAGTTCACCAGGATGGTTAGGTACTGAGCTGCCCTTCTGCATGGAGCTGTGCTTGGTGTCTGCTGGCAGAGCGCTAACGGAGCCTCACAGCTCCTGGCACACAGCTCCTTGGAACCCTGCCCTGCTTCCTGAGTCCTACAGTGGGGCTATGTAAACTGCTGGAGGTCACTTGGCACCTCGTTCTTGTTTGCATCCCTCACTCCAGCAGTGTTGGCCTCTGCTCTGCACTCTGACCCTGATGATAGCACGGGGTTCTTGGAGCTGTGCTGCCTTTCCCTGTGTCATCCATCTCTGACTTTACAGCTGGTCCTCAGAGCACTGAGGTTTGCAAAGCGTTGCGCTGCATAAATCCTTCATTTAGCTGCTGCTGAGGTGGTGAGGGCTGGAGTGAATGCCTCGTCTGAACTGGGAGATGACAAATTCTTTCGTATTACTTTGTGGTTGAGAAAGCTGTCATTGATTCAGGCTTCATTAAAAGATCACTGCACTGTGATCTTTTATCACAAGAAGAGTGATGATGAGACCGTACCCATGAACTGTTGTGGCTTACTTGACAGTTCTGTCTCAGTCTGAATAGATCTTTGGAACAGTTCCCTTAACCATTGCTTTGCTGTTTCTTTCAGATGTAAATCTTGAATACAGTTTAACTGATGAGTATTGCAGGCATCATTTCCTGGTGGGGATGCTTCTCAGAGAAACCTCTGTTGCCTTGCAGGACAACTATGATATCAGATATACGGCCATCACAGTCTTAAAAAATCTCTTGATAAAGCATGCCTTCGACAACAGATACCAGCACAAGGTCAGGCTTATTTTCTTGGCTTTTAAATGTAAAGGTCTTGAATTTTATGGAAAAACATCAGCTTTAGATTTTGCACCGTGCACTGAGGGTGTTCTCATTACTGTTCAGGGAACCGTTTTAAGTTACAGTTATGGCATTACAGGAATAGCTCTGAGAAATGATCTAGGAATACAAATAATGTGCCCGTGATAACTGCAGAGCTCTTATCCGTGCTGAGTATTTACATAATAAAGCCTCGAGCCATTAAAGGACTTGAAAGTGTTCCTAGCCAAGAGGCTGTTCAAAGTTAAGCAACGTCAGTGGTCTTCTGGACTTGGACTTAAATTAATATCCTGCGTTAATGTACTATAATTAGGAAGCAGGACTGATCTCTGTTAAAGTCAGCTGCATGTTTTGCCAATTAGTGAGCCAGAAGAGAGGATCTGTGGATTCTCACGAGATGTTGGATTTCCGCTGGGGAGTTTTCAGCTTCCTTTGGTCAGTGGCTCAGCATGTGGTATTGCTGAGAGCTTGGAGATGGGCTTGGTTTTTTTTTTTGATGCTGATCCCTGCTGAAACATATGTCCTTGAAAGCGCTGAGCTACCAGCACAGACACTATGTGTCTTTGCTGTAGGCTGTAAACATGCCTCTGTTAAGAGTTTAGCTCTTAAAATTGCTCCTAGTTTGCTACATTCAGGGTTTTACTTTGGAATATGGATAGCATCCTGGACACAAAGGGTGGGGACGTGACCGAAATGCACCAGGGACTCCTGCCCCTCCGCATGGACTGGAGCCAGCTCCTCTCCTCTCCTTCTCTGGACCTTTAGCAGCATAACTGGAAGGGCTGAGTGGGAGGTGGTCTTGTTTCTCTCTGCACCACGGATCCCCAGTGACTCTCACAGCCTGGAACAAAGCACAACACGTGGTTGCTGCCCAGACTTGGTGAAACAGGAGAGGTTTGCCAACTCTCTGTCACAGCTGGGTCAGAGGCAGCCTGTGTCAGCTCTTCTGGGGTGCCTGAAAGCTCTCATGCTAATTCAGAAACTGTTTGCTTCATCAGCATGCAGCAGCTCCCTGCCTTCTCAAAAATGCCACGTGTCTTAAAACTGCCCTGCTGTATTCTGGTGTGTGTCCTGCTCTGGGCAGCATGGCCAGAAGGCTGCATGGCAGGATGCTCAGCTGGTGTCTTGGAAACCAGTCCCGTTGCAGGCAGCAGACGCTGCTGCTGCAGTCTCATTCCAGCTAAGGAAACCTCATCCTCATCAATGGTTGAGAGAGGGTTTGCTGAGCCCATGGGCATTATCAAGGTCTCTCATATCTTTTGTCATACGGAATCAGAAGAAAATGTTGGGTGCTTATATCAAAACAACACAGCCCTTAGATATCTTTTTCTGTCAGCTCCAGGATAATCATTTTTTGACAAGAAAAGAACTGATGTCAGAGAGCCTTGCATTTAGAAATAGCCAAACAGACTTTTTTCAAAACTTCATAAACAATCTGTATCAGTTAATTCAAGTTTTCAAGTTAATCCCTTCCTCCAAACTGTTTTAAATAGAAGTGTTGGCTATGGAGAATTCCCAACTGGAAGCAATAGTCAGCACCTCTGAAGAAGCAAATGTTTTTATTTCATTACTGCGGGGTGTTGCACTTCAAAATGGAGCTGTGAAGTGCCAGTTAAAGAGTTAGGAAATCCGGGATTGTCCAGAACTGGGGACCCCAGTGCAAGGAAGTCATGGAGCTTTTGGAGTGGGTCCAGAGGAAGCCTGATGATGCTCAGAGGACTGGAGCAACTCTCCTCTGGAGAAAGAGGGAGGATCCTGAAGGATCTGGACTTGCTCAACCGGGAGAAGAATCCACAGAGACATCACTGCAGCCTTCCAGCACTGAAAGAAGCTTCTGAACAGAGAGGAACTGACTTTTTACACGGTCTGACAGTGACAGGACAAGGGGGAATGATTTTAAACTAAAAGAGGGAAAATTTAGGTGAGGTGTTAGGAGGAAATTTTTCACTCAGAGGATGGTGAGGCCCTGGCACTGCCCACAGCTGTGGGTGCTCCATCCCTGGAGGTGCCTGAGGCCATGCATGGGGCTCTGGGCATCCTGAGCTGGTGCCTGGCTCAGTGGGTGGCAACCAACCCATGCCAGGAGGGTTGAAACTAGATGATCTTTAAAGGTCCCATCCAACCTAAGCCATGCTATGATTCGTTCTATGATTCTATGGTTTGTTTGTCATGCTTCCTGTACAACTGGGAATGCCATTCAGCCCCCGAAATCCCTCATTTCCCAGAGCTCGTTGCTGGTAATACCCACTGGTGGCATATACACATTTTTGGCTGAAGAATTTCCTTTTTTTTTTTACTTTGTGGAAACCCTGAGCTCTTAGCTCTGCTCCTCTCCCCTTTTGCAGAACCAGCAGGCCAAAATCGTCCAGCTCTACCTGCCGCTGCTGGGGCTGCTGCTGGAAAACATCCAGCGCGTGGCCGGCCGCGACGTGCTCGTCTCCTGCACGGCTGCCTCCAGCCCTGTGAGTACAGCCCAGCGGCCCAAGTGGGCTTCTTTTTCTTCCTTCCATCCAGTAATGTGTTTATTTTGTTTGACCTTTTTCCTGTGATGGTTCTCTATTTGCTGCGTTGCTGTTTTCTTTGCTGTTGTATTCCTCTACGGCACGCATCGTGCTGTGCAGAGAGGTAAGTCCCTCCAGGTGCAATGAGAACAGGACTCAGTTTCCATCTGCCTCCCATAAGGGCTCAGGCTTGCAGATGAGGCTTCCCTGTTTGTTTAGGGCAAAGCAGTAACAAAAAATTTTAAAAAGTCTGAATAAAAACAACATCAAATCAAGTGATGAAAAATGAACAAGCTGCCATCACTTCCTTTAACGTGCCTTGCTGTTCTCTGTACTGCACCCCAGGGCGTTTGTTTCCTTATTAAGGATGTAAGGAATTTTCACCTGCGTTTTAAAAGCTGCTCTAATCTTCTTTTTTATTCCATTATTCTCTTTTATAAAAGAATAGCTATTATCTTCTGTTGGTCACAAAAACCTCATATTGCTTTACAGGCATCCAGGGATGAATTCATCTGCAATTTTGCATCCCCCTCAAATAGATCCAGCCTGATTGTGGACAAGGATTCAGGTAAATTAACTGTTCTAAAATTCTACTTTTGCTTTTATGTTCAATGCAGCTACCACCAGTCCTCAGCAGTGTGATATGTTGAGGAGTGTGGGTGCAAACTGCATCATTTGGAGTCTGTGTTTTTTTTCCAGCAGCACTTCCAAATGGCCATGGGATGAAGCGAGAGGACTCAAAAGGATCCCTGAACTCAGAGGGGGCAACTGGTTCCCCGGATCAGAGTGAAAATGTAATGTATCTGGGGTTAGAAAGGACAGTGCTCACTGCTGTGCATAGGCTGTTAGCTAAGGGGGACAAAAAATAATTGGTAACAATGAAAAAACAGCTTGTAAATACCAGGGAGACCTCATTGTGGCCTTCCAATATTGGAAAGGAGCATATAAACAGGAGAGGGTACATCTGTTTACAAGGGTGGATAGTGATAGGATAAGGGGGAATGGTTTTAAACTGAGACAGGGGAGGTTTAGGTTGGATATGAGGAGGAAGTTTTTCACACAGAGGGTGGTGGTGCACTGGAACAGGTTGCCCAAGCAGGCTGTGGATGCCCCATCCCTGGGGGCATTCAAGGTCAGGCTGGATGTGGCTCTGGGCAGCCTGGTCTGGTGGTTGGTGACCCTGCACATAGCAGGGGTTGGAACTGGATGAGCGTTGTGGTCCTTTGCAACCCAGGCCATTCTGTGATTCATTCTATGATTCTATGAAATACCTCTGTTTGGGAACAAACAGATTCATCTTAGCAGAAGCTGGGCTTGCTGGTCTGGTATGCTTTCCCTCTTTAAAATTCTCTGAGACAAAAATATAAGTGTTGGCAAATTATTTATGAATGGCAAAATGCATGAGGAAATTCTCTGCTCCCACGGTGCGTGTATCCACACACAGATGTGTTCTCTGTGCTGGGACAGGGCTGAGCCCGGTCAGCATACACTGAGTGGTGCTGGGAACTGGTTTTCACACACAGCTGGGAGTCAAAGCACAACGATGTGAGAGTTGGTGACTGCTGACGTGGGAGATGAGATAGGAGTAGGAAAATAAGCAGAGGGTAATACCCACAGTCATAAACTTGCATAAGGCAACAGCACAAAGAGGTCTGACTGCAGCATCCAGATGGTGTGTGCTCTCCTTGTTGGCAGATCGCACACATGGAAATCGGTATTTGTACAGACCAGCTCCTGGTTTGCCTTCAGGTGCTTTCCAGATGTGTTGTGTTAGCACGAATCCTTGATACAGCTTTAAAAACATTGGCCCTTCCAATGAGCAAAGCAAAGCAATGCTTATCCGGACTCCTGCTGACTGTGTCCTGACATGCTCAGGAGAGGTGGGGGTCCCCCACAAGAATCACAAGGCTACAAAACCAAGCACAACCAATTGCCTGAGCATCACACTGCAGAGCTCAGGGCATGTACTTCCACCCTGCTGGCAGCAACACCTGGCTGGGTTTGCAGAAAACATTTGGCTTTCAGCTCACCTCATTGCCACAGCCAGGCACATTCATCCGTGTCCTTGAAGGTATATTTTTCATAGTAGTAGAAAATAGCTTCTCTGTCAGTGCATATCACTTCCTCAAAGCCTTGTGAGAGCAATGCATTGTGAAGGAGCACAGCTTTAAGGCTCTGTAAGAGAGCAGACATTGTTTATTGCGGTTCTGTTGGAGTGTGTGCTGTCTGGATAATTTGGCACGGTTGGCAGCACAGTTCTGGCCATAGCACTGTATCTCGAGCCCTAATCTGAATGTTTAATTCTGTGTTCTTATGACTCACGTCCATAGCCTGCCCCAGAATAAACAACACATATGATCTGCGGGTCAGTTTCCAAACATATGAGGCACAGCTTTAAGAGAAGCATCCTTGTTAGAGCTTAATTGTATCCGTTTGTCAGAGGATATGACTAGGGCAAGCACAGAGAATGCCAAACAACGTGGTGCATCTTTAAAAGTCCCCTCTTTCCCACCACAGAATGCACAAGCCTTCCTTTCCCTCAAACACTGACAGCAGAAGACTTTCTTCGTGTTCGCCTAACTCACGAAAGAGGAGGGGAAAAAAACAAAAGGCACTCCCAAAACTCAGGAGGATAAAACAAAATGGTTCTTTTAAGTGGAAAGTTCCTGTTTCTTTAGTTACTGACAGTTTGGTTTGGTGCATACACATTTAACAGAAAGATTCTTGCTTTAAACCATGAAAGTGAATGAATTTTGTTTGGCAAAAACTTCAAAATCGTCGCAGAGCTCAGATGCTGTAGCAAGAAGGAGCGATAGCAAGGCTGCCATGCATTTTGCTAGATAAGGCATCCTTCTCTGCCCAGACATGTGTTTGCTGGGCAAAGAAAGCTTTGGCTGGATTTCCAGACTGCTTATCCCTAGATGGGACGTGTCCAAGGCATGTCCTACGAGGTGCTGTTGGGGACAGGAGGAGCGCTGGTGCATCTGGCACATGCCAGATCTGTCATGTCTGTGCTCAAGCACAGCCCAGATACCTGTGGCCACGGTGCCTCCACGTGACATTCCTGTCCCATTAGATCCGCAGGAGCTCCACGAGGAGCAGCGTGTCTCACTGCAGCCGCCTGGACCAGTTTGAGATCCGCACGCTCCTGATGTGCTACCTCTACATTGTGAAGATGATCTCTGAAGGTTGGTGGCTCTTGCTCCTTATGGGGTGTACCAGAGGGCAGCCAGAAAGACAAGAGGCCGTCGTGGGCTGCTTGGGTCTGTAAGGTCCCTTTTCTATTAAAAGAAAAGAATCTCAATGTATGTCTTTCTCTTTCTCAGATACACTTTTAGCCTACTGGAACAAATTCTCACCTCAAGAGCTGATCAACGTCCTTGTGCTTCTGGAGTGAGTATCACAAGGCTGCAGTTCAAACCCTGCACCTCTGTGCTGGCACCAAGGAGGATGAAGTGAGTGCAGCTGCCTCTCAGGATACACAGGGCCCTACAGAGCCCTAGAGGTGTCTGGCCAGGGTGTGATGAGGTGGCACAGCAGCAGATAGCTGGGGAGTCAGCAGGGCACCAGGGAGTTCAGAAGCAAGGGTCTGAGGTCTTGCAGCACATGAATATAGACCCCAAACTCTCATGTGTGGAGGAGTGTGTCCACAGACAAGGACTGGGAAGACTAAAAATGTTCTGGTTGTTCCTGATCTGCAGAATCTGTAACGTTTTTCTTTCTTTCTTTCTAGAGTGTGTTTATTTCACTTCAGATACGTGGGGAAGAGAAATATCGCCAGGTATTGTGCTCTTCCATCTGGGGTTGGGGGCCGTCCCCACTCTCCCTGCTGCAGCTCGGGCAGGAAGGGAACACTCACACCCACATTGGGCAAACCTAGCAGGCAGGGAGTCTATGGGGCCATGCTGGGACTCAGCTCAGTGCCATGCAATGAGTAGAATCCTCTCCTTGTAGCACCCTTCCCCTTCCCTCCCCTCTAGCTCTTGCAGGAGACCCCCAGCCCCAGGCACTTTTGGCTGCCTGTGCAGGTTTGCAGTGTACCCTGCAGCTGGCTGCAGGTGAGACATGAGGCATGGCTCTATCCCAGCCCTATGAGCAGCAGCTCTGGTGTTCTTAGCTTTAAGGCAATCTGAAGCAGGAGAGAGTAGTTCAGTCAGTATTGGGATGAGCCACATTAGTGCATGAGAGGGAGGCCAGGTCTCCAGGCAGGTGCCTCAAGTGTCACAGAATCACAGAATGGCTGAGGTTGGAAAGGACCTGAAAAGTCATTGAGCTCCAAACCCCTGCTGTGGGCTGGGTGCCCCCCCCACCAGGTCAGGCTGCCCAGAGCCCCTTCTGTGGCCTTGGGCACCTACAGGGATGGGGCACCCACAGCATCTTAGCCAATAGTGTCAGTGCCTGGTGAGTGTCAGTGCCCTCTGAGTAAAGAATTTCTTCCTAACATCTATCCTAAGTTTCCCCTCTTTTGGTTTAAAGCCATTTCCCCATATCTTATCACTGTTAAACCATGTAAAAAGTGCTTATAAGCTCTCCTCAAGTACTGAAAGGCCACAGTGAGGTCTCCCTGGAGTCCTCTCTTCTCCAAGCCAAACAAACCTAGTTCCCTCAACCTTTCATAAGAGAGGTGCTCTGGCTTACAGAGCACCTTTGCAGCTCTCCTCCAGACCTGCTGCAGCAGCTCCACATTCTTCTTGTGCTGGAGCCCCCAGGCCTGGAGCAACCTTTATCTCATCCTACAGCCTTCCTTCCCCTTGCAGGGTGCACGATGTCTGGGTGTCCAAGCATGTGGCAGCCGATAGGAAATCGCAGACAATGCCAGCACTTCGCAGCAGAGCTGGAGGGATGCAGGCACGGCTCCAACACCTGGGCAGCTTGGACACATCTTTCACCCTCAACCACAGTACGTACAGCAGAGCAAGGTGTGCCCATGCCATAATAGCCTGTTGAAAACGTGCATGCGTCCATTGGTCACTTGCTCCTCATTGCCTGGGGATGTGGAAAGGGAGAACCTTATTTGTATCAGCATTTAGATTTGGTGGGAACCAGAGTGTTGAGCACCATTTCCTCCCGATTTGCTTTCCATTCGCAGATGCAGGCACCACAGAAGCAGATATTGTGCACCAGGCATTGCTGGAGGGCAACATAGCAACTGAAGTGTGCCTGACGGTCCTGGACACCATCTCTTTTTTCACTCAGAGTTTCAAGGTCAGCTTTGAAATCAAAAGTGCCATAGAACAACATGCTGTGTTTCTGTGTGCCTGTTGCTTTCAGTGATCCGTTCTTTCAGACTGACAGATTGTGGAAGTGTTTACAGAAGTAAATCATTTGCAGCTCGTTGCATGGAGTGTTTCATGGTCCTGCCGAGCAATTATGCAATATCTCCTAATTGCTTCAAAAATGCAAGACCAGAGAAAATTATGTGGACGTTATGTTGTTTGTTATGATTGTACACATTAGCAAAATGGAAAAAAGGGAAACCACCATATAGTAAGGAGGCAGTGGAAAGGGAAATGAAGGTCTGGCACGTTTGAACAGTCACTGGCTTCTATCATTAATTGCTTATATTTAGATTTCTGTATGTTGCTGAATGTGGATGTCTCTAGGACTGAGGCATTCCAGCTGTACTTGACAGTCTAAATAGCACCAGTCCCCTCCATGTAGTGATTCACTTTTGTGACAGTCACTGACATTTGCAAGAATCAGAGCCTCTGTGATGGAGAGAGGCCCAGGCAGGCAACCAAGTACTGACATAGTGGTCCAGAAAAGCTCTTCCTCGAAGTTGGAGGAACTCATGAGCACAGTTCCTCCAAAGAGCATTGTGTTCTGCATGGTGTTGCAAGAACAGCTCTGTATCTCAGCGTAAGCACCACCAAGATTTCATTTTCAGATGTGCTGAGCAACACGAAACAAGTCATATCCTGTGCTTCTGTTACAGAGCAAAAAGTCCATCCTGGTGCTTCCATCTGCTCCATAGCAGCTTGGCAGCAGCAGAAGGATTTAGATGCAAGAGTTAAAGCTTGTTTTATTTTCACAGTTGCCTCTTTTTTAATATAGCCGGACCACAAGACAATGTGATTTTCAAACCACAGGACAGGCTGCATTCCCTTCTGCTTTAATGGGCTTCTGCTTTGCTTTTACGGACATCCATTGTTACCACACAGAAGTGTGCTGCAGTAAAAGTGCTGATGCTGTTCTTATTGACGGCTTAAATAATTTCAATTAAAACATGTGGATCGTAAATAAAACTCTTCTTGAGACTCACAAAGCAAAATGGAGAAAGCAGTGTCATGTTGGTAACTGCCTGTTTTATTTAAAGCATACCTGGACCATTGGTGAACGTTTTACAGAGCATTGTCCAAAACCTAACTTTGTTTTGGAATTAGTGATGCAATAGCGTCAATGTGGTTTTGTTCTGTTCTCTTAAAATAGCCTCTGGCAAATACTGTAAGTTAGTACTGATTGTCATGGTTTCTGGTTATAGTTTTACTGAAGGCTCTGCTCCACATCTGGCTTAAGAATTGATACGGTGCAAAATTATCTCTGTCATTTTCACCTTCAGGCACAACACTGCTGCGAAGTAAATTCTCTCATTGCTTTCCAGACCCAGCTCTTAAGCAACGATGGCCACAATCCCCTCATGAAGAAGGTTTTTGATATTCATCTTGCTTTTCTGAAAAACGGGCAGTCAGAAGCAGCTCTTAAGCATGTGTTTGCCTCCCTGAGAGCTTTCATCAGCAAGGTACGTAACACAAACCTGTGGGATTTCTGTAGGCATGACAGAGGAGACCAATATCTCCTGGACTTGGCTGCATGTGGGAGAGGGTCGATGGCTGAACTAATCCCTGCACTCTGCTGAGCTCAGAGCCCTGGAACACAGTGAGGCTGCCCAACCCCCCGTGCTCAAAGCCACAGCTAACCACACCAGAGCAGTGTGATGCTATTGCTGGCATTTCCTTCCATGTTTGTCACAACATACCACTTCTCATAAGCACATTTTCGATACCAGAGGTACACGCAAGCTCCATTGCTTCCAAGCTGCACAGTTATAATCAAACAAATGAAAAGCTCTGGAGTCACTGGAATGCAACACTTTGTTAATGAGATAAATTTGTGTGGCTTGAGATTGCAGCCCAACAGCCGAGCATGTGATGGACATGCAGCGATTATTTCCAAAGGAGGTCTTGCACAACTCACTGAACAAAGTTTGTTATAAGACAGAGACATCTAGAACTTGTTTTTCAAAGATGGAGAAAGCCTGTGCTATGAATATTTTACTGTAACCACACAGCAAAGCTAAGAGCTAATATGAATATGTCTAGGATTGATGTTTGGTTTGTCCTGAGCAGATAGACCAAAAGCAGAAAATGCAGAAGTCTCACTAGCTAGCTGGCTCCAGACAGCACAGTTTCCTACTTGAGGTTTTCCACAGGGCTTTTTACATCCTCCCACACTGGCAGCTGGAACCAGAAGGAATCACTCCATTTTTCTGCAGGGCATAATTGATGATTATTGCTCTGCCTTTCCCTGTGTCTGTCAAGTTTTCTGCTTGACCATGGTCTGCGTAGCCTTGAAATACATCCTGCTGCAGATCTACACACAGCCCACATGGACACAGTCCACCTGCTCCTCTCTCCCTTTAATTAGCTGAAATTTTATTTAGCCGTAAAAAAGAAATTCTGCCTACAGCGAATAAGAGATCTTCCTTGCCTCCCTGGCAAATTTTCTGTGGTTATTTAAGTGTGCAGCCAAACCTACACACCTGTTTCATCTGATCTCACCATCAGCCTTCACAGATGGAGCCCTGCGAGGGTTATATGCTCAGTTTCCAAAACACCGATTGCAGCAGTGCAGGCTGCACTCTGGGCTGCTGTGAGGATGGGGGTCCAGGTGATTTCCTTGCGTTTCTGCCAGCTCAAACCCACAATGGATTTGGCATTTAGGGTGCTGAGTCACTGGCACGGGCTGTGAAGAGCTGGGGATGCCCCATCACTGGAGGTGCTGAAGGCCAGGTGGGGTTGGATGGCCTTTATGGAACCTTCCAGCCCAAACCAGTCTGTGACTCTGCCATTCTATGATTTACTGATCCTGAGATCTGAAAGATTTCTTTCAGTTAATTTTTCACGTTTCCCCAATGGCAGGACACAGTGTTGCTTCTGTAAAATCAAGATATGAGCCCAGCAGATGGTATCTATGAGGAAGTGATTTCTTTGCCAACTCCGTAACCACATGGTCCCAAACTTCCTTTTAAGTCCTCTGAAGGGCTTTTCTAAGGCACACAGTGAGGATTAAATAACTGGGGGTGAGGATTACAGCATTTCACAGCTAGTGCAAGGATGTTTTGTTTTCCTGCCAGCTTGTTTTGAAATACAGAAATCGTGCTGTTTTGTTTTGAGTTGCATATCATGGCTAGCTATAAATTGGTGTTAACTTTGAGAAAGCCAAAAGTGCATTATATCTTTGATAGAGCTGGAATAGACAATTTCCCATTTTTTATGGCCTTCTGCAGCCATAATTACAATGAAAAGAATCCCCCTTTTATCTCGTGTCACAACAGATGATTGTTGGAGGGAAAAACTGAGAGCTATTTCGCTTCCTAAAATCTGTCTTAAAAATACCCTTCTTCCTTCACTAAACCTGGTCATTTGCTAGGAAGGAGACTTTAAAAAGATATGTCGCAAGAAAGCAAAGAACAAACAAGGTCTATAATTGTTTGCATGTTTGGTTCTGGATCTAAAACGAATGCTGCTTGCATGCATATGTGCTGGGAACATGTTTGGAGGCATCACCAATCCCAGGCCCTGAAGGAACAAGGCAGCAGAGCCTTGCTCTTTTTCTGCAACAGCTGATTGTATCCAACCACATCAAGTCTTGCTTTGCCTCCCTGTTAGTGCAATCTCACAGCAGCAGGCTAGAAACTTCACTACCTTGTAGGCTGGAAAAGGCAAGAGGGAGCATAAAGCTGTCTGCCCTGCTTTACTGGGGTTTATAATGGCCCCTGGCAGCTGTAACTCAGCAGCTGGCCAAAGCTATGGCAAGCACAAACCCTTTGGGTGCTGCTTAGGTGCCAGGAGTGACAGCATCTGCTCAGGATCAGTCTCCAGCAGGGAGTTGCCTGGGGATGCAGGCTTACTGTGAACAGGGCACGGGTTCTCCTCTTGGAGCAACACAAGGAGAAATGCACAGAGAGAAGACTGGAGCTTGTTCTCCAGCAGGTTCCCAGGAAAAAATTTTCTCCCTAGCATTGGCTTGGAAGTGTCTGATAAGTCTCTGCAGGCAGTCAGTGATTCATGCTGAGTCAATGCCAACCATATTCTCTTGGGTATCCCTGTGCTGCCTGTGCACTCCCAATTTCATATCACTGCAGCCAGCTCTGGGCTAATCCCAATTCTGAGCATGACTCCATCTCGCAATGGGGGAAGGACTGAATTACAACAGGGAATAATTACTTAATAGCTCCTTGCTCAAGTGCACACTTGATCCTCTTGGCCCCATTTTATTCATTTCTTTTCTCCCATTTTTTTTCCCCTGTGACTTTTTTCAGCAAGAGGCAGAGATCCCCAACTACTGGAGCAGTGTCTTCACACTCTTTTAACCTGTATGGCTCTGTGTAATGGTGGACTACACCCATGGAGTAGTCTTGCTAGACACAACTCTTAGTTCCTGTTTGAAAACCCATTTACCAGCATGCCACAGTGATGGCCCCAGCAGTTTGGCTTAGTTTGGAAAGGATCTTAATATTGAGTACATATAAGTTTTTCTGAATCACATATATTTAGCATAAAAGATAGAGGGCCAGGGTGACAGCTCCAGGCTCTGACTTGGAAGATGTGAGTGAACTCATGGGCAGTATTTACTGTCATCTCCTATGGGGAGAAGGTGATAGAACAGAGAATTGGCTCATGGACCATGCTCAGGAAGACGTGAACTGAGCAAACCTCTCCCCTGCATGGATAAAGCCTGTGGTTGTGGCTGTGCCAAGAAATCCGTAGGGCTCAGAGTGCCATCCCACAGTGTCCTAGCAGCCTTCACTACCCCAGCAGGCTCTGGTGTCACCCCCTGCAGCCACATCCCTGCGGTGGCTGCGGAGGCGGCTGCATGCCAGCACCAAACCCTTCCTTCTTCTGCTTCCCTGTGCCCAACCCAATGCAGTGGGGGTGGAAGGAAGCAGCATGCAGTGTCCCCTCCCCACCAACCACCACTCTGACCGCAGGTGGATTGGTGCTCCAGCAAGTCCTGCATAGAGGTCTGCTGCTCTGAAATAGGAGTTTGCTCAGGGGACAGATGTGCTCCAACAGTGTGGGCCGTTCCATTGCAAATCCCCAAGCCTTGCTCCCAACTGAGGTGACTCACACTGCAGTTTGGCTTTGTTCCACTGCTTCCTGGCGCCAGCTCAATATGGGGGGCAAGGGCATGAGTCACCGTGTGTGTTGGGGGCTTTGGGACAAGCGTGTGCCTTTTTTGCATGCTGGAATTCCTGAGGGAAGTAATCCTTTTAGGTGTTTTTTTTTTTCTGGGGCGTGTGGAAGTAGTGGTGCAGGCATCCAAGGACATGTTTGCCAGCAGGCCTTGTTGGAGGGTTCTGGCAGATATCTCCCACAGCAGACACTGGTGGAACCTCTCTTTCCTATGTTTAGGGCTTTTGTAAGGGCATGAGACGGAATTCTGTCTGTCTGATGTGCTGAGAATCTGCCACTGAACCCAACTGTTGTTTGGGATAGGGACAGATGGACATGCACAAGCACATCTCCAAAAAGCATGTCAGCTAAGGACAGCAAGGAAATGTGATCAAAAATAGGCTCTGAATGTATTCCCACAAATTACTTTTGAGCACAACACTCTGGCAGAAGTTTTATTTAGGCTTTCCAAGGTTGAGCCCAATGTACTGCGCCATGCTCTTGCCCCTCTAAGCCCTGTAGGTGTAATTCTGTGGTGTATATTCTAATGTTTGCCTGTCTCTTGTGAAGTTTCCCTCAGCCTTTTTCAAGGGAAGGGTGAACATGTGTGCTGCCCTCTGCTACGAGATCCTCAAGTGCTGCACTTCGAAGGTGACCTCCACAAGGAACGAAGCCTCCGCTCTGCTGTATCTGCTGATGAGAAACAACTTTGAGTTCACCAAAAGGAGGACATTTCTGAGAACGCACCTTCAGGTGAGCAGCTGGGGAAAAGAGGGCAGAGGGATGCCTGGATGCCTCAGATGTAGTGAATGGGTATCTCAACGTAGCTATGTCTTACCTCATGTCTACAGAGGAGCTCATCATTTATTTCTAAAAGGAGCGATCTTATACACGGACAAAAAGCTTCTGGATTTCCTGGCTTTGCCTAATGCCTGTTTTCAGTGATTGGCTCCGGGCTTTTTGGGTGCAATACAATTCCATCAAGCACTCCACGTTGTTGTGTTTTTGGAATTGCAGCTACAAGAAACACCTCTGCTTGGGATGCTGGCTGGGGTGGGGTGGAAGGATGGCATGAGACACCTTCAGGGCAGGAGGAAGGATTTTGCTGGAGCTGCTTTTGCAGTGTTACTTTTTTGAAGCAAATGTAGATACCTGGAGTGCAGATGAACGCTGTCTGGATTGTGCTAAAACAGGGAAGATGACAATAATCGAGGTACTTACTTCCACATCAGCATTCGTATTAAGACTGTTATCTCGTTAGTTCTGTGAACTTGCTGTTCAGCAAAGAAGTTTGGCCCTCTGAGGAGTGTTTGCCAACGGGAGGTCAGACAGTGAAGCCACAACAACGGCCCTTGCTTACACTGTGGGAAAGACACGATGTTTTTTATGAGCTTTTTACGTAACTGTGACAATAAAGCTCTTCTATTGGGCTCGTTTAAATTATGCTCCTTTGCTGTCCCAACAGATAATAATTGCAGTGAGCCAGTTAATAGCAGATGTGGCACTCAGCGGTGGGACGAGGTTTCAGGACTCCTTGCTCATCATTAACAACTTTGCAAACAGTGACAGGCCTATGAAGGTAGGTTGGAGGAGAGAGATCACATTGTGTGCTATCAGCCATTAATGCGAGATGGGGGATGCACTCAAGAAAATCATGTTTAGATAAGCCTAATTAGTTCTAACTGTAAAACTTAAAAGCCTGCACTGGGCTGTTTGCTCAGAAAAAAGGGATTATGCCAACAGCAGGTGCACTATGCCATGTTCCACTGTGATGCCTAATGCCAAGAGGAGGGAGCACTGTAATTCAGGTTACACTTTGCATGGGGTGCTCCTTTCAAGAGTGTGCAAAGAGCTTTCTAAGAATTTCCAGCTTTGACAGGAATGCCAGGGGAGGGCCTGTTGCCTAAAGGCCGTAATTAGCAGGAATTAAAATTATTTTTTTTTTATTGTAACTAATATTAATAATATCTTCTTTTGTAAACACTGATGGTTGTATTTCTTTGGAAAATAATTGTCCGCCCTTGTGCTGGAATAAACAGTTTCATCCAATCCACTGAATAATAAATTATCACTACAATTTGCTCTATTGCACCCAGTATAGCTGCCAATGCTGGATTGAGAAAAACAGGAAAAGTTTTACAGCTCTGTGATCATTCCATGAGCTAAAGGAACGGGATGCTGGCTGGGGTGGGGTGGAAGGATGGCATGAGACACCTTCAGGGCAGGAGGAGGGATTTTGACACCTCAGTTAGGTGCTAAATTGTGATACAACCAAATTATATTTCGGACAAACATGACAGAACCTCTGTTCCCTCCTGCACACAGATGTTGATAGGGGTTTTGCTAATCCCTGTTTTGCTGATCTTATTTTACATCATGCAACCATTGTTATATCCAGATTATGTACCTACATAGGAGCAAGAGTACAGGAGAGATCTTCCAGTACAGGAGAGATTCCAGGACACTGGAGATGGTGCTGTGCACAGACACAGACATAGCTGAGGAGTTGGCATGTGGGCGAAGCGAGGCTCAGCACAGGGAAGAGAAAGATGAGGGGGCATCTAGTGAGGTTTTAGAGAAGAGGAAGTCAGACTTGTCCCAGAGGTGCAGAGGGACAGGACGAGAGGCAACAGGCACGAGATGCTACAAGGGAAATTCCAACTTTACATAAAGAAAAATGACTTCCCAGAAATGTTCCCGTTTTGGAACAAAAAGGATATTAGATATTTTTCCTTGGAGATTATCAAAACTTAGCTGGACAAGCCTCAATCTAACCGCTTGTAGCAGAGGATCAGCTGGAGCCTGTGTTTCTTTAACGCATTCCTGTGGTGAGAATGCCCATGGGACTTTTGGAATTAGAGTGACCACATCAGACACTAACAGTCCACATGGTGAACTCAGTGGAAAATGCTTCAGGAATGGTTTATGGTTCCATTTTGTGGTGTTTGCATGCAAGAAGCACTTCTGTCCAACCCTCACCCAGTTCCTCAGCTCGCAGAAGTACCTGCTGCAGTTCAGCACTGGAATGGTCAACATCTTGTGCATGCCCAGGTGGAATCACTTCTGATTGCACATTAAATACTGTATGCTGTATGCACCGTGTGTTCAGTAGGTAAAACTGCAGTCAGTGTTATTTCCTATGCTTTGCTTTTTAGATTGGCAGTAAGTGGAGTTTTGGCTTATGGGTAGCAAAAGTCTTTGAAAAAGCCTGCCATACCTTTTGTCTCTGTGTTTGCTTCTAATTAGATTTGTTTTGTATCAGGCAACTGCTTTTCCTTCGGAAGTCAAAGATTTGACGAAGAGGATCCGTACGGTGCTTATGGCCACTGCCCAAATGAAAGAACATGAAAAGGATCCAGAAATGCTGATAGATCTACAGTACAGCTTAGCTAAATCTTATGCAAGCACCCCAGAGCTGCGGAAAACATGGCTGGACAGTATGGCAAAAATACATGTGAAAAATGGAGATTTCTCAGAGGTAATTCGCGTAATTCAAAACATGGTGCTTAAGGAGGCAGATGTGGAGATGATATTTTAATTTTCACTTTGTGCTTTGCAGGCAGCCATGTGTTACGTTCACGTAGCAGCCCTCGTTGCAGAGTTTCTGCACAGGAAAAGTAAGTGTTTGCTGTTTGAGGAGCGTGAGGCAATGCAGCGATGAGTGACAGTTTGGTAAATGGTTATTTGTGGATCTCTTCTAAACAAGCTAAAAAAGAAAAACAAAAACCAAAAAGACAAATGCATTGTGGCATGATGAAGGTATCAGATGATGAATAGTTTTAAAGAAGGTAATCCAAGTGTTACTGGGCTGGTCAGGTCTTCTTAGGTAGTCATGTTGGAACTTTACTGAGTAAAATAAGAACAGAAACATCACATCTTGGTTGAAGAGTTTGGATGTATTTCACATTAGGAAGTGTGCTCACGGGGGAAGCCCATGTTAAAAACTGTCTGCCAGTATGTTCATCAGAAGTATCACTGTAGTCAATATGGGAAAATATAGGAGAAAGCAGTCAAAATTTAGTCAAAAAATGAGGCTATAGCCTAACTATACAAATATGTAACCTAACTATACAAATGAGTAAAGAGCAACCAGGAAAAAAAAGGGAGTGTTGTGGTTTAATGCAAAACAGGAAGCAAGGACAGACTCACGTGTTCTCAAGTAACAATACAACGTTTTGCAAGTTTTCTTGTGAATATCAATTCTCCAGTTGATGCGCTGACCACATTTCACATCTCTATGTGAGCAAGTAGTGCTGAAAAGGACTTAGCTTCCCACTGCTTTTAATGTTAGGCTGCACAGAAGATGACTGCAGGCACTGCCTTGGCAGGAAAGGTCTCTAAGGACCTTGCTCAGGGGGCTGGAAGTCCCTCCACATTCTGTACTCTGTGTTGGCTAAGTGGGAAGAAACAGGGCATGCTTATTTGATACGTATACAAACTTTACATGGCTGCAGAGGGGAAAGCATTGAAAGTGGTCATTCTTTATGTGTGCCCTAGAGGGTGCTGACCACAACCCCCATGTGGTTGCCACCCCTTTGTGACCACAGTCACAGGAGAGAACTTATGAATAAGAAAAGGAACAAGTCAAAAGGAATATCAAGTGAATACCTTGAGTTATTTCTGTCACTGACATTCTACATACGTGTATATGTAAGGCTGGAAATGGTTCAGTACATGCTGAACTACTCAAAGCTTTGGGGTGCATCAAGAAGTGTGCCTTCTGCTAGGGGTGCACAATCCCAGTCACTTCCTACCCAGCTTTCCAGCACCTCATGATAGCTTTCTTTTTGCATCTTCTGTGCAAAAATACATCCTTGCTCTTCTCTCCTGACTATCAGTCAGTTGCAGGCCATCAAGTTAGTCAAAGGTGACTTCGGATAGCACGCTGGAAGATCTGTTGTGCTTGGTGTTAGTCACACATCAGGAAAGACTCCTGTGGCAAATGGCTGGGGAGATTCTGATGTGTTCAGTCCTAGTGTAGCAAATGAGCAGCAACAATGAGCAGAGTCATGTCCTCTGCTGCTTGTAGGACTTCATTATCAATAGACTGCTTCCTTGACCATTGAAGCAAGATATATTTGAAATAAATTATTCTATGAAACCATTTGCTTTCGCCTGCTACAGAACTCTTCCCCAGTGGATGCACTGCCTTCAGGAAAATCACTCCCAACATTGACGAAGAAGGTGCAATGAAAGAAGATGGCGGGATGATGGATGTACATTACAGTGAGGTGAGGTTACGTAGCACAGACTACAAGAGTTTTGATTACCAATTAAGACTTTTAGTTTTAGACTCATGTGAGCCGTAACAAATTACAGTTGTACGCTGGCATCTGCATAAAAGACTGTTCCATGGCAATTTCCCAAGAGAAATCTGCACTGATGGATTTTTTGTGTGCAATTCAGATACGTAAATCTGGTATAGCTTTTTGGTTCCTTTGAAAGGCTTTTCTAGCCCTGAGACTGAAAAAGCTACACCGCAAACTTTACTTGCCATGTTATGCAAATGCTAACTCTCGCCAGCACAGGACAGCACAGCATAGTATTTTCAAGAAGGTGCAGAAGGTTAGAAGTCAAGGTCTGCTGAGCAAGAAGTCAACTCAGGCTCCCCTTGAGTTAGGGCTGTGCTGCCATGGCAGCAGAACAGTCCAGAAACCAAAGCAGTGCCCAGGGGAAGCGAGAAGATCCTCCTGTAAATTATAAAGACTCACAATTACTTCTGCATCACAGCTGTGCAACCCCTGAGCCATGTGGCTGAGCAAGGTGGCTCTTGAATGTGCATTCTGCTTGAATGTCCATTCATCAGTGCTAGGCCTGGGGATCCCCAGCAGCACATCTCACTGCTCTTGTACACATGTTCTCAGATGTGCTTCTTAGACGTGTGCCCTCTTTCTTCCAACCGTATCCTTCCAGAGCTTTGGCATTTTCTTAGGAGGTACCTAAATAACCAAGGCATACTTGCTCACTATTGTGCAAATGAGTTATTAAGAATTAAACTTTTTAAAAAATTGTTGGTTTTTTTTTTTTTCATTCCAAACTTACAGAATACCTTTGGAAAGACCAAGGCCACACAGTGTTTAAAATTCTGTAGCTCTGGCCACAACAGTGGAACTTATTAAATTATCTGAAGCTCAAATGATTTCTCTTCTTTTTGACTTAACCACACCCATTCGATTTCTCTTGTAGGAAGTCCTGGTGGAGTTGCTGGAGCAATGTGTGGATGGTCTCTGGAAAGCAGAGCGTTACGAAACCATTTCTGAAGTTTCCAAACTGATCATTCCTATTTATGAAAAGCGGCGTGAATTTGAAGTATGCATTTTGAACTCGTCTGTGTGTGCCTTGTTTCACAGACTGCTAGGAAAAAGCAAAGTGCTTGTATTTCTGATGCTGAATTAATGGGTTGGCGTCAGTGTAGCACATGCTGTGCTTCAGTGCTGGTCATTAAACAAATTAGTGAAAGATAATACAGTGAAAGGAGTTAAAGCTTTGCTCCTTCCCAGCACCTGCTGTGATCTGTGCTGTGGTAAGGTTCTGCTGCTGAACAGTGCTTCCCTTTCCCTCTCCCATGACCCCTCCACATCAGGACAGCATGCAACTCTGCAACTGAAGTTTGGAGAAATCATGATCTATTTTTTTCATCATAAAGCTGTTTTTAATTTAAAAAAAAAAAAAAAAATCACTGAGGAAAATACTGCAAGTTTCTCTACCCTTAAAGGCTTAGTGCTTAAAGGGAACGTGCTGAGACTGTAGGTCCAGCCTTCTCTCTAGGGACAGTGGTTTTATTGCAGCCTGTTGTATCTTTCAGGCTTGAAGCCTGAAATTCTGGTTTGAATCCTCCAGAGAATTGTGTTCAGATATTTCAGTAGCTTCCAGCGTTAGTTAGAATTTCCTACTTGAAGTTCAGCTTTAAAGATGTCAAATTTTGCTTTCCAGAAACTCACTCAACTGTACAGAACGCTTCATGGGGCATACGCTAAGATACTGGAGGTGATGCACACAAGGAAGAGGCTTCTTGGAACCTTTTTCAGAGTGGCATTTTATGGACAAGTAAGCATAGGCAGAGGCTCACCAGCTACTGCTCACCTGGCATCCTTCCCCATTCAGCTGCTGCTCAGGCAGCTCTTAAGCTGAAAAGCCTGATAGCTCCTCAGCAGGGTCTGGTGCTTTAAGGTTCCTTCCAACCCAAGCCATTCTATGATTCTGTGATTCTAAGTAGCTGGAAAAATTGAGAAGATCTAGGGCTCAAAGTCACAAGAAAGAGTGTGAACTTATCATATCTTCTGAGCCTGAAGGCAGTTACACAGCTTTGTTATTTTTCCAGCTAATCTAATGGCGTGTGTTACATCTCATCTCCCATGTGTCTTTAAATGGCCCTCTTCTACTTGCAGACCCATAACTCTGGGGGAAATGCAGGTCACCTCTCTAGAAAATGCTATGTAAATGACACTAGCCCTGCCTTTCCTGGTTCCTTCTTTTACAGCAATTGATGTGTACCCCTGAAACCATCCTGAGTTTTTACCTTTGAACACCACTGTCATTTCACACACAACAAATCTGATCACTGACTTCTGCTGCAGCAAACGTTTGGTTCCACACTTTGTACTTTCAATATGTGAAAAGCAAATAAGTTAGCAACAAATTAAACAACTGCTAATTTGGTTTTCTAAAATCTACACAAAGAACTGGGTCAAATTACGCAAGCTAACATCATCCTGACAGCCAATGCTTGATCCAGTTTTGCACTTCAGAGCTTTGCCAGCTTTATATTGTCAGCTGCACAGAGATCCTTCTAACAGTCTGTCACAATTCCTGACCAGAGCAGCTTGCCAAAGCACGAGGCTTTCACAGTTTCCGTTACAGGAAGGACTGGTGATGCAGGCACAATCTTTGCTGCAAGTTTTTCTCTACTTACCACAAATATTCGGAGTTCCACTTCCCTGAGTACAGGAGAAATCAAAGCAGCGGAAACACGTTTCTCCATTTATTACTTGAGGTCCCCGTTGGCTTACACAAAACCTTCTTATTTCCAAATTTCACATGGCTCTGCTTTCAGGGCTTAGAAAATTTGTTTTTCTACTCATTCTCTGTGCTTTGTTTTTGTGCTTTTTGTCCTGGTTGCCTCTTTCCAACCTTCCTCAAAGACAACCTTTGGCCAAACCCTTCTGCCACACTGTTTGGATTTCTGGTTAGTCATACTCAGGCCTTTGTGCTTTATGATGATGTGTTTGTATTGGTCAAGGATAAAATTTCTTTACACGGTATTTGAAGGAATCTGTTAGACCACACAGAGTCTTTGTGCAAACCATAGCCTTCTAAGCCTTACTGACATTCTGAATTGTTAGTAGAAAGTTGCTTTCAAACCAGCAAATCTGAAAGAATGTTTTCCAAGCAAAGAAACTCATCTATTCCTCGTGACTTGTTTGTGATTAATGCTAGACGTTCTTTGAAGAAGAAGATGGGAAGGAATATATCTACAAAGAGCCGAAGCTGACGGGCCTTTCCGAGATCTCTTTCAGACTTCTGAAACTTTATGGAGAAAAATTTGGCTCAGAAACTGTAAAAATTATCCAGGATTCTAATAAGGTAAAATTAAACTGCGTGAACAAGCTAGTGAAATGCAGTGAACATAGGGGCTACATAGCAGATGAGTGTGACATAAATATTGCTCTCTAGGGCCTGGGACTACACTGGGCATAGAATATCTCTTTATGCTCCTTGGGTTGCAGCTATGGATTCATCTGGGTTACTAACAGCAATACTGGAGACCTCAAAGGTTTTGTGCAAGCCTGCAGATTTGCATGCTACAGCACAGTGCAGCACGAGTGGTAACTCATAGCCCAACATGGTTGAATTAGGAGGTCTGAGTAACGTGTGAATGTGCTGCATTGATGGAGAGCATGATATGACTGCTCCTTCCAGGTACACCTTTTTTGACACCAGATGAGCTATTTCTTGTGCTGCAACCTCATCGTCTTGTGTGTCTGCTAGCTCACAGTCTAGCCATCCCTGCTGAGGTCAAAGGGAGTGCCTGATATGTTATTCACACGCATGCAATGGGGCTGGGACAGCAGAAAATCAGAGTGTTCATCAGGTCCCAGGAGATAAATTAAACAATTGTAAGTAATTGTAAGGTATTGTAACCTTTGTTTTTCTAGAGTGTAACTCTCTTGTTTCACAGGTCAACATTAAAGACCTTGACCCCAAGTACGCTCATATTCAAGTGACTTATGTGAAACCCTATTTTGAAGACAAAGAACTTTCTGAAAGAAAGACTGAATTTGAAAGGAATCATAATATCAATAGATTTGTATTTGAGACTCCTTACACTTTATCCGGAAAAAAGCATGGCAGTGTGGAAGAACAGTGTAAAAAAAGGACCATTCTTACCAGTAAGTTAAAGTATTTGAACACGAGGCAATAGGTACCAGCAACTAATTATAGACTTATTTTAGCTCATAATAATATCCTAAAAGAATCAGAAATTTTCTCTGATTCTTAATCAGAATTGTAGTACAATAATCTGGTTGGGAGGGGGAATTTATCTTACATTTCTATGGGCAAATTTTCATAAATGAATGAATGATGCTGTTAAATTAGAGCTTTGTTCAGGATTTCACTACACTGAGTAAAACTGATCTATCGATACATACTTCTGTTTACTGAACAGCCTTTCAATCTGTAAACTTTCTTTGCTGTTTCTGCCAGCTTTGAACTCCTTCCCATATGTAAAGAAGAGAATTCCAGTCAATTATGAGCATCAGGTTAATTTAAAACCAATTGATGTTGCAACCGATGAAATAAAAGACAAGACAGCAGAGCTGCAAAAGCTCTGCTCTGCAGGTGATGTTGACATGATCCAGCTGCAGCTCAAATTACAAGGCTGTGTTTCCGTGCAGGTAAGGCTTGACAGCTCTTCAGAATCACATTGACAGACGTATCTCAGTGAGTCAGCTTTTCGTAGCACGGCGCGTTTGCTTTCCATAAATGATTAACTACCAAGTTTGCAGCACTGCAGCCAGCAGCCTGCCACTTACACCAATGGCTCGAGACAATGAGCATTTTGTCCAGTGGTGTTTGCAGTGCTAAGTGTTACCATACCTTAGTGGCCGTGAATGAGTGTTGAAATATACTTAATTCTTTACTAGTGCACTGGTAAATATCAGGCAGAAATAACCTCTCTGTGAACCTGACTTTTCCAGCCAGATATATGACTTTAAGACTCAGACCGTACTGCTTGCCAAGCAGAAGTGTGAGGAAAGTATGAGGAAACAGACTCCCTTCCTCTTCTTTATCTCTATTTATCTTTTGGGCTTTCAAAACCTAGATAGAAAAACTAATACTCAAGTTTAGAGACTTGGGCTTGCTCTGGTGATATTAGTAGCGCAGAGTTGGTGGCATTCAAATAACATGATAATGGTTTTCAAGCCTTAAGAAATCTTTCTAACCTTCTAAAATGCCCTTAGTGACTCAAAGCTGTGGCGTAAATGACTTTTTACTTCTTTGGTTCCAGGTTAATGCTGGTCCCTTGGCCTATGCCAGGGCTTTCCTAAGTGACAGCCAGTCCAGCAAATATCCTGCTAAGAAGGTGAACGAGTTGAAAGAAATGTTCAGGTAGGATTTCTAATGTAATAAAAAATAGCAGCCTGGGTTTTTCAGCTGTGTTTTCGCATGTCCCCCAAATCAGCAGATGCTGCATGCTCAGATGTATTTACAAAGATCCCCGTGTCACAAGCCAGTGTAACAATGTACGTCAGGTCTTAGGGTTGTGATTTCCATGCTTGAATGCCTTATCCAGTTATGTGCACGGGTATTTGAAGTGATAGTGTGAAGAAAGAGTGTTTGAAAACCAGAGGCCTGATAGTCACATTCAGGGCCCTTTCGTATCGTGCGTTGTTTTCCCATCTTTCCAAAGGGATTTTTAACTACATAATGATGAAGTGTTTTGAAACAAATCCCTTTTCAGTTTGTGGGGGACCATCATTCTTGATTCTGTCCCTAATTCTGGATACTACATGACTTGCACAGGCATTTTTCTATCTATCTCCAGCCCTTTACAGTAGGTGCTTTGACCATGGCCTTTTATCTCCCGCTTGAAACTGTCCCCAAGACCCAGTCAGGTGAAGCTCTCACATTACCTCAGTTCTATGTGTGTCCCCACACTTTGCCACACTACTTTCTGGACCTCCCAGCAGCAAGCAGTTGCCCACCAGCTCCTATATTTATTGCTTGGTGCCCATTTCACCCACTGGTAACTTATGGATAGAGCAGCATTTGGGTCAATCCTGTTTACTTCATCAAGTGACCAAACCATGGAAAGAATAAGTAAATAATCTCTGCAAATCTGCCATGCATGGCTGCAGGGCAGAGGTAATGTTTTTCTTTCACTCCAGCCCTGCTGTGCATCCAGGAAGAAAAACCAAACATAATCTGTTTCATGCACACACACACACAGAGGGAAGAAAAAAAAAAATCCTGGAAAATCCCAGAAATGCTTGTGATTTTGTTATAGTCTAAGATAAATTAATTAAATAGTTAAAAGGAGAACTATGCATGCGAAATGAAGAGAAGAAAATGAGAAACCATGAAATGAATAGCTGTAAAAACAGTATTGGAGCTCCACGTGATGCAGGGTGTGCCTGCTGCTAGAAATCTGACCTCAGATGGACCAAACCCTGTGCACCTGACCATGGCCTGCTTGCGACCCCAATGGCAGCTGGTTGGGCTGCCCAGGGAGCTGTGTGTGGTGCACAAGCTCTGGAGAAGGTCAGAGAGCACTGTGTTGGACTGCTGGTGTGTGCCACATTTAGTGCCATTTTGTGCCCATGGAGCCTCCATGGAGCTCCTTTGGAAAGCACTGTCCTGTGTTGCAGTCCTTCCCTGTTCCCTGATCCACTGTGCTCAGGATGGCCCTAGAATGTGACTTGGAGAAACAGGAAGACATGGTTATCTGCTTCAGTAGAAGATCAGGAAACAGTCGTGCCTAAAGTTCTTTCTTTTCCTCCCCAGGAAGTTTATACAAGCCTGTGGAATTGCTCTGGAGCTCAACGAGAGACTCATTAAAGAGGATCAAGTGGAGTACCACGAGGGACTGAAATCAAACTTTCGGGATATGGTGAAAGAGCTTTCGGACATCATCCATGAACAGGCATGTACTGCATGTCAGGAGCCCGCAGAAATGGTTCTCTGTGCTTGAAAAGTAGCTAAAGATGAAAACTCACTGACAACTAATAGAAAACACCTCATGTTATGTCAATGACATGGTTGGTTTCCCATTCCATCTTAGCTGCACGAACAGCAATGAGTGAGGGTAGCAGAGACTGGAACAGGGGGTTGTGGTGTCTCCTTCTCTGGAGATATCCAGGACCCACCTGGATGCTTTCCCACACAACCTGCTCTGGGGAACCTGCTGTAGCAGGGGTTTGGAGCCGATGATGCCCCTTCCAACCCCCACAGTCCTCTCATTCAGTGCCAGAAAGTCTCATCCTGGTGTTGGTATGCAGGATGGAGTCTTCAGTGATTGGTGTCATTGGTTTCCCAGATGTTGTGGTGATCAGAATTCTTATGCCATGTTTGGCTTCGTGTTTTCTATATTGCATGAAAGCTGTGATAAGTCACAGGCTGAAATTCTCTGCCTAAATTTCCATTTCCTCAATTAAATCCTGCTTGACTTCCTTTTTTTTTTTTTTTTTTTTCCTTTAAAGGATATTTTCTTTGAACATTGACCTAATACCAACCACTTGCAAGCGCTGTGAAACTATTTGTGCTGCCTTCCATCATCTGTTTTAATGTTCTCTTGGATCCTTCTAGGAAAACACATTTGAATTGTAGCATCGGTGAGGTGCACACCTACCTAGTATTGTGCTGTGAAATACCATGAGAACTTTCTGAAGTAGCATCTGCTTTCCTATTTTGCCTTCATTATGACCAAAACAAAGCTCATTGTAGTCGTACAGCAGCAACCCTGTGAGACGAGCAGTGCTGACTGTTGTGATTCATAGGACTTGAAAGTTAGGAGAGTTCCCAAAATCTCCTGCTGACGCAATGTCTTTTGTCTTCTTATGGCTTAGATAATATACGGCTTAAACTTCATTTATTTGCCTTCAATGCAACAATCCCAGGTGTGACAGTTAATTAAAACTGCAGCAGTCCCTGAAAATAGGTAAATCCCACAGTAATTGGAGCAGTTGTTCAAAGGAACACAGAAACACACAAGTGGCAAAATAAGCAAAGTGCACCAGGCTGCTTTTACTAAGTCAGACTAATACACAATAAAACAATGCTCAAAGGCTTTTTATTTTATTTTGTTTCGTTTTTTTAAATAGCACTATAGCATTTCAGGGGAACAGGATATGGAGTGTCATGATGGGGTTGGATTTTATTGGAGAGATATAAAAGAGGATGTGTTTGTGGATAGGCGACTGCCACGTCCCCTCTGTGTTGGGTTTCCCTGCTATTCCACTCAGAACCACCTTTCTCTTACTGGTCTTTTCCTTTAGCACGCTCATTTTTTTCTCATACATTGCCTACTTTGTTTACTTCACTGCTGAATTTGGTTGAGAGTTGTTTGTTACGGGAGTTGCCACCTGCTTACTGTTTGCAAATGCTTTCCTCCAGGACATCTGATTTGCATGCAGCTGCTGGAACTTCTGTGGTTTCTGAATTCTGCAATAGTCAAATTGGAAACAAATCACTCAGTTCTGCACTGTGGGAGCACTACGGTTAAAATTATCCTGGAACAAAGAAGTACCATTGTAGCATGCCCTATGATTTTAACATATTTACAAATGCATTGCCCTGTTCTTCGATTAATGTGCAGAAAGTACAGCAACCAAAATACCAAAGTGAACTGCTCATTGGGAAGGATATATTTTCACTTTCTTCTGTGGGGCTTTAGTATTCTGTATTAAAATATGGTGTTTAGGAGCACTGTTGTTAGTTGTTGTACAATGATCTGTAGATAACCGCTGACCTGAACTTTGTACTGCCATCAAACGGGCTCAGTATCTGACAATCTAAACAGTGAAACGTGTTTTCCTCTCCTGCGAAATCAGTCGGTTAAACATGAAGGTACATTATATTCATTAAGGGTTCTCATTACAAACAGCAGGCCCTTTTCTAAGTGTGTTCAGTGCCGCGAAGCACAGGCAGTGCACTTAGTGAAGGAGATGGGACAGATGGGTCAGCCTGTAACCTTCCTACTGATATTTTAATTAAGGGAAATGTGAAAACAACTGGTAAGCTGCAGGCAGATGGGCACAAGAAGCCTCCGAGTGGCTGAACACTGGGTGTCCAGAATGTGTTGATGATGGCCCAAGGATAGTGAGAACTATTGGTGATAGGTGGGTGGTTGGTCTTGGATAGGTGGATTGGATGATCTTGTAGGTCTTTTCCAACCTTGGTGTTTCTGTGACTCTGTGATTCATCTCAGTTTGCCAACTGTAAATTCAGACAAACTCTGATGAGTCACAGGGTAAAAACGTGCTCAGCTCTAGGACAGCTCTACTGGTGCATGTAGATTCAGTGCTGTAAGGCATCCTTCAGGTTAGAGAGTGCAAAGTCTTGGCACGTGGCACAGATGTAGTGGTGTTTGCTTAGCTGCATATACGGTACTTAGCTGCATATATCCACCATGCTTATATATATAAATATTTAGATCTGATTTTTATTGATGCTAAGATACAATTTAAAAGTTCTATACAGAGAAAATTGTTTCTTTCCTAGACTGGATAGTCATAACTGAAGGCTATCTGGTGATGTACAGAAGGGCAGATATATCTGAATGCTACAGAAATCGCTAAATCGCTGTTCTTTCTCATTTTTGTTATGCTGCCTTTGTGAAACAGCTCTGAAGACAAGGTTGGATATCTCTTTCCCATACCTTTTTAAACAACTTTTTTATAGGCAACAAACTGAAACTGTTACTGAGCTTGTGGCTGTTCTGTTCTGCCTAGATGTACCACGAAGACCCAATGCACTCGCCGTGGATGCACGACTCCTTGCACGTCTTCTGCGCCATCAGCGGCACATCCAGCAATGGAAGTTACTGCTCTCTCAGACCCACTGCTGAAATCTAAACGTATCGGCGACACTTTACAGAGCTTTCTCAGGAATATTTGGCACTGTGTAAAGGATTTTTAAAAATCCACCATGAGCAGAGATTTTGTTTTTTTTCCTCCCCCTTGAGTTTACCGTGCTTTCAGACAGGGTGCTTGCTTCTTCTGCTGAGCAACATGGAAAGTGCCTGGACATTGCACCACTGTGCTTCTTTTCTACCTTTTTTTTTTTTTAAAGCTAAATCTATGACTGGACACGGAAAGGCAGTTAACCAAGTATGCCTTGAATTGCAGAACAAGGAATTGAAATGATAATGGTACTATGTAAAGTTGTACAATGGGATATAATAAAATGTAAAACTACTCTGTAAATAGAAGGAGCATAGAGTATATAGACATTAGCACTGTATCATATTTGCTGCTAAAAGCTTTCTTGGGCAGGGGACGTGAAGGAGAAATTGTAGTCACTGTAGGAGACCTTCCCCTTCTAGAAAGAGACCTGGAGCCCAGATGTCCCCAATTGCACTCGCATGATGAGAGTAAAGTCACCCTGGCCTGGATAAGTAAAACTTAATTCAGAAATGATAATTATTGTACATCCTCTGGGCAGGTGGTCATAACCTCCACAAGAGCTGGATTTACTTTAGCTGGTTTGAATTCTGGGTAACCTTTCACATCTGCAAAAGGATGGATTGTAGCCACTAAGGACAACCCGAGAGATCTGTCATTTGATAGCAGTTTATCCTCTTTACCATTCATGGTCTCACACAGATATAAACTCTGAGGACACCTGAAAGTGGGCTGGGAATTACAACGTTCCAATAAAGTTCTTATTATCCATGAGATGTGTTTTTTACCAAAGTGCAGCGCATTGAAATGAAATAGCTCCGACCTGACTGGTGTTAACATCACATGATATAAATGGTCCCTGCCATGAAGCAAATCTGTTTTCTGAAAATGTATTATTTTTGTCCAACAGGTGTTGTTGGAGAAAATGTATTTGCCATCATTCTTCTACTCCTTTTTCCCCTCCCCATAGCTTTGATACATTGGCTCTGTCTCCTTACGGAAGGAGAAAACATATCAGGAATTCTTTTATCCGACAACATTTTTAAAGTCTGTGTTTTTCAAAATCCCATCAGTTGTAAATATGATTCCAGTAGTTCATATGGAAAGGCTTGGGGTTTCTAATGAGATGTAATAAAATGCCATTATAAGAAGACTCCAGCCTAGGTATTTAGCTTGGCTTTAGGGCTGATAGAATGTTAGACTTCTCATTTCTGTAAGAAGAATTATCTACAGGTAGTAAACGTACCACATTCCAAATGTTTATTGAGTGTGATTCTAAATATCTGAAATTGTCTTTTGAGAAACAAACGCTGTGATCCAGAAATCCACCCGTGAGCTGTTGCAAGCAACACACAGATCTGGCAACGTCACCACCAGCCCGCATTTCTGCTTGTGTGTGCTCTCATGCCAAACAGGCTCTGCATTTAGCTTGCAAGAAAGAGGAAGAGAGATTAGGACATGTAAGTATGGTTTCCTACCTTATTGATTTGAATCTTTCAGCAAAGGACATACAAGGGCAGAGAGTGAGAGTTTTCCTTTCTAAAAGGTGATGAAGCAGTTTTAATAGTGAATACGTTAAAAGGGGTTTTTTTTTGGAGCTAGTAATATTCCAAATACTGGTACTGAAGGCCTATTTTGAACATACCAAGCAATGATGGGATGTGGACATACTAAAACTCTTGAGCTATGCCTCTTAAATATGACAGAAAATCAAATTGTGCTCCTGGAATTGCAGTGAAATCCTTGTTCATGTCTCTGGATGTCTTGGATGTTCCACAATAACGTGTATGGATGAATTTTCCCTTATTATTCCTTATTTCTGCTGGAAATCCAGCAAAATTCTTGTTCATGTCTCTGGATGTCTCTAATGTTCCAAGTTGAATTTTTGTCTTCACTTCTAATTCTGTTGTTGGTCTTGGAGTTGTCATTTCAATTTAATGTTAATATAGAAAGAAAGTCGTCGCAGTAAATCAGCTAAAAAAATGTATTTAATTCAATTAGCATATATAAATGAATAAGAAAAACGCTCATACCTTAAGGATTTGTCCCCTGTTCTTGCAGCTAAATAACCCAACTGGATGCAGAACAGAAGAATCTCAATGGAAAAGGTGCCTTTTTGACACAGGATATAATGACACTGATGACAAACCAGCTTGGCCTTGCTTTGTGTTTGTACCAATCTGAGAACAATAGGGAATGATCAGTGGACTGCAGAGTGCTGCATCCGTCATTACTCCTATCTTTGGGCAACTCTGCCCGGAAGGTGCTCCCATTTTCCCTTCCTATCCTTTTCATAGGTAATTGTTACCAGTGAAATAAGCCCTGCGTTGTTTTTTCTTATTTCTGGTCGCGATAGTTTAATTCACAGACATTCCTTCTAACATCCTTATAGCTGCACGTATGTATTTTACAAGTAGGCCTCTAATTACTGTTGCTGCACAGTTGCTGTCTAACCTGTCAAGTCTCCACAACAGACACATCGGTCATTTTGCAATCGCTCTGCTGTTTGCACAAAGGGAGAAGCAGTGGGTAAGGTGCCTGGCAGCGAGGATTAGGAGCACCATTCTCAGCATCGGGACTTTTTTGGATCGCTGTGTGTTAGAGCCAAACAGATCAGGGCATGTAGAGCCACCCAGGGTCTGCCAGCACTCTGTACACAAGAACATGCTTTAGAGATTTGTTCACCTGCGTGATACGGAGCTGGCAAAGCCTCAGTATTTACTGCTGCCTCTGGCATGCGGCTTTTCTCCTGCACACAGATCAGAAAGCGGTATTTGAAGACATCATTCCAACGTTTCTTTCAAAATAAAAAAGCCTGGGACCTGGAATTTCCTGCAGCTGAGGATGTATTTCTGCACACTTGTTAACGTTCTGATTTTCTTCCAAAAGCAGAACTTTCCATGAGATGGGGTAATAAATGGGAAATCGTGGCTGTCAGAATTTCAGTTATTCTGGATGTAATTTACTCTCTTTGTACGTGGTTGACACCTGCTACTAGCAAGTCACAGCAGAAGTGCTTTTATGGTGTGTGCTGGGTGGATGTGCGTTGTACAGCCCTGCTTAACTTCTGGGATGACAGAGCAGCACCTCCCATTCACCTCTGCTGTGATCCAGTGTAACTCTGGCACTGAGTAATACACAAAGCAACTCCAGAGAATCCTGAGGTGTTCCTACACTGCTCTTTGTATCCTTGTCTTGTTCTTGGAGAATCAGTAATTCCAGCAAGAAGGGCAAATTCATGTTCCATTCAGCCCAAAGAAGGGAGAGTTTATTCCAGTGCATACTTAGAGACTACAAAATGGAAAAATAGGTGTTGCAAGCAATGTACTTTGCTTAGGTTCCTTTTTTTTTTCTTCCTTCTCTGAATAACAGAATGAAGAGCTGAAGCCAACACCACAGTAAGATCCTGGGGACCAAAATCACTCAGATGTGCCATTGCATGCACTGTCTCCAGGTTTAAAAAAAGAACCTGCAGATGCGTAAGCACACCAAATCTTAGGATTAGCACTGAATTATTCATTGGGAAGTGGAAGAGGTTAACTCAGAAGTAGCACAGGAGCACAAATGTCACGTGCCTTTCTCTGAAGATCCCAGAAATGTGATTCTTCGGGAAACCAATGACTGAGATACAGGAATGCATGCAAACTTAGAATAAAGTGTGATTCTCCAGTGAGGAAATCTGGAGGCAAATCTGCCTGTTCTCCTAAAAAAGAAAAATGTTCAGTAAGTTCACGATCAGGGTTTTGCTGTGCTGCGTAGTTCCAGTTCTCAAACCCAGACTTTCGCTCTTTGGGAACATCTCCAGTCACTCTGCTCCCATTAACTCAGCTGATGGGGAGATTGAGTTGCCAGGATATAATAAATATTCCAACCCAGGCATTTGTAGCAGCTATAATGTGATGCAACGGAAGTCAGTAATAGCACTGCTATCACCTCATTTCTACTGCTGCTTCTGCTCTCCTGCTCAGGATTCTTGCAAGTCTTGCTGGAGAATCAGGTTTGTTCCCACCTGTCTGGGAGCAGTGGGAGGTGAAGGAGTTGCTCCCTTGCCAAATACATGGGTGAATTAAACAGACCTTGAACTGATGCATGCATTCATAGTACCATGTTTTGGGGAGGGATACCATTTTTTACACAAGCACGCTTGGTTCCACATGTACCCAAAAGGGCTCTCAGAACGATTTAGATTTTATGCCACATCATTTCTGGATTTCAGAGGTGCTGGTAGCAGCTCACAGGCAGCTTGCTGAGTTATGAGGCTGTTAGGAGCACATATACTCTAAAACTCTTGGCCTGGCCGGAAGAACACCAAGGTCAAAAAGGGAGAGGCTCTCTGAGTCAGAGAGGGTTTTTTTCAGCAATGTTTTTGGATGTTTGTGTTTCTGATCCAACTTTATTGTAATCAAGCTGACTCTTCTTTGAATTGACCCCATCTGTCTTTTGAAGAGCCTGTAATGACGTCAGCTAAGATCTGAAGTACCCACAGAAGCTGCTGCAAGATCAGAAAAGACGAGGAAAGAACTTTGTGATTGATGTGGGGCAACTGAAGATCTCTGCTCTCAGAAAGGACAGTCTCCCCCTGCCCCACACTGCATATCACTGCTGCCTCTTCTTGCACCCAGTCACCATGCAGCCACACCACGCCATGCATCTCATCCATCTTTTAACCTGATTTAGAGGGGGGAAAAAAAAAGCATTACTGTTGTTTTTTAGAACTTGTCACCAACATCACAGTGCAGCCCTACGACTGCATGGCTGGACATGGCAGGAGCACGCAGCCAAGGGCAGCTCAGCAGTGTGATCTTATTCCGATGTAACCAGACGTGATGCCATGTGCCAGGTATTTAACAGAGCCTTTCAGAAACACATCAGGTGTGTCAGCATGAGATCCAGGCACTGCAGTGCAGATTCATTAGCTCAGAACATCAGGAAGCACGGGGCTTGCAACAGCAAGATGCAGGACAGGACTCACTGGGATTGGGAAACGGGGGAGGTGGTGAGGATCAAAGCGTTCGGCAGGAACTCCATTTGCATTGAGATGTGGACAGGAAAACTGATAGCATGAGAGCAGGGGCAGGGAGAAACATTGCTTCTGCCTCCGACTACAGGCAGGCAGCCAACAGGCTGAGCTGAGCCCCGGCTGTGCGCCTGGTGCCACATCCCAGGAGATAGAGTGGACAAAATAGAAAGGGGGAAGGAAAGAAAACATTGAGAAGGAAACTGAAAGCAAGATAGAGGTCACTGGGTCTGCCCTGTTGTGCCGTGCAAAGATCATCTGCAGCAACCATAGTCCACATCAGCTACATGCAGTTCTACAGCCTGACAGTATCGTCGTGTCCTGCAATGTGAAGTGGTGATTTTCATTTGTTTATAACTGGAGTCCGTGGATGTTTTCTAGCAGCAGCTAGGAAACTTGCTAAACCCTCCTGTTTTTCCAGGACTATCCAAACAAACAGGCAGAAAAGAAAAATTACAGCACTGGCCCAGGACATTCCTCTCCCTCTCGTAAAAAGATCCGCTTTCCTTTTTCTAAGTTGAGCTCTGAAAAGCAGATGAACTCTTGCAAAACTCCTTGAATTGCTGAGGAAATACTGAACAGTTCAGATGAGTGGGAACAAGCAATCCTCACTAATCAGTTTCGGTTTGCCTTGAAATTTAGCCAACATCTCCTCTCTGTTCCATGCAGTTTTCTATCTGTTCTCTGTTGATAACCAGGAGCAGGAATGCTAACCAGAACAGCAGGGGTCAGAGGAAAATGCCTTGTCCCGAATGTTCTCTTATCCTGGGATGTATTAAAAGATCACTCGTGGGGTATTTCCACTAATGTGGAAATCTGGGAAAACTGCAGCCACGTCACACCAATAAAAGAGAGCAAAAAGCAACCTTAATCTTGATTGCAAAACTGCTGAAGCAGAGGAAGTTTGGGAAAGTTTGTATAAGGAAGAGCTGGCATGGTGGGTAGGAAAAGGAACAAGGCACGTTTTTAGTTCGGATGGCAGCTACAGCGATGGCACAAAATTGCAGGAGGGATTTGGAAGCGACGAATTCTGCTGTGGGGGGAACTGATGAACTCAGCGTAACATCACGAGAGCTACCGGCGACTCACTTAACACGTTCAATTTCTTCGCGAGAAGACGTTAGCATCTCGGGCACGTTTCAATAGCGGTCGGAGCCGAGGTGTGAAAAATCACTTTTACTCCCCCAGACGCGATCTTTTCGAGCTTACGGCCGCGCTGGTGCCTGAGGGAGGAGCCCTGGGGGGCACCACAGACGCGCTGGGCGCCCATTCGGCTCCGCGGTGCGGGCGCTGGACGAAGCGGCACCGACGGGCAGCGGGCACGGCGAGGGGCCGCCCAGGTGGGCGCGGGTTGGCCGCAGCCGCCCTCCGAGGCCGCCCCCCCTCGGCTCGGGTTACCTGGGCGGGCCGCGGCGCGGCTCTTCCCGTCTGGCCCGCCCCCCGCGACGGGAAGTGCGAGCGTGCGGTCGGTCGCTGTCGGACGGAGGGAGCTGTGGAGCGATGGAGAGCCGGGGTTCGTTCGGAGCTCCGCTGCGGTGTCGGTTGCTGTTCCTCGCCGCGTGTTTTGCGGTGGCGGCGGCGGTGGTTGCAGGTGAGCTGGGCCGGGCCGGGGGGAGGAGGGCAGAAAGAGCCGGGTTCGGTGCCGGCGGGGAGCGGTCATCGGCGAGAGACTGCGGGCGGACGGACCGACGGACGGCTGGGGGGGCTGGTTGGCATCGTCTACCGAAATCAAAAGCTTTCGTTTCGTGGCTGCATCGCCCGAAGTGCGTGAGCTTCAGAGGGATCGGCACCCGCACTGCGCTGCGCCTCTTACTGGAGCGGGGAAGGGAGATGCTCGGAGTTCTGCATCTCTTTCCCTGCAGGGCAGATCGCAGATATCTTTTAAGCTCGGCGGTTCCTGGGGCTGTCGCTGCTTTAAGAAACCCGAGCCGAAGCTGTGCGGGCATTGCGGTGTGCGCTGGGCAGCGGCGGTGCTCCGAGCCGCCCCTCCGCACCCCGAATTCCTTAGGAAGGGCGAGCTGGAAAGCGGAGCGGGTGCGTGGGGGGCTGATGAGAAGCGGGGGGTGTCCAGATGCAGGGGATGAAGCCCTATGGCTCGCTTTGATGCGTCCGTACGGCCTCAAGCGTTTGGGAATTGCTGCTTTATAACCGGGTGCGATTCGCTTTATAACCACGAAGTGCGTCTTAAGAAAATAAAGGACAAGGAGAAAGGGCTTTGCTTGTTTGTTTTGTTCTTTTTTACGACGTTTTTACAGTAATTCATACAGAACGTTCGTTGATGTTTCCACCTGATGGTTTTTAAAAGGTTTCGTGGGGTTTTGGTGCTGTTTATGTGCAGTATTGTTTCAGCTCTGCTGTTTGCATTACTGCTGTGCTTTCTTGGAAGCTATCACTGCGCTGTTTGGTTTTGGTTTTCCTTTTCTTTTCTTTTCAAGAACGATATTAAAGCTTTGGAATGGTATGTGTTGGAAGGGACCTTAAGAATCACCCACTTCCAACCTTCCAAACTGTCGTATCTTTCATGTTTTGTATTTGGCTGTTGAGGTGTCCTGCCAAATTGCTGTGCCAGTGAGATTTGAATAACGAAGTATTAGATTGTGTCTATATTGTATGTAAATATATGTGTGCATGTTGGACTGGATGCACAAATAAAAGCAAATTTTCAGCTGAATGAAAACCCACACAACTCTTAAGCTTCGGCTTCAACTTGAGGCTTTTTGGATTTAAGTTTCTTACACGGATGCAATTCATGTATTTATAAACCTTGAGTGTTCCCAGTTCTCACTGTGGGCAGGCAGAAAATTCTTGCCAGACCTTTTAAATGGTGACCACTGAGAAAACTCACTTCTTTTAATGATTTGTGGCTTTTGTGGGTGATTTCAAAGAAAGATCAGGAGAATACATTGCTCAGAGCGCTGAATAAATATTTGGTGGCACGTTTTGTTTCCTTTGTGTTATCTGAAGAACCTCCATGAAGCAGCACTTGGAGCTGACAGGCTCAGGCCCTGCTGCTGTTTGGAGGGGCTTTGCTGTGGAAGAGGCAATAGGGAAATGTGTTCTGCAGTGGGACAGGTGATGGGGATGGTGTTCTGGCTTGGTGTTCTAGAAGGAGACTATTTTGTAAGCTTGGTGATTCAGAATTACTGCGTGTTCTTTGCTTCTGAGATCAGCTGTTTAAAATAACAATAATAATTCCACAAGCTTTGTCTGCTCAGAAAAGCCAGGAGTGTTTGGGCTAAGGCAGCAAATCCTGGTGACGCTTCTCATTTTTGTTCTGAACGTAAATTGTCACACAGATGGTAACATCTGAGCTCTGCTGCTGCCTGTTCCTTGGCTGTGCAAATTCAGAGAGCTGGATTAATTTTCTTGGAGCTTCAGCAGAAATAGCTCTCAGGACATTTAAGATAATGGTATGACAGACTCTTGCAGCAGAATTCTTGCTGAAGGAACCTTTTTTTGCCTTTTCTTCCATCCCCTTCCTTCTGCTAGCAGAAGCAAATGCGGTTGCATGCCGAACTGGATGGGAGATCTCCTATCTATGTCATTGTTTTCCCTTGTCACACACGTTGCCCCAAATGTTGGAGGGGGTTTTGGGACACGTAGCACCGGTTGGTATCAGTTTCAAGTGTTTGTGGAGCTGCTGCACAGCAGGGATACCCCTTCCACAGCCAGCAGGTAGCAGTGAGACCTGAATGCAATCAAGAAGCCGTCTCGTTTGGCCTCTTATTAAATATCTTTTAGTAGCACGCTGAGGGTTTCTTAGGGAGTCACCAGTGGCTGACTTTTTCTAGAATGCACCACGCTTTAGTTTTTCCTGCCAGTTTTTTACTTTCTGTCTCGTTTCCTTCTCCATCTGACCTTCGAGCCGTGATGAGCTGTTAGAAGGCAGTGACTCAGTGCCCAGGTCTGGAAGGTTGGAGGCACAAATGGGTTTATCCCAGCGCCTCTGAGTCACTTTCCTCTGCTTTCCTCTGCTCCGTCGTGCTTTGGAGGAGGCAAAAACATTTACCACTGAAGCACAGCCGTGGTGAATTACTGTTTTTCCATGCTAAGTTGGCTCACCGTGTGAGAGCATGGTGTTAAATGTGAGTAATTGAAGAAGCCTTGTGGGCTTGTTTGTCTGTTTGTTTGAGTAACACTCTTGGTTTTGATTAGATTGGGCTGAACTGTGGCTCTAGCCTACTGTTGTTGCTTACGAGTGGTGATGGCTTTTCTCTTTTTGAAGTGTTCTTTTTGAACCTGTACTGATGGCTGAATTGTGGGTAGGATAAAATATCAATGGCTTCATAGGCTCTACATACATTTGCAGAAGATTTGGCGTTCGTGATGCGAACTCACAACAAGAAATGGGAAACGCGGGCACTGAGATTCATCTTTCCCTATAAACATTGGTTTCTTTGCCACAGATGCTCTATGCTGTGATTTCCTTGAAATCACTTTAAAATATATTCCGTGTTTCTTATAGTGATAATCAGTGGGCCTTGTTAATGGGAGTGGTGGAGGCGTTGTGGTGGACAGTAGCTTTTCTGATAGCAAACACGGAAGAATGCTCTTTATGTTCTGATGAAGAGCTAAAAATCTGTCATTATCAATGGTGAAATGTGGAGCGATGGGGTTGCTATAGCAATAACTTCTTCCTTTTAGGAGAAAAAGTTCTACCCCCTCCATCCAACCTCAACTATTCATTTATCCAAATCTGCACCTTGAACTGGACATGGAATCCCCCAGAGAACATCAGCAGTAGCTGTGACCTGGAATATTCCAGTGACATCCTGATCGATGAGGTGTCTCAGCACAAAAACGTGAGTTCCTCTTGTCCTGCTGCTCTGCAGCAGGTGCTCTGGTGAATATATTATTGTGATAAAGCTAGGTCTGTGTGTGTTATATTATTATATCTGTAGACATGTTAAGAAGTGCAGTTGTATTACAACTTCTGATTCTTGTTGTGGGATCAAAACCTCAAAAACGAGTCACTCCAACATGTGGAATATGGAGACAAAAATCTGTCACTCTCTGATAGTGGAACTACTCCTGATAACACAGGAGTATTGCAGTAATAATGTGGGAGTGCGTGTGCGTGCCTGCCCTGCCCCAGCACTGTGCTTCCAATTGCTCGTGGGCTTTGTGTTATGAAGACAGCATGGAAGAAATCTTTATCTTTTGAAAATGGGTTCATTTGGCTCTCCTGCTTTTCTTTCTGTGTTGGGTGTTTTGCATCCCAGGTGTGATTCTCGGTGTGTCTCACTATAGATTGAGAACTCTTTGATCACAATGACAAGAAGCGTTTCTGTGACACTGAGGGGGCTGTAGGAGAGTTAGCAAGATAATTTTCCATCCCTCAGTAGTTTCAAACGGTCTGAGTTTGAAGCTTGAAGTACACACTGACCGTGGGGCCAGCAGTGCTGGGCATGGTTAAAATCAATGGAACGCCCCTAAGGATGCCTGCTGAAATAATCCTTTGTTGTTGAGCTGTTGTTCATGTTCCTAATGGCCTTTGCACTGTGACTGCTGTGTTCTGTCTGAGAGCCCCAGGATGTGCTGGGATTTGTGGTTTCACAAGCAGATAAGCTGATAGGATGACTGGACACTGCTAAAAGGGTTGTATGTCATTTTTGACAGCCTCTCCTCTAATGATCGCTGTCAGACCTTTCTGTGAGTCAATTGAACTTGCTAACTCAGCAGAAAGATATTTACTTCCTTAATAGTTTCAGTAACTAACTGGAAGCCTGCTTGGATTGCAAGTGGAATGGTCTGTGGGAGGGTCTAACAAATAAGGTCAGCAGCAGTGAAATAGCTGTTAGATCCATGCGGACTTATTGCAGGATCATTCTCCTCCATATGTGCTAAATCTTTGATCCCTTACCCCCATTGTGGTAGGGTTCCTTGCTCCCATTACAATAGACATGAACGAGCACACAGAATTCTCTTGCTGAGTTGGGAGTGTGTCTGATAAGGAAAACAAACATCTAAGTGACATCAGTTCTTCCATGTGTGGTCAGATATTCGTGTCACTGGGCTTTTCATTGGGCTTTCAGTTTTTTTTTTTTTTTTTTTTAATGGACTCAAATGTGTGTTTGTAGTAATTTCTGTGTATTTGATGCAATATTCCAAATGTTCTGGTTTTCTTTTCCCCCATCTAAACTTAGGAGTGGAGAAAGAGTCTCTTTCGTGTGACTGACACAGTCTTGAATAAGGAGATGCGTTTCAAAGTGAGAAGTGAGTGCAAGAACAGTAATGCCACCAATCACAGCCAATGGGTGGAGACCTCTGTTCCACCAAAAGGTAACGCAGCACAGCAAGGCTTGAGGCTGGCGTGCATCTCTTGGGTGAGGAGATGGAGCAAAATATCATGGAAATACATCAGAGCAAAATATGTCTGAGAGATACGTGTTCAGCCTGGAGAAGAGGAGGCTCAGGGGAGACCTCATTGCTCTCTATAAATTCCTGAAGGGAAGTTGTAGTGAGCTGGGGGTCGGCCTCTTCTCTCGTGTCATTAGTGATAGGACCAGAGGGAATGGCTTCAAGCTACGGCAGGGGAGATTCAGGCTGGACATGAGGAAGTATTACTTTTCAGAAAGGGTGGTCAGGCACTGCAATGGATGCCCAGGGAGGTGGTGGAGTCACCGAGCCTGGGGGTGTTCAAGGAAAGGCTGGATGTTGTGTTGAGGGGCATGGTTTAGTGGGAGCTGTTGGGAATAGGTGAACGGTTGGACTGGGTGATCTTTTAGGTCTTTTCCAACCTTGGTGATTCTATGATTCTAAAGGGAAGGTCAGTTGGCAGAGCTTAACAGAATGGCACACAATGGCATCTTCTGACACTTGAAGTCTCACAGGCAAGCTCTTCACATTTAAATGCGCTTCCAAGGTGTTGTGATCACCATCATTCATCTTCTACCTGCCATCTTGTGGTTGTGCAATAAGAGGGAACTTATGTTGATTTATACCCACTGTTCAGTCACTAGCATGTAAGTTTATTTCTATGATTGGATGTCTAGGAGTATCAGTGGAAATTCCAACTTACCCCAGTGTTTGTCCGTAGTTAGGAACTAAAGGTATGTCTATAATCATAGAATAACTAAGGTTGGAAAAGATCACTAAGATTATCTATTCCAACCATTCAGAATACTGAGAAAGTAATGTTTTTGTCCGGAGAAGATAAATATAATTGACTGTTTTTAAGGAAGGTGTCCATAATAATGATGATAAACTGTGCCTACGATGGTTGTGTACTTTAATTCCTTTCTGAAGTATCTGTAGTTCAATAGAAACAAAATATTTTCCTGGCTCGTCACCTCAGGTAACTGAGTAGTAATTCACATGGGGTGGAAACTTTGAGTATTGCTGTTAGAGTCACTGATGTTCAGGAGCTGTCCTGGCGAGATGTCAGTGAACAGCTGCAACTGATGATTTGCTGTGCTGGAGCAACACGAGTTGGGACATTACTCTTCTTTTGCCTTTTGCACCTTTTCAGTTACATAAAAAGGGATGCTTGACTTTTGGAAAGCAGTGAGAAGACTTTGGTAAAATCAAACTTTCAAACTTGCCTTGCAGGTGTTCCAGGGACTGCTGCTGTTGGCCTGAGCTGTGTCTGGCACAACCTGGAGTACATGCTTTGTATGTGGCATCCTGGAGAGAATGCAAGTAGGGATACCAATTACAGTTTATTCTACTGGTTTGTATTAACACTTTATTACCAACCCTAAACTGCTTTAGTGCTAATCTGTAGTTGTAGATTACTTAATGCATTTTATTTCCTGTTGTCCTGAAAGCTCTGTGCACAGGGGTGTCCTGTCCAACAGAAAGCTCAGCTGCTGGAGGCTGCAGAAGTTGCTACTGCAGAGTCCAGGAAATTGATATGTTTATTATGTGAAGGATTTGCTGCTTCTAAAGCCCTTTTACTGCTTTTTTTTTTTTTTTTCCTAATTGTGGATTCAAACAAGGAAAAAGAACAGCTGCACTGGGGCTGTATGTTGGTTCCTCTCCTTGCAGCCCCATAGGCATGGGCAATTTAAGTCAGAATTGCTCACTAGTGCACGTCAGCTCTTAAATCATTGAAAAATGGTATGGAAGCATTAACATTTAGTAGTTCTGTTTGTATCTTCTATGTCATAAATAACTGATTCACGCTGCATGTAATGAAGAGCATCTTTTTATCATCATCCACGCTTGCCAGCTGACTGCCATAAACAGACTCTTGTTCCAAAGTCAGAGGGTTGCAGTGCGGTCAGAAACTTGGCTGATGGGGCTTGTGGGATGCCATGGGTATAATGTTAGCTGAGAATAAACAAATTGGGTCAGTGCACTGCAGTCATTGCTGAAATGGAGGCTTACCAGAGCAGGTTGATGTACCTACACAGCACTGCCTACTCCGAATGCTTCTCTTCTTTCCTAGACTCAAATTAGAGATAAGAAGAACAGAAACAAGAGGGAACCTGAAAATAGGATGAAAAAGGCAGTTGTGCCTTTGGCAGCCCTTCAGTAGGGCAGTGTGAAACAGGGAAGCATCATTCCTACTGTGCTCCTAAACGGAGCCCAGGTTGCTGGTTTGAGAACAGTCCCCTCATTTTCTGTGGAGGGAAAGTTACTGGAATGTTTTCAGTGGAACCCGGGGAGGCAAGGAAGAAGGCAGTCGTGCTATATGCTGTATGCTATAGCACAACTTCAGATCTGCCTTCAGGATTTATAAGAGCTTTATAAATAAGCTTGCCCCTTGCTTCCTTCTCTTCTGAAGTTAATTTTATTTTTTTTATTATTCCTGTAGGTTTGATGGTTTGGAAAGACATAAAGAGTGCAAAAATTATTCTGTGAGCCAAGGAAGCTTTGAATGTGCCTTCAGTTTTGCCTTCCCTCAGGCTGCCAATAGGTACCCACTGATCAGTATATTGATCAGAGATGACTCCGAAAATATTATGCCTGTATGCGTGACTGAAAATCCTACCACCCTTGGTGAGTTGAATGCCATGTAGAGGGGATGGGAAAAAATGGTGGAGGAAAAGAAGCTTGCTGGTATGTCAGTGTGTTTGAGAAACAGAGTGATTAGCTGTTCCCTTCTTCTACCCATCTTTGATTTAGAAATTATATAGATAAGGTTTGGTTCTCAGGAAGAGTTTTCACTCATTTCTACTCTTTGTCTTGATTCTTTATTTTTTTGGTGCTTTTTCCTCTTTCTGTTGCTAAGCTGGTATATGTGTAACATTATGCAATGTAGGACTTCTGTTCGCCTCTGTAACCAATGCAATATTGTCTTTAATTATTTCCATTTATTTCTGTTTTGTATGTCAGTAAAACCTGCCACACCAACGATAGCTAAACTATCATATGTTAACAATGGAATTCACCTGCAGTGGAGTGAATCGGGCACCATTCCAGCAAATTGTCTCAGTTATGAAGTGAGATACCACAAGGGTGACTTGACCACTGCTCAGACAATTCAAGTGAGTTTTCACTGCTTACATCTAACAGTCGTTTTTTGTTTTGTTTTCCCTGTGCATAGAATCACAGAATGGCTTAGGTTGGAAAGGACCTTAAAGATTATCCAATTCCAACCCACTGCTGTAGGCAGGAGTGCCTTCTGTAACTTGTGTTGATGATCATAGTAACTCATCCTTTGTTTAGAAACGAATGCTATGTGCTGTGTGTGCATGGGCTGGTTGCACTAGCTGAAAGCATTGTGTGGATTTGATAGATTTTTCTCCCACATGGTAGTTTTCCAGTAGTAATATATATACAACATAATCCATGGTAGTCTTCCAAATCCATGCTGTTGTCTATTACAAAGCAATAAATTGTAATAACTCTCTGGTAAAGAACTGTATGTTCAACTGAGTAATGACACTCACCAGGAAATATATCGTAGTGCCTAAGCATTCCTCTTTGATCAGGAACTTTGGTCTGGTGGCATTGTGCTTGCCTGCTATTGGTCTGCTCTCTGCCACGTCACTTGTTTGTCCTTAGACAACATGGCTCAAGTACTGTGAAGCAAAATTAATTGCACACAAGATGACAGAACCTTGTACAGAAAGTTGTGGGAGATTAAAAGTGACAACAGAGAGTGGGTGTGGAAAAAAAAGTTGTGGGGGTTTGAATTTATCTGTTAGGAATCTCATACCTTGCCTGATGAGTTAAATATACTGATAATACATACGGATAAAAAGCGTTGACTTTGGTGTCTGGATGTACGCATGCCTGAATCTGTGTAGTTGAACTGACTGTGCTGGCTGATCAGAATGGTAAACAACAAGATAAATTTAAAAGCAAGGTGCCAGTCTTGTCCAGCAGAGCATCTTTAGCAAACTCAAATTACGTTAACAGTTCTCAGGGAACTGGCGTCTTCTATCAGAAATATGTGAAGTTTGAGCCCAGCTCTCTATGGAGGCATCGCAGAAGAGTTTTTCATGGTTAAATTAAATCAGTATTGTTGGCCTGTCTGAGAGTGGGGCAGGCAGTGCAAGTCATAGATATTATATTGAAAAGAAAAAAAAATAGAACAAAAGGCACCTTGTCAGACACTGAGTCTTAGTTGAATCATTTTTGCCAAACGCTGTATGATAGGTACAGCAGTGAGTCAGTTTAAATCTTAGCTTTGGGATCTCTGTTTAGGCACTCTGCTGGTTAGATGCTATCATGTCCTTTTCTGCGAAGCTCAGTATTCATAAGAAGATCTTCCATCAAAACATCAGTATTACAATAACTGCAAGAGGGAAGGGGGCTCGTTATTGTTTTTTTGTCGTTTGTTTTTAACCAAAAAACTATATTGGTAATCATACAAAGCAAATTACCTTTTCCTGTTATGCTAGGTTAAATTTAATTCTACATCGATTCCTAGTGTTGACCCTAATAGCAAGTATACCTTCCAAGTGAGAGCACAGCCCAAGGTTGAATGCTACAGCAGCAAATTCTACAGTGATTGGAGCGAAGAAAGGAGCATCGGTGAGAGCAATTCTTCCCTGAATTTGAATTTATCTGTTAGGAATCTCATACCTTGCTTGATGAGTTAATGGGTGTCCTGGATCATCTTCCTATGTAGGTATTTAAATTTGCATGAAGAGAGATCAAAGGAATTCTATTATTGCTTACACTTCTGTGTTTTGGGTTGCCGTCCATTTAGCTGTGCAGTCTCCTCTTTCAAGTGCTGTCTCTTCTTCAGCTCTGAGTCTGTTTTTCATTTTCTTGCCAACTGTATCTACATTACAGTATCACATTCTGAAAAACGAGTCCTTGCCTACGAAAGCATTACTGTGTTTGAAAAACATTGTCTGTGAGTTAATTAGACTTAATTTGTTCATTGTCATTTTTTTTTCCTGAAAAGCCTCCCAAAACATCCCTAAGTTTGAACAATTTTTGTTTTCCAGGTGAGAACCCAAACTCTGCGTTCCATTTTCTTTTAATTATCACCATTCCATTAATAGTGACAGTGTCCACAATAATCCTACTTGTTTACCTTAAAAGGTAAATTATTATATTGCTTTATTTACAGTCCATTACTTCTGACTGGCCTTTGATTTCTGTTGTAACACATCTGTCTTCCAGTTAATTGCTCACAGTGTGACATGTTTCAAAAGTAGTTGCTTTTTCAGTAGCATGCAGCAAATAGCAAGAATGGCAACGCCATTGTGCCTCATCCATTGGAATTAGAGTAGTAGGCCAGATAGGTGCTCTGTTTTCCTGCTGGTAACATTGCTTATGTCTGCTTACGGTTAGATTCTTGTTGTACAGGTGTCACGTCCTCTCTTTTCAAGCAGTGAAGTCTAAATTCAAAATTAATATACGTGAAGTGCACATACAAGCGTGGAATTAAAGAATTCCAGCTGCAGTTGTGTAGAAGCTAAAAACAAGCTGGTGGTGTCAAAGCTGACTCCACACATTTTCTTGTCTGCACCCAATTGTGACTTGGAAATGATGATTTTTCTTTTGTAATGAATTCATTTGAAGTTTTTCTTCTTCATTTTCTGAAGGCTTAAGATATTAATTCTTCCCCCCATCCCGGACCCTCGGGAAATCCTGAAGCGCATGTTTGGGGAGCAGAACGAGGATCCCCAGGTTGGTACAAAGCTGTTTGGTGAGCTTATCTATGGAGCCGGAATCTGTAAGCTTCCACTTTTCTTTTTGATACCATTTATCTCAAAACCAACACGATATACATAAGACCAAGTAATTGCAATGGTAAGAGCTGTATGGAAACAGTTACCTAAAGCTTTATGTTGTGAAACTGGTCTGTCTTCTGGGGGGGTGAAAAAACAGTTCTCACAATAAAAAAAAAAATGCTGCTAAAAAACATTGCTCTTCTCTTCCAGAGCTGTGCAAAGGAGGACTGTATGAGTGGTTACGACAGGTTAATCAAGGAAGAAGAAATTCATTCTTTAATTTTAATAGAAACTCCTGAATCCTCTAATTCTGAAAAAGAGCACCGATAAACTGCTTTCAGAATAGAAGATAAGTGAAGATTTCCAGAGTTGCTCCTTTAACTCAGGTGACAAAGTGGATGTGAAAAGGCCTGCGGACCATTCACCAACTCCTACTTCCGGAGTCCTTTCTGAGCCTTATTTCTTTGATGCTCAGAAGATGCATCACCATTGTTGGCCATTCTTCCATCTCTGCTAGCAAAATTCATCTTGGATCCTTTGAGATGAGCATGTACATAAATTTCATCTGACTGCATTGCAGTGTTTTTTGTTCAGCCTCTGACCTGCTCTGCCCTGTTACTTGTCACCTGCACCTGTGTTTGTGCTGCACAGTTTGTAAGCGTTGGCTGCTTTTTGTCAGGTTTTGTTTGTTTTGGAGCGTGTGCTCCAAAGTGTTTGGCTTTGTTCCTCAGCAGGTGAGGCAGGGTTTGATAGCAGCAGGTGAGTCACTGTTGAGCTGCACACGGAGCTGCCAATAGATGGGATGCAGAGCAGCAGCCCTTTGGGCGCCCTGGGCAGGGGGTTTGCAGGAAACATCCATGGACTGACCTTCCCAAGCTGTGCTTCAGCCGTGGGCTGAATAAACCCAGTATGAGAGTTGCTTTTTCTTGAGATACGTGTGAGACACCTCCCCACCTTCCAGCTGGTATCCAGACTGTTGACAGAAGACTCGCTTTGGCTTTTTTTATCCTTTCAAGTGCCTTAGCTACAAGGCCTTCATGAACTTTGAGTGTTAACGAAACTTCTTAAGTGATAACCATTATCTTTACCTCTGTTGTGCAGTGGCTGGTGACTGTCACCAGACTGTCATCTTGTTCTGGCCATATTGGCCAAGTGACTACAGGAGCTGAATCATAGGGAGTTTATCCAGCAGAATTACCAGGGTGGATGCTTGAGTCCTAGACCACAGAAACTGAGTGAATGCGAGGACTTCAAGATTTGCCTGTACTGCTGTGCTGAGGGATTTGGGGAAGGAGATGATGACAACCTTGGCCTGCTTTCTTGGGGACAAACTTTGTTGTTTCAGTAATGATATAGAATTGTTAAGGTTAGAAAAGACCACGAAGATCATCTGCTGATGACATTTGGATTCCAGTTTCCTCTCTTGGGACTTTGCAGTTTTTTTTAAAAGGTGCTTATTTGACTTCAAGGAAAACTTTTTTTTGACTTTTTTTCTTTTTTTTTTTTTTAATCATGAATTAATTTGTTCATTTTTTTCTTGCATGGTTTTATTTTGAGGTTACTTTACCCAGCAGAGCCCAGCAGAAGTTTTCTGGCACAACTGTGACTTTTCTCTGCACTGAGTTGCGAGCGTTTGGTTTGTGAGCTGTGCTGCAAGGCTGCTGACAGCAGAGCATGGTTTGTGCTGGAGGCAGAAAGCTGTGGGGAGAAAGGGGCTGTGCTGAGGGGCTTCTTGCTTCTCCCTCTTCTTCCTCAGCATCACAGTGTGGGTGTGTGGGTTGTTGAAGCCTGTTGAAGCCACTGACTTCCTCCCTCTCAATATTTCCCAGTCCCCACTGAACCACTCAGATATGCAGTTCCTTCCACATCTCCTGCCTACCTCCAGCTGCTGATGGTGGAAAGGGAAGGAGAAGTGCAGCAGAACTAACAGATCACATACTACCTTAAATCTTCTACTTGCAAACATGCTAAAAATGTATAAATTGGTTGATGAGACAAAACAAGAAGTCTCAGGGATTTCAGTGCGATAGAATGACGCTCAGGTTATACAGAGTCAGCTAGCAGCACTGTTTGGTATTCCAGAGGTAAAAGAATAGCATGGAGGAAAAGGTATTAATTTCGTTCATGGACTTCACTCCCGCTGCCATGCAATGCTCATGTCATTATAGAGAGATAATGATTTCTCACATCTACCTCATCTCAAATGTTGCTCGTTGTAGACCGCTAGACAAACAAATGTATGATTTCAGTATCAGTAATCATAACATACCGAAAGCCACAAACCTTTATGTTATATCAATCTAGGAAGATAATCCTTGGTGCTTTACCCTGAGTTCTTTTGGCTTTGTTCTGGTGCTTATGGTAAAACCAAAGTGTGTTTGTTTGGAAAACAAACAGAAATCCCGCAAGGAAAAGGAGGGGGTAAAAGCAGACTTGAAGTTCTAGGCTGAAAGAGCTTAAATACAGAGGATGGTTTGTATCAATAGAGAAATGTTTGGGGTAATCCTTTGTTTTTGTGTAATAGCAATTGACACACTTCCCGATGGACGGGTGCTCTTCCTGAGCTTGTGTTTCAGCATGCAAAGTGTCTGTGTGTATTGTGGTCTCCAGCACATCTTGTTTACGGTGAGGGTTTTCTCCCCAGTTTTGCTGTTGTTTGTGTGCTGTTTGTTGCAGTTACTTGAGCTGTATGTTTGTTTAAAAAACGAATAAATACGTTGGAATATTTTTCGATAGAGGTGTGTGGCATTTTGTTCTTGGCTTGAGAAAAGACAGCGGTGGTTTGAGAAGGAGGCATGCTTGAGGCAGCAAAACACAGAAGAAAAGCAAAGTGTAGCTTTGCTACCTCTCCTCTCAGTGAGCCCAACCCATGTCATCAATGGGCAACAGGAGGATTGCTGGTTTGGGGCTGAAATAATGAGGTGGAGATGGAGCTGTGCACACGATGCGCGCTCTTGCCCTGTGCATTCTCACTCCAATGCTATTTTCTTCCATTGGTGTGTTTTTCTGTAATACAGAAGTAATAAATAGTACCTTCTCAGGCAGAAATTTGACTCAGTTTGCTGTAACCATAGGAGTAGTTTGAGTATTTCATGTGCCTGTTAGTTGCTGAAGTAATTATAAAATGTCAAGTTGCTAACCTGATGATAGCCATGGCCTGGCTGCTTAGACCCAGATGTGCTCAAGTGCCAAATAAGCACTTCAGCAATGGCTTGTTTGAAAGATTCTGTGAAATGTACACGTTGTTCACTTCAGTGAGCAAATCATTCAGAGTTAAAGAACAAACTGTGAGGATAAATAGCAAGGCTATTTGGATTTTTGGTTTCTGGTTCGAAAATTCTTGTGGCAGTAATGAGCAATAATGATTTTAAACACTCCTCAAAAATTGTTCTCTGTTTTTAATACACTGTGCTCGATACAGAATGAAGTTTTCTGTATCTGACTTGTCCGGAAAAATCCAACATCTGATTTACTTGTAAATGTTCTTAGCTCTCAATTAAGGTATGACATGACATAGTTAGGTAGCTTAAAAGGAATCAGTAGGTGGATACCTTAGTTGTAAGTTAAAGTATTTCAGTGCTTAACAGGTACAACTATTCACAGATGGAAGACTTTCCAGTGAATGGAAATACCCAATAAATTTAGTTCTGATTTAGCACTTGAAATATTCAGAATTTCCACTGGAAGGAAAAGGTTGATTTTTCTTTTCTCTTTTTTTTTTGTTAAAAGGCTTTCAGTTTTGGAGGGATTTTCCCCTTGCCCCAAGAAAGAGGTGGGTGAAAGGGAGCCAGGTACGGCCATGGCACTGCCAAAACCCCCCAGCACTGTGCTCAGCAGCTGCTGCTGCTCTGGGAGTGGGCACAGCGGGGCTGGGGAGAGCAGGAGGCCAGTCAGCTCTATGAGGTCAGCTCATCAAGATGATGACCATTTTGGTTTTGCTCACTTGGTTTTTGCTGCAAGCATTCGGTCAGAACAACCCCTAGTGAGCGAGTTGCCAGCTGTAGAAATGCGGCTTCTAGATGAAAGCTAAAATCCAAACACAAAATCAGATTAAGGTATTTCGATTTGGGCGAGTTTCCTACGAGCTCTGTTGAATCATGGTGAAAGTAGATGGCTGAAGATCAAGGTGATGTAACTGAATCCACGCTGTCACCACAGCAAAGCGATGCGGGTTTGGGTGGGAGGCACAGGAGAGAGAAAAACTTTCTTTCAGGTCCGGAAATGGTGCACTCAGGTTTGCAGCACGAAGATCTTGAAAGCTTGTTGATGGCTTCTAGGTCTCTTCTATTTTTTAATTTTTTTTTCCACCAGTTATGTTGGTTTAGGTTAATGAAATATTTTCTCTTTGCTGCAAACCTAGCGTGTTTATCACTAAGGTATCCTCTCCGCGGCTGTGCTGTAATTATTTCCAAGTGGTGCTCTTAAGGTAATAACTCAGCAGGGAAAGCTAATGACTGCTGTCACAGCAGAGCTGTAACCCTGCCAGTGTATTCTAGTAATTTCTGCTCCTTGCTTTGCTTTTGCCAAAGCACTAAAATTATTTTGACTCTTGCGCAAAGCATCTATGAAGAGATGTTTTCCAGCTAAGCCGTGTTTCGAGTAATCATCCTCTTAGCCTGATGCACTGAAGTTTTTGTCGTATTCAACTGACCCTAAATGGCTAAAATAGTCTTGACTAAAAGCATGGGATTAAAAATAGAGATGAAGAGGTTTGTTATGCTCGGGCAGCGTCACTCTTTGGAACTTGGGCAGATTGAAAAGTTCAATCTGCTGAACCAAAGTTAAATTACTGTGGAGCTTTTTAAAAAATAATAAAATTGAATGTGTGCTTCATCCTGGAAAACATACTGATTTTTTTTTTTTATTATTTTTATTTTTTGGGATGTGCACTGGGTGTCTTTTCCTACCGATTCAATCAAAGATTAATTAGACCACATATTATCAGCTTTTTCTCACTGGTGCTTTCTGTAAAGTCCAAAATACGAAACTCCAGTGCTTCCCTACAGCACTCAGTGTGTCCCTGCCCCTTCTCCTGGGGGCTCTCTGTGCTTGAACAGAGCAAGTTGTAGGAAAATAGTTGTTTTTTTGACAGTGGCAGTGGGAGCACTGAAATTAGCTCCTAGTCACCATGTTTTGCCTCTTGGAACCTTTCTCCCTCCTACACATCAAAGCCTCTGAGCATCACCTATTTCCTTCCTTTACACAAAATGTCAGTGTAGAAACTTAAAAAATACCGAGGAGGTACTTCTAAAAGCCATGAAACTGCTCAGCTCTTCAAATATCAACCTGTCCATCTGCTACAAGGAACATTACTCACAGCGTGGCTACTTAATTTTTAATTTACATTCTATCATAGAATCACCAAGGTTGAAAAAGACCTACAAGATCATGGAATCCAATCATTCACCTGTCACTAATAGTTCTCACTAAGCCATGTCCCTCAATACAATGTCTGAATGTTCTCTGAACTCCTCCAGGCTGGTGACTCCACCATCTCCCTGGCAGCCCATTCCAGCACCTGATGCTCTTTTGGAGAAGTAGTATTTCTTAACGTCCAGCCTGAATCTCCCCTGGTGCAACGTGAGGCCATTCCCTGTAGTCCTATCACCAGTTACAAGAGAGAAGAAGCTGACCCCCAGCTTGCTACAACCTCCCTTCAGGTAGTTATATCCTCTTCCACGAGAACATTCAAATGTAGGTAACCTAGTCTGGATGGGCAAATAATAGAGCAGTATCACTAGCTGGTGTTTTTCCAGGGCTGATTTTCACATCACTTTTATTGCACGTACAAGGCTTTGTGGCTTGTGTTCCATCACCTATTGGTTAAGGCTTTGTGGAGCTGGAGGGGCTCTCAGGACACCATTGTGGTTGTTTGCTTGCAAAAGAAATCTCCAGTGAAGGAGGGTCTCCCAGGCTCCTATTCTGCTGTGTTTGCCTTAATTAGAAAGCTCCCCTAGTAACTGACCTAAATTGAATTTGCTGCAAATTGAGTTGATTCCTTGTCCTTCCTGCCATTGCCGCAGTCTGTGGCTGTTCAGCAGCTGTTCTGCACTCCTGAATGTTGCCCTGACTTCAGTCTGCTTTCACTTTTCTGCTTTGAAAAGATCTTTCAAACTCATTGCCTCAATCGTATTTTCTAAGCAATCTGTCATTCTTTTTGTCTTCCTTGTAGTGCCTCTGCTGTATTCTAAGCAAAACTGCATCATCCCTCAAACAGAATTTGCCTGGTTGGTTTGCCAGTCCTCATTTCCCAATACGTCCAGAATTAGGAGCATTTCCTTCTTGCTGCAGTGGATTGTTGCACAGTCATTTTCTGGCTTCTGACAATTTGTGATTATTTTTTAGCAATGCTTCTACTCTGTCTGTGACTTTTCACTGAGTAATTGATTTCTCTTGCCTAAGAGGAATGCTTTTTATAACTTTTGTCACTTACATTTCTATGCCAGTTGAAAACCATTGCAACTTTTTTTAATACTCTAATTGTGTCCCTGGACATCTTTCTAACCATTCTTCATTCAATATGATCAGTGCAGGGCATTCTTTCACATGGTTCGGTTGTTCAAAATACTAAATGGAGCTATTAACCTGACAGATTCCTGTGAAATAGCATTTGCTGTCCTACTGGATGGCCAAGAGCTCTTTAGGAACTGTTCCTGCAGACACCTAAGTTCAGGCTGGAGGGCTCTGAGCAGTGATGGAGCTGTGGGTGTCCCTGCTCAGTACAGGGGAGCTGGACCAGATGGCCTTTAAGGCTCCCTTCCACCTCAACTGTTCTACAGTTTAGCAAGCTGTGTGTCCACCTTGGTGATAAGCTGTTGTAGTTCCTCGAGTTGATTGGAAGGTTGCCCTGTGTTTGTGGCCTACCAAGAAAAAAAAAAGGGTGTTGGTAGAAGCAGTTGTTAAGGGTTTGTAAGCAACGTGAAGAGATACAGAACTGCTTACTTTTTCCCTATAGAAATCTTAGAAGAAGAGTTGGATAACTGGATGAATAACTTCTCGGAGATCTCCTTTCTGCAGACAGTCATGATGTTTGTCATTCAGTTTTTAGGGAGAATTTCCATCTGTTTCAAAGGGACATGCAGCGTTTCAGGCGGCTGCAGTATTGAGGTGGTTCTGTGCTGGGGGATTAGCACGGCCCTGCCCACCCGAAGACACACACTTTGAATGCTCTCCAGCCAGTTCATCTGGATGTGTCTTCATTTGCCTGCTGAGGTGCTCTGATTACAGATAATGATTTTTTGCAAGGACTGAAACAAAAGGAAAATGGAATGCACGAAGATTCACTGCCTGTTCCAATCCCATTGAGTCTACACCCCTATTTCACTTTCTTTTCTCCTGCAGGGTACACACCTCAGGCAAGGCTCTTTCCTTGCCTGCTTCACCCTCTGTTACAGGATGCCCTTAGCCTTAGTACAGAGCAGAGGCAGGGCATGCTCAGAAGGAACGAAAAACATCAGATCTTCCTGAGATAGAGACCACAAATGACAGCATACACAAAGCAGGCTTCATTGCCAGTGCCCTGCCAAGGCAGGCTGCTGCTTCTTGCCTTGCATCCTCGTTGTTCTACCAAATATGGCAGGAGGATGAGGTCTGGTGCCACCTATTGCTGCATGTTTGTCAGTCTTCGCTCTAAGAAGATGTAGAAGTGGATGCAATGTGGATTTTTGCTCTGTTGCTGTGTTCTCAAAGTAGAATTAGAATGGGACGTGCACTATAAAAAACAGAGAGTTGAGGCTCTGGTGGTCGCCTATAAAATAAGCCATAATTAACAGGAGGTTTTCTGCTTGCCAGTGCCCAACTTTGTGCTGCTGGCCTTTATATCTTCTTATTTATACCTGCAAGCTTTTATTTTATCTGTATGTTGAGAAGCTGTATAGCATCTTCATAGTGCATGTGGACTTTGTTGTGGTTTTGTTCCCTTTATTTAAACAAAGCCTTCTAGAGTTCCTAATTTCCAGCATGAGTGTGGCCCCTGTGGATTTGTAGATGGCTGTAACAGTGGGATTAGAGTGCATGTCTCTCCTGGGGTGACTGAGGTGTATCTTTCACAATCTGGAACTGACTCAGCACTCTTTACACTCAGTACAGCTTTTCTTCCTCATGAGAAAATGTAACATCTTATCTGGGTTGGGAAATGTGATTTTTCTTTTTTTTTTTTTTTAGCAACTAGGGAGAGGAAGCAGCTGAGAGCTCAGTCCCCTGTGCAAAGCGGACCTTTGGGCTAATGTCCATCCCACAGCCCAGGGGGGGATGTGATGCTGGGAGCTCCCCTAGTGTTCACACGCAGCCACATACAGTCCCATTCCAGATGGTCTCCATGTGTAGCACTTATTTAATTTTCTTCATCACAGACACGAATAAAGGTGTTTTATGGATGATTCTGTGAATGTGCTGCTGCTTAAATTGTGCTCCTGTTATCTACCTCCTGATTTGCCAGTGGGTTTTCCACTTTTCTTCCCCTCGAGCCCAACACTATGGTTTGACCCCACAGCAGCTCAGCATTGCTTGCTCTCTCCTCTCCCAGGGGAGACAATCAGAAAGGTAGAAGTGTGGGAACCTGTGGCTTGACATAAAGACAAAGAAAAGCCACGGTAAGAACAAAGGAGAGCAAAGCAAGCAGTTTGTTCACGGCTTCCCCATCAGCAAGCAGCTCAGTCCCTTCCGAGAAAGCAGTGCTCATTGTGCATAAGCTTCTTGGAAAGATGAACGCTGTCACAACGTGTGTCCCCTCCCTTCCTCCTTCCTTCTCCCAGCCCCCAATGCAGAGTGTGCTGTCACATAGGATGGGGCAGCCCTTTGGTCAGCCAGCTTCTGGCTCTGCCCCCCAGCCCCTCACTGGCAGCGTGGCACATGAAGCAGAAAAGTCCTTCAGTGTGAGCGCTGCTCAGCAACAACGAAACACTGCTGTGTTATCACTGCTGTTTCCATCAAAAATCCAGAACACGCTACTTCTAAGGAGGGAATTAACTCCATCCAAGCCAACACCACGGCATCAGAGAAGTAGAATAAGCAATGCAAAGCAGCATTGCCTTCGGCGCACACAGCTCATGATAGCAAGCAGTGCTGTAAGCAGATTCTCATCTGAAGGCACCTGCCTGGTATAAGTCAGTTATGTGCGGCCTCTACAGGAGCTGGCACAAAATCAGTGCTTTCATTGTACAGCTGAGGTGTCGTAAAGTGCTTCTGAGTGCTAACAAAGTGAAGGTGGAAAGTTGTTGCTGTGTTTAAGCTAAAGCCATGTACTTTCATCAGTACGGATCCTGAATATTAGGAGTAAAACTTCTCATTTCACCAGGGAAAAAAAAAAGAAGAAAAAAAAAAAGCCTGTATTTTTAATGGTAAATCCAAATAAAATGGAGTAGTTCAGCATGTTGTGTCTCCAAAAGCACAGAACCTAAGCTGGCTTACTCAGATTGATACAACACGGATACAGATGGGTCACATCACACTCATTTTTTTTCCTCCCTTGGATTCTTTGCCTTTTTGGTGCAATTGAGTCAGCCCCTGGCTCTCCCTTGATTATAAGGTAAAAGCTTTCTAATGGAAGCTGATGCCATTTGTCTCCAGGACTCTGAGCTGCGGGGGAAATGTCAAACACTGTGAGATCCATGGCAGGCCTTGGTGTTACTTGCACCTCATTTACAAATAGAGGCACTGCTCCTGCCAGCTGCAGCTTGGACTCATCAGGAATTATTAATGCTGGAGGATAATTTGTTCTTAGGGAGAGCCAGAGCTCCTGCTACATGTGCTTTTCTTAGCTTGGAGGGGGGCACATGGAGACAGGTACCATACTTTCCTCGCCAACAGAAAGGCTGTGCTGAATGAGGTGTTGATATCTGCAGCTCTGTGCCTTGTGCTCCCCAGTAGACAGCCACTTGGCAGGTGGGGGGTTGGCAGGTGTTTTTTCTCACCTGGTATTCATTCACAGGTCTCATCCATCTCCTGTTTTACAAGCTGGAAGGAGACCTCCCCTGCGAGGACTGGCTGAGAGCTGGGGCTGTGCAGCCTGGGAAAGAGAAGGCTCCATGGGGACCTGACAGCAGCTTGTCAGTATCTAATGGGGTCTATAGGAAAGAAGGGTCTGTTGTGACAGAAGAAAGGAAAGTGATTTCAAATTTAAAGAGGAGAGATATAAAGGATATAAAGGAAAAGTTTTTTACTGTCGGGGCATTGAGGCACTGGCACAGGTTGCCCAGAGAGATGGTGGTGGTGATCCATCTCTGGAGACACCAAGGTCAGGTTGGATGGGCTTTGAGCAGCTGATGGAGCTGTGGGTGTCCCTGTTCAGAGCGGGCAGTTGGACCAGATGGCCTTTAAGGGTCTTTTCCAACTCCAACAGGAAAGCTAAAAGTGCCCGAAAGTCCAACAGTGAAAATGGAGGGGATGGGAAGCGATGGCCCCCCTCTGAGCCTCAGAGAAGTGACGTTTGCAAAAGAAATGGAAGTGTAAAATTGGAGCGTAATCCAACATATCGCTACAAGGCGACCGATGACCAAAGAGCAGGAGGATGTCACAGCAGTTGCGTGCGTTCGTTCATTCGTCGAACCGATGTCAAACTCTCTGCAGAACAGCGCAGGCGGAGCGGCGGGGCTGCCCGTGCAACTGGCACTGCCCGGGGCCGACACTGGGGGGCAGGAGTCTCCTACGAACGGGTCCGCGCTGCTCTGCTCCGTCCGTTCCCAGCGCGGCATCTCCGGGCACTTCGCACTCCCACCCCCAGGAATGCATGCCTTGCCACCCGCTGTGCATGCCTAGCCCCCACCCCGAGCACGCCCTGGCACCTTGCACGCCTCGCAGCTGCCAAGGCTGGGTGTGCAGGTGTGCTCTCAGACGTGCTGCAGGGCACGGACTGCAGAGGGGCTGGCGCTGAGCTTTGGAGGTGAATGGAGGCTGTACATCTTTGGGGATAAAACGTTAGGGTGTGCATCTTTCCTGTCTGAGAGCAACTAACAGCTCCTTGGAGCGCAGAGACATTCTGTATGGAGATGTCGTCGTTCCATGGCATATTTGTGAGTTCCTCGTGCTCTTTCCCCTTCTGGGCTTCACATCCCCCATCTGAACGACTCGGTGGGGTGCGAAAGGGCTTTGTCAAGGTGCAGAACACAGCCCGGTGGTGAGAGGGGGCAGGACTGGTCCCTCACAGAGTGCAGTTGCTGGGCACTGCCTACAGTGCCCAGCATTGATTTCTATTTTGATTTCTAGCATTGATTCCATTTGATTTCTATTTCAAGTGAGCAAAGTGGCTGCGTTAGCCTGAAGTTATCCAGTGTGGGCAGCACGTCTCGCGTTCCCTTTAGCAGAGAGGGCTCCTGCAGCTGCCTCTCCTGATACTTTAACAGTCTGAAAGCCTGAATTAGTAGAGGTAAAGCACACCTGGGAAACACCTTAGAGGCACAGCAGGGTGCCCAGGCCCTGTTCAAAAGCCTAAGATGACAGGGAACTATTACATTTTATTAATAAGCCACTAATGACAGTTTCTTTGGTGTTTCCTGAAAATGTAATGTGTTGGCTTTGCCTTGCCTTCTGCTCACGGAGAGCTCTGATGTCAGCAGCCAGAAATCCTGCTGAACCGGCCTAACCAGCAAATGAATGAAAGTCGGTGTAATCTGCTCTTATCTCTCCTCCACCCCCAAATCCATCCACTTCAGGCATCACAGGAGGGCTAATTGACTGCTGAGCTTCCTTTTGGTGCAGACACCTTGGGTGACTTGGCTATTTTCTCTCAATTTTGTTTCCTAAACAAGTCAGCTTCAAAGGCAGTGCTGGTGCAGGTGGCAGTGCTTTGTGATAAGCATCTCTGACATAACTGCGGGAGAAGTCTCGCTTCATCAAGTGCTCACTGTTGGTAGTTGTGCTGCCTCTCCCAGGTAACAACAGTGAGAATTAGCACTGGGAGGGATACTGGCTGCTGCTTTTCTTCCCTATTCCTTTAGCCCTCAGAGCAGAGACAGGTAGGGACTTTTGGGTGGAAAGGACTGGTGTGGAGTGGCTTGTCAGAACATGAGACCTTTGCAGGGACATGGCACCGTTCCTCAGAGCAGCTTTTGTAATGAGAAGGGCAGACATCTGTGGGAATGGCCTCATGGTTGGGGGCTCTGATAGCCACCTTACTCATCCTCCTCCACCCTGCAGAGCATGAGGCCGGATATGCTATATTTTCCATTCCTGGGCTGAAAACACAGTGGAAGCTTAGAGGTGAGGGAGGCTGAGCTCTTTGCCTTGGCACTGGTTGGGGCAAACTGCTCCCTGCCATCCTGCAGGAGTGAGCAAATGGGCAGGCTGCACCACGTCTGTGCCAGGTGCAGAAGGGGACAGGTCTCAAAAGCCAGCTCGTGGCAAAAAGGACCTACATCAAGGTCTGGGGAACCACACAGAGCACCCCTGTGCCATGGCCTATGCTTCAGCGCAAAGCATGGGCTGAGAGGCAAAGCTGTAGGGCTGAAAATGTTTACTGAAGGGATGGGATTCAGGGCCTGGGCCATTCACATAAATATTTGCATACGTGCATGTGAGCCTTGGTTTTTCTTTTGGTAATGCCTTAGCAGCAGTATCCAGCTATCACTAACTGCTCCAAATCATGGCTACAATGGGTGTACCAGCATGGGCACACAAGGACAGAGAGAAGTGAGATGCTAAGAGCTGAGAGAGGAGCACATTAATCAGAGTGGGTTAGACTTATTTACTTATACAGGCAGCTCTGGAACACACCTAAGGGGTATGGGTAGGAAGCAACCAGGAACAGGAATGAGGACTCCCAGCACCCAAGTGGGTGCATATCTCCTTGGTGTCATTTGCTGCTGCTGGCCAAGTCCCAGCTTCCTCTGCAGCCCTACATCACAGAGGAGATTTCTACTCCCTTTGTTCATCACTGCAAGGAGAAGTGAAAGAAAAGCACTGCAGATTAAGATGTAGCCCTAGAGTTCTTCCTTCCCAGCACGCTGTTGGTTAAGTTGGTGTTTTCCAAGGGACAAGCCAGCCAGCAGCCACATGCATCCATCAGGGCAGCCATAAACCACCACACCGCAGCAGGAGGAAACGTGCTGGAGAAGACATATGGGTATGTTGGACCTACATCACCCAAGTGTGTCCTTGCAGACCTCGCTGCTGTCACCAAACGGTTCACAGCTACAGTAGGGTTGTGGCCAGCAGTTGAAGCACAAACCTCCAGGCACTGGGTAAGGCTAGATATGGGATTTGTCCTTTCTGACCTTACACTGCAGATTGGTGACCTGTCTCCTCCTGGGGAGCTGGCAGGGGAGGAAATCACCCTGCAGGGTTTCCCCTTTCATGGCAGCAGGATGTGGAGGACGTGTGAGGGCACCTGCTTGCCCTGCCTGCCAGCACCCACACCCATCCCTTGTCCCCAGGCATCCCAAGCCAGAGGCACAGGAGCACACAAGATGGGCAGCCAGCAGTGTCAGAGATGACAGTATTTCCAAAGGCTGGCACTATATTTCATCCTCCCGGCTTGTGCACAACCTTTCAGGAGACTGGCTTGTTCCTTTTATCTGTAAGCTGATGTTTAACCAAGTTAAGCATATTTAGCTTTCATCTTTCTTCACTGGCACTGTTGACTTCAAGCCTTCTCTCTTCTCCTCCCCTGAATTTCACAGTCTGTAAGCATCATGCTTGATTTGCCTTTCTGTGAACACAGGCTTGTCAATGTGATGCTGTATTTCATGTTCATTCTGTTTGGTTTGCACAAACTCCTGGATTATTTCTGGTTGTCTGTCCACACCATGGTAATGATGGTTGGACCACGGCTTGATGGTTGGACTAGATGATCCTGGCAATCTTTCCAACCTTAGTGAACCTGTGATTCTATGAATGAACAGAAAGTGGAAAGCTCTGTAGAGAAGTTTCCTAAGCAACTCTATTCTTCATGTAATTCAGCAACTGCCATTGCAACTGCAGAATGGCATAGTTTCCTTTGAGTTCGGAGAGTAGAGGAAAGATGCAGAAAAGGGAAAATGAAAAAAGAAGATGCTGTCTGGGAACAATCGGACTGGTACAATGCAAAACTATGGTGTTCCAAATTTTCTTGTTTGAAATTGCAAAACCAGAAGGGTTCTGCAAGATACAGCTCTACTGTTTCCTCCCCAGGGTTACAAAATCTGCTTGCAGGTCACCATGCGACAGCCAGAGCTGAAAAGGTAGAGCTGTGCCCTGGTGGGCACTCCAGGTAGGAGAGCTCCCAGAGAGCTGGCGATAACCTTGCCAAGGGTAGGTGAGTCCATCTGTTCACTGCTTTGTTGTGCACTTTTTCCTACGTGCAATAAATACAATTTTTATACATAAAATTAATGAGTGAAATTGGGTTAGTCACAGGACTTCCTGACAAAGCTCAAAAACAAGCTTTCCTCACTTCCTTCTTATGAAACTTTATCTCCTCTGCTGCACTGACTTCTTTGTTTCCCTCTTCTCCCACTTATCTCCTGATTCTGATTGGTATCTGAGTCAGTCTAGTAACCATTTTGCCTTGCAGCAGCCTTTCCAAACACAGCAGGAGGATGAGGCTCCGGAGTGCTCTCTCAACACATCTCCTGGGGATCCTTTTGCACTCTGGCAGATTATTCTGCCGCCTTCCTCATTCACACATTGAGAAAGAGAGAACCAATGTCCCATGTATTCAGCAACTCGTTAGCAATGAATGCTAATGGGGTCTGCAATGTTTCCTCTTCCCTATCTCACTCACATCCTCTGTGTACTTGAACCTTTGTAGTGGCAGTTTCCTGGACTGAACACACTGCTGTAGGAGAGGGTACTTACCGAAGTCTCACCATTATTTACATTTCATTTAGAAGCATGCCTACTTTTTTGGATGCAAGACCAGTATGCATGGAGGATGCACCAACTGCTGTGAGTTCTATAGATGCAGCTGTCTGTCACCCTCATGCCATTTAGTCTCCCCAGTAATCTTGCTGGCCTTGATCCACATATTTATGCCTGACTTCCTCATCAGCACAACAGGTAATTGTACGTGGTAGTTGGATCAGATTAAGCAGAGCTCCCAAAGCAGCTGGGAGAGAAGTAACTTATGATTAACCTGCTCTTGGTCAGTCCTAGTTGGAAGAAAAATGACTCCCTATGCACAGTGCTGTACTTGAAATTTCCCTTCCCTCCTTCAGTCTCTACCACTGAACCCACTTAGACCAGCTCCCAGTGTTGGTGTCTAGGCTTTATCCATTCACACAGAAAGACCCTTGCATGGAGTTCTTTGTGTTTTACCTATGAGGCTCTGCCCATACAAGAGTGATTGCAGAACTGAGACAGAACTGTCAGCTCTTCTGTCACCTTGTTTGCTCCTCAGCCCAGTTCTGGGCTGGTTTCAGCATTGCTTGAGACTTCATTTCCTGGTAACAAGAACTGCGAAGGCAGGAAAATTTCCAGATCACCTTACATGCTGAAATGGCAATGAGAAGCCAGCAAGCTTTTTTGGAAGCTCCATTTTTCCTCTCTATTCCTGTTATATTTTATGCTAAAATAAGCAAAACTCTGAACTGTCCTCAACCTCTCAGCTTCTCAGTGGCCTCTCTTTCCCCCTTACTGACCTTGATAATGTCATGAGCATCTCCTGGCTTCCTCTACATAAGCCACCACCTCTGATGTTTAGCAGCATGCCCAAAGCTGGGCACTTGCTGTTCTCATCAATTGACAGCCCAAGCAAAACATAGATGTTGAGCCTCATTTCCCACAACCCAGTGGATTCTGAACATTTTTCCAAAAGATTTGTTCCATATTCTCTTCTTGTTGAAAGTCCTCCTTTGACAACCAGCTCAACTTCACATGTCTTTCATGCAAACAAGAATTTTCTTCTGAGGTTCCCAGTGAAGGCCATGTTTGTCTCTTTGTTCTCTGGGAGAAATTTGGGTAAGATGGACCAGAGACAAAAATCTCTCTGTTCCCTCTCCTAGGAAGGTATCAGCTTCCTGCATACAATGTACATCTCTGCTCTGGAGAGGAGCTCAGGAACCACAATATTATCAGGCTCTCTCTTCACATCAGTTCCTGGCTCAAACACATTCAACTCATTCATTAAAAAGACTTGTTGCCATCATTACCAAGTTCCAGCTGGAGGCTCAGGTGGGTCTGAATGAGCCAAGCTACGGTCCTGTCTCTATTAGGACATTGTCATAAATAGTAAAGGTACACAAGACAAATACAGCGCTGGGGTCTACTAGCTGTGGCAGTAATACAGTCCCAACTATTCAAGCTCACTGTTTCTTTTGGGCTCAGCTTGCAGGTGGGTAACACTTTCCGCTGCTGGGAAACAGGAATGCAAAGGCAGACATGGAGAGCAGAGGGCTCTGCAATTGGTGCCCTGCTCTGGCCTTGCAGAAGCTGTAGGCAGAGACAATGGCAGGGGGTCTCTCCCATTTCTGACAGCTCCTTGAGGAGTTGCGTGATTCTTTTAACTGAGAGCCACTAAATCCTTGCTGCTCCTCACACAGATGCCAGGGACAAGTGCTCTTCTACAGCCACATCCCAATGCCTTCTCTCCCTCACTGATTTGGGGCAACAAGAAACTGGCTGTAGTTTGGGGTGATCCCAGCCCTATGCAAGAGCTTACAGTGCTGCAGTCTCTTCCTATCTGCCAACATCACTGCAGGGGCAGTGAATTTCTAAGCTGTATTCCTCCAAGGAAACCATGAAGTTATTTCTAGCTTTGACCAAAGTTTTCTCTTCTGAGCATCCCCGTCTGTGCTCCCCACCAGGCTGTGGCCGCTCCGCCAGCCTGTTTTCAGCAGGTACCAATAGCTGTGATGTGCCAGGAGCACTTGGAGGGCTGCCCGTGCATTTTGCGAGCCCCGTTGCCACGATACTGAACGCAGAGCAGATGTTTATTTCAACAGAGATGGCTTTGATTCCTCTTCAACTTTTCTCTTGAGCTGCCACTGTGTGTGAATGCTTCTTCCCAGGAGCCAAGCGCTGTCGGGCCCAACAGGCAGCCCTTGTCACTTCAACCAGCGTGAAGGGAAGCGGGCTTGCAAGGCATGTGGCAGGGCAGCACCAAGCAAACCGATAGCCCTGGCAGGTTTTAAGCCTCCCAGGAGGGATGAGATGGGCTGAAAATGGGTGTGCTTAAGTGTGCATGTGTCTGTATGTGGGCACAGCTGTGTGTGTACATACAAGTGCTCGCTTGGCTCTGGCTGGATGATAACAGCTTGGTAAGGCGAGGGAAAAGCAGTCTCCTGCTCTCAGCTGGTGCTCCTAGCAAATTCATTGTTCTGGTCCTTTCTTCCCAGTTTCCTTCACCATAAAATTGCTGCCTTGCTGCAGGCCTGGACCAGTGTGCATGGGGTGCATATCTTCTGGATAGCAAGAGGAGCCAGACACCAAAAAGATCAAAGGTGCAATAAAAAGGTGAGTAGATCCCTTTTAAAATGAAACAAAACAAAAACCAAAACAGTAATTCCAAGTGAGAATTACTGAGACAAGCTGCTACTTCTCTCTGAAGCTGTCTTTCCTATTCTTTTTTCATTCCTCTTCCTATTCCCTTCCTATTTCTTTCCTATTCCTTCTTAAAAAGTTCCTCTCTTTCTACTGTCTCTCTCCCATAACCCATCCCACCTCTCTCTCTCTTTCCACCCTTGGCTGGGTGATGGCAGAAGGCTGCTTCGGGGTATCAACCCATGTGGAGCAATTGCTTTTTCATAAAGACATCTGGATCTACCAGATCCAGTTTCCTGTTGCTATTTCCTTACATAAAAATGTTTTTAATTCTATAAATACCTTATGTATTTTACTTATATATATGTCTGAACCAGCTATGCAAACAAGCTGTGCTGCTGGGGCTGGCATTCTGCTTGCCCACTGGCAGGGCCTCTCACTCACTTCCTTTACCCCCTCCATTGCTGTGGCCAAAGTATTTTTGGTATTCCAAGTGCGCGAGCTTTGCTGAAATTTTGGTTTCCTGCTATGGGGGGAAATTAGAGCAGAGAAGAGTTATTTAAAAGAATAAAGTATATTTGCAAGCAAGGAGGAGAGTATGTGAGAACATTCCTTCATGAAGATCTATGTTCTGTGATGTTAAACTACTGAACTGTATATAATTACATATGTGTGTGTATAAACACACTGTTTATTTTACAAATGAAAGCATAGGTAAAGCGTATATGTAATGACAATGCAGAAACACAACATTCAGCACTATCTCACTTCTGCACAGGGCTACCTTACAGAGGACTGGCTTCTTTAAGCCAAATACTACACTGAAACATGAAGTTCACTAGGACAAGGATCTTTTTATGACAGAGGTGGAAAATTTGCCCTTGAACCTATGAACAGACCATTTGAGTTGTAATCTTTAGTCACATAGTGACTCACGGCTCACCACACGGGCACAACATGCATTCAGTTAGCTCAGCACCTGCGTAAAGACGACTTACTGATATTTTGATTATGTCCAGGAATAACTCCCAGGAAAAAGATGGTGAAACTGAGCTGCAGGATTATTTAGGACCGTGGATATGGTGTCTCCCTGTTCTGGCAGAGCAAGCAGCTCTGCCTACAATGGCAGGAGAGCTCTTTCATTCCAGCTGTGTGCTGTGTGGCCAAATGTTAACCCTCCAGGTGAGACTTCAACACAGAAACGGGCAGATTATGCCAGACTGAATTCCTGTCTGCCATGGCAGCTTGTCTGACTGGAGCCAGTGGCAGCGACTTTGGGAAAGAGTGTGAGAATGGAGTTAAGCCTGGCAGTGCTTGCACACGCCTGCAGGGTTTTGCAGCTCGCATACTTCCTCAACCAGAGGTGCTGGTTTTATAAATAGTATTTCCCTATGTTTTTTTCTTTCTTCCATTACATTGTCCAGTCACTTCTGGCCTGTAGCAAAGAGTTCCCCAGTGTAACTATACCCTCTATGAAGAAGTACCTACTTGTGTTTGTTTTGAATTTGGCACCTGCTTGTTTGATTTAATGATTGTTAGTCTTTGCATGGAAGGAGATGGTGAACGAGCATCCCTCACCCACCCTTTCCATTCTAGGTGTTTATCTCAGCCTGATTATTTTCCTTAAAACTGCAGGAAGTGACAATTAAAAAAATAGTTCAGCTGTTTCTAAGACTGCAGGAAGACGTGTCATTCTGCCCCTCTAAGGAGAAGAAACGTGTCCCCTTGCTTTTGAGGGAGGATGCAGAATGTGGTAAAGCAATCATCGCTGTGGATGTGCCATTGTTGTCTTCAGGATGAAGTGCACGGTTCAGATACATCATGTGAGAACTGGAATATCTAAACACTTTGCTGACACTGGCAGATGTGGGTAGCTGAATTCTCTCAATAATCCATTTGTGCTGTAGGAGCTCCAAGCACCTGCTGGCCAGGGAAACCCAGAACTGGAGAAGGCTTTTTGCAGCCAGTTCTTCTGGTGGCATCATCATCTGCTGTCACTGTGCTTGGAACAAGGGGAACCTCTACTTTATGTCCTGGCACTCACCTATGTACACGTAGACAGTGGGAGGCTGGAAACAATTACACAGATCACAGAGGAAACAGAGAAGGGCGGATGCTGCAGGAGCTGGAGAATGAGGGGAGGCAAGGAGTTTGGATGCAGGATGTCAACAGGGAAGGCATGGGAAGAAGTGGATGTTTCTAGACCAATGGCAAGGTTTTACAATTTTAACATATTGACTGGATGTAGAAATATCAAAATTGGGATTGATGAGATCTACATCTATCTTCCACGTGACAGACTACCAGCGATTCCCAGCAGCAGTACTGGAAATTCTGCAGCTGCTGAATAACTTGCCTCTAAGTCAAAGTGACTCCTAGTGCCCATGAATCAGAGACTGATTTATGTCAAGGAATGGAGAAATTATATCTTTCCAAAAACTTTTTCATTCTTCCCTTTACATCTCTGGTGACCTCATTAATAAAATAAATATATAAATATGCAGCCTTTTTTTTTTCACTCAACTTTCAGCATCCAAAGTGTCTTCAGTGGAGGTTTCCAAATATAAAGACATGGAAGGCATTGTATTTTACCAGTTTGGGATGCAGTTTTCTGCTTTTATGGAAGGACCTTTCAGCTATGCTGCTTTTATTGTGAGGAAGGTATGAGGAGTCCCTTGAGCCCACAGCTATAAAATGAGATATTCTTCTGCTCACCAGTGTAATGGCATTCATTTAAGTTTGGAAGTGAGAGAGAAATCTCTGCTGTGTTTTATGATAGGTCTAAAGCAGCAAATGTGGTACAGGTAATCCCAAAGAGCCTTGTACTTTTGCCAGCTCCCTGCGGCCTTCTGGTGAAGAAACAATTGTGCTTTCACACCAGCAACACCAACACAGCAGCTGAATTCACGATACAACAGAAGATCTGATTTGGGTGGCACTGCTACTGTGAGGCCCCAGGAGTTGTCTTGTGTGGATTATAGACACAATTTAAGTCTTGGAAAACAGCAGCAACAGGCATTCACATGGCGGGCTGTGACGGGGCAGAAGCCTTTCATACAGCAGTATCAGCAACTGACCATCTGGCTTTCTTAATGAACGAATGAGATCTTGCTAATTACAGAGTGGCACACAGTATTACAACCCTTTTCTTAGATGTTATGGTGCCAGCCTACCTCACTCCTCTGCCTGGCTTGGTGATTCAGTCCTTACGTGCCTGTCTGATTTCTCAAGATTCCCTAGCAGACTTTCCTTCCTGGCTGTGCCCCCTGTATCATCCCGTGGTTTTCCTGGTGTGTGTGGCATAAACACGTTGTACCGTGCATCCCAATAGTCCTGTTCTTATCCTATTAAATACATTTGTTACAGAGCCTTTGTTGTATGTGGTTTTATGCAAGTCTGAAATGCATAAAAGGCTGAAAGTCTCAGTATACGGCCCTAAAACAGAAAGCATGAATTGGCAATTCGTACTCTGATAAAAAGTAAAGAAGTGCCTTCAAGATGGAGAAGAGAATCCAGGCAAGGCTGTGATAACTGGTTAGCAGATTTTAGGAACAAAAATCAAGGTAACTAAAAGAAAAGCAGAGCTTCAGAGCCAGAAAAAGGAACAGAGGGAAGCAGAATGGTGATGCATTAGCAGTTGGAACAAAACTGCTCTATTTCCTTTCCAGGATTTTTTCAGGGATCATCTTCTAAAGATCAGTACGAGGTACGATGAGAAGTGACTTGTGTCACTTCTCATTCAGCAGAATGAATCAGGCACGATTTGGAATTGTTAAGAGCGGATATTTATTCATTTATTTACTGAGCTGCTGTACACAATTAAGAAAGCGATTCATCACTAGAAATCCTCTTTCTGTCCCAAACATTTATTAATCAAAATATTTTAAAATTTAAGTGCACAGTACAAACTTTCAGAAAATGAAATATTCCACTCGTTAAGCTGATCTCCTTATGGGCTCCTGATTAACCTAGATGTATAACTGTGCTTAGAAGCCTTTTACAGCTACGTATTTTTTAAATAGTGCAGAAGAGTTGAAATATTTTAATAACGGTAAAGGCTGAACAAAGTGGCAAGTCAGAAAATAAAGTAATTCCAGCATGAGCCACAAGACTGTCCTTAGCTAACTTCACTGTGAGTTGTTTTCTGGTTCAAACCACAGGGAGTTAAGGTTGGAAAGACTGCCGAACACTGAAATTCTTGGCACTAGCATAACCTTACCTTGCACAGAGGTGTTTTGTGCTCCTTGGCACGGTGCAGCATTTCTCCATGTTGTAATGGAGAGAGACCTTCTTTGATCACACTCTTTCTGAAGGGAACCACCCTCTAAATGAGGTACGGACAACAGTCCAATATCTCACCTGACCTTTCAGTCACATGGCTTTCAGGTCCATGGATTTGTGAATTTGAGCAAAGTCCTCAAAAGTGGTGAGGTGCTGAAACAGGCTGCCCGGGGAGTCTGTGGATACCCCATCCCTGGACGTGTTCAAGGCCAGGTTGGATGGGGCCCTAGGCAGCCTGGTCTAGTATTAAATGGGGAAGTTGGTGGCCCTGCATGTGGCAGGGGGCTGGAGATTCATGATCCTTGAGGTCCCTTCCAACTCTGGCCATTCTGTGATTCTGTGATACTGTGATATTTGCAGTTGAATATGAATGTGACCACCTCTTGTGATTTTTGTGCTCTTGCTCAGAAGGGTGAGGGGAAGGTCATAAAAGATGTCATTTTTAGCTTGAATTACCGGCAAAATTTTAATGTATAGGAACATGAATCATGCAACATGGAGAGGTGACTCACATATGAATGAGAAAAATGTCGCCCTAAAACAATGCAATTTTCTCCTCCCCAGGCTTTGGCAGAACTTGGGGACGGCTGATCCCACAGTGGAAGGAGAAGGTAGGGAGAGGCAAAAAAGAAAAAGAAAAAAAAAAAAGAAAAAATGATCATAAAACCATAAAACCAAAAAATCCAGCAAATCATTTGCACAGGGGACACCGGGGTAGGGGCACTGTGGCTGTGTTTGATGTTTTTGATGGATGAAAAGCTTACTTAACATGAGCCAGCAGTGTGCTCTTGCAGCTCGAAAAGCAAATGGGATCCTGGGCTCCATCAGAAGAGGGATAGCCAGCAGGGACAGGGAGGTGATTGTCACTATCTACTCTGCTCTTGTGAGGCCCCATCTGGAGTACTGCGTCCAGATCTGGAGCCCCCAGTACAACAAAGACAGACAGCTGTTGCAGAGAGTCCAAAGGAGAGCCACGAAGATGATCAGAGGACTGGAGCACCTCCCCTAGGAAGAAGACAGGCTGAGGGAGCTGGGCTTGTTCAGCCTGGAGAAAAGAAGGCAGCTGGGTGACTTGACTGCACCCTCCAGTACCTAAAGGGAGCCTACAAACAGGAGGGAATTAAGTCTTACAAAAGGTAGATAACAGCAGGACAAGGGGAAATGGTTTCAAGTTGAGGGAGGGAAGATTTAGGTTGGATGTCGAGGGGAAGTTCTTTACAGAGAGAGTGGTGAGCTGCTGGAACAGCTGCCCAGAGAGGCTGTGATGCCTCATCCCTGGAGGAGTTCAAGGCCAGATTGGATGGGGCCCTGGGCAGCCTGGGCTGGTGTTAAATGTGGAGGTTGGTGGCCCTGCCTGTGGCGGGGGGTTGGAAATTCATGATCCTTGAGGCTCCTTCCAACCCTGGCCACTCTGTGATTCTGTGTTTGTGAGCACAGCGCTGGGTAGGACAGGGCCTGCAGGGGACAGGGTCCTGCCACAACGCGCCTGGGGGGGGGGCAGAGCGCCGTGACAGCTCCGCAGGGCCTCACAGCACGGCGAGCGGCCCCACCCGCCTCACACCGCGCTCGCGGCCCCGCCGCCGCCCGGCCGCTCCTCCCCGCCCGGCCCGGAGGCGGAGGCAGTGACGCCGAAGCCCGTGCGGCGGCGGCTCCGCCCCACAGGGCCGGAGCTGAGACGGAAGAAGCCGCCGCCGCACAGCAGCCTCCTCCTCCTCCTGCCGCCCGGGGCCCGACATGGCGCTCTGAGCCCGGCCGCGCAGAGAGCCGCCACCCGAGGGGCACCGAACAGCCGCCGTCCCCGCTTCGGGAGCGGAAAGGGGGGGCATGGGCAGGGCCGCCGTGAGGAGCCCGGCGGGCATGGCAGAGCGGCGCTAGGAGAGAGCGCTCCCCGCCCGCGTCGCGCAGCTCGGCCCCGCGGCCCCAGCGAGGTGAGTCGGCGGCGGGCGGGGCCGCGCGGGGAGGGAAGGAGGGAGCGCGGCCCGCGCTGAAGCCGCTCCCCGCCGCTTTGTCCTTCCAGGCCCCGCCGCCGCCGCCCAGCAGCAGGGAGGCCGAGAGGAGGGAGCAGCGGGCGGCGCCCGGCCGCCGCAGCCCGCCATGGCCCACTCGCCCGTGGCGGTGCAAGTGCCCGGCATGCAGGTGAGCTCCAAGCGGCGCCGGTCCCAAAATGGAGGCGGCGGGTTCGGCTCCGGCTCCGGAAGCGGCGCCGCGCGGAGGCCGACGTTGGGGCGCTGGGTCCGGGGGAGCGCGGGCGGAGCGGAGCAGGGCGGCCCGGGAACGGGGAGGCCTCGTAGGGCTTGGGGCTGGGAGTGGGCCGGAGCCCCGGCGGTGCGGGAGGGGTCGGTCGGGCCCAGGGAGGAGCCGCGGTGCCTCGAACCTGCGGGTCGAGCGCCCTGCCCGCTTTGTTCGGGATGGGCCGCATCCCGGAGCGTAGAGGGGTTTCTGGTGAAAGGCAAAACGAAGCGAATCGCGGGGTGCGCTGGAAGTGGCGATATCGACCCGGGCCTGCAGAGCGGAGTCCTGCCTGCGGCATAGGCCTGGTGCTCGGGGAAAGGTGCGAGCCGATGTTTGTGCTGCATGCCGTTGGGAGCCGTCATCTGTCAGAAAATGCCTCCTCTCCTTGGCTGGGAGGGAGGCCCAGTGCCCTTCGTGTGCTTGTGGAGCTTGTTTGAACAAACAGACGTGCAATATGTGATTTTTTTCAGAGGAAGGCTGGGATACCTCTGACTCTTCATTCTTATTCTGCTGGAGAGCCTCGTGTGAGTTCGGGCAGAGATCTTTATCACACAAAAAGGAGCTGAGCTCATTTCGGTGCTGTTTTCTGCCTGTCAGAGGCTGGCAGCTCCGTCAGCGTTTTTGGCTTTCTCTCAGCTTTTAGGATAGCCGTACCTGCCCCATAGCTGAAGGATTCTGGGGTTTCCTTAGTTCCAGTAACAGAGAAGCCTTTATGATACATGTGTGAGATACAAGGAGTTCAGGAGGTTTCAGAACAGAAGATTAGAATTTCTCCCGGTCGGGTATCTTCCATGTTTTTTTGAGTGTAGAAATGATGTATAAAGACCACTTCTGTACTGATTTGCATTGGTTGCAATGCTGGGGTTTGGTTTACCTTTTTCACTTCTAGTAACTTGAAGGCCTTCTGAAATCAGTTAAATTTTGGTCCTCTACTGACTTTCTGTTGATATAAGATGACATAAGCCACACTTTCTATCCTCTGTCTCCTGTTTTTGTATTTGGAAGACTTCTATTTCAGAATCCAAATTTATCAACTCCTTATTGTCATATCTACTTGATCTATTGCTGACCTATTTTCCATGGCTGCCTTGTCACCACCAAAGGACCTTGAGAATTATTTGAGATCCTGTTTTCTGTTATTAAACCAGTAACGTTTATGTAATAGTTTCTCTAGTGCTGTTAGCTTAACCCAAATCTCTTAACATATAGTATGTGTAAAATCCTTTTTCTCTATTTTTTTTTTTAACTGTTAGATACGTGCAGCTGTATAGAATTAAGAAATAGCTCCTTTTGATGACTTTTGATGAATGCTATTACCCAAGTCCCAACAATCTTACAATGCAAAGGAATTAGATTTGGTGAAAAATTACTCACCTTGCTCTTCCTTAAGAGGGACTGTAATATAGTATAAGAAAGCAAACAGAAAATCTTCTGGCTGAGGGTGGTAGTCTAAAGAATGAAGTTTACTTTTTTTTTTCTCCTCCTTTTAATACCTATTTGAACTGTTCATTCAAGATCCTCCAAGTGATTACGAAAGTATCCCTGCATCTGCTCAGCGTTAAAATGAATGCGTGGTGACTGAAGAAGGAATAAACAGATTTGCCTGTGAAGGAGGAAGATCTAATAGTTGTATTAAAACTAGCACTGTGCAAAAGTGCATGTAATGTCAAGCTCCTTGTTTGTAGTCTGTGTTGAGGGAAGTGTTTGTACTGAATGTAACAGTTGAAACAGAATTGGCCAGAGAATGTGTTACAGGTATGAATCCTTCAGTTCTACTGTAATCCTATGATTTCCATTCCAAACAAACAAATCAGACTCCAAAAAGACTTTGCCAGTTTATCAGTGAAGCATTACCAAAGCTCTTCTGATTGTTTTAAGATCTCTTAAATGCTTTATATCTGAAAATACTGGAGGCCCCATAGAGTTGTTTTGGTCAACTTGAACTCTGCCTGTGAGTAGTATGACAACAACGGAAGACCCAGAGGTAGTATTATCTGCTGCCCTTATGAATAGTTACAGAATTATGTGTTTATGCAGTGGTTGCGTTCTGTTTAACCTGTCTTGTGTCCTTGACAAAACCAGATGTTATACCCAACAATTCATGCCTGTGCAAACAACTTCCTAAAGATGTTTATTTTTCTCCTCATCACTTACTTGGATAGGCCCAGTTTGCAGCAGTTGTATGATGTGAACTTGAATGATATTCAACACTGAAACTTCTAAGCCTGTTTAGTATGGGCGAAGAACTCAGTGAATGTATAAAATGAGTCAGGTGGAAGCTGTTATTCAGTTTTTGTGGTACAGAGGGTTGTGTTTGTTTAAATTATCAGGAAATGTAAAGTATGTCAGTTCAGATTGAGTCTTCTCATGGGCTCCTCATGTTATTGACAGCATCTTACACAGTACTCCAAAATTCATTAGTACAAATGAGTGACAGTTAGCTTTCCTAAGGTTGGGCGGTGAGGGAACTTTGCTATCAGCATCCTGAAATTTCAGGCTGGTCTAGATTTCAGCAATGAAACTTCATAAATAACGAGTTCTTTATTTAAACTGGTACACTTTTCAACGTGTAAAGTTTTCCTGTTCCAATTTGTTGTGCAAAATCCAAGTCTGAAATATTAATTAACTCATGTTTGTGTTGATTCTGTTCTCATTTGTCTGTATGTGTTTCTGAAACCTGGTTTGTGGCTTTGAATTTCTGTTCCTCTGCAATTTACTCATCTAAATATTTTTTAACTTTTTGTTTTTCTTATGGCTTTGTTGGTATATCCAGTAGTCTTGACTGTAGCCACAAAGGTTAGTTAGACCTGATCTGCTCTTACTGGCATCCAGACTGTCCTGCAGTAAAAAGTGTAACTTCCTCTAAAAGCAGAGCAGCCAGGAGCACGTGACCTGTCAGCCACTGTACTCTGATTCACAACTGAAGGACTGCTTGATTAAATACTAACTTGAACGTGAAGGTGAGCTTTGCTCTCGGTGAACAGAACCAGCTGTAAAGCGCTGCTCAGCGCGCAGCCTGAGCCTGGCAGTTGGAGAGCCTCTCTCTGCGGGATGCTGTGAGGGGAGATCAGTTAACATCTAGTTATTAGGTGGGTGTAGGGAGATGAAAAGAGAAATCGCTTTTAGGTTTGGAAGTGATGGGCTGAGATTTAATAAATAAATAAATGGGTGCCTTTGTAGAAATGCGCTCTCTGTGTGGTGCCCAAAGATAGTCTGGAGGTGTGTCAGGTTCCTAGCAAGCTTTCATCGCAGTTTTAGGAGTGTCTCTCAGTTAAGAGCAGACAGTTCATTACTGTCAGATACCTAAATGTTTAGAGGGTGTGCATTGGAGGAACTTCTTTGAGGGAAGATCTGTTCAAGGATCTGTGGATGCACCACTGTCCTCAGAGCTGAGTTGCCTCAGTTCTGCAGTGGGTTTGTAAAGGCTTTACACTTCTATTATTTAGAAACATGACTTAACTAGAGAATAGTGGGATGTTCAGCTCTGGCAGGATGCTGTGGGACTTCCACAGTGCATACAAAAGAGGGGTTCCTTGTGATTGAGCTAGGGTGGGCTCTAGGGATTTGGTGATTAAGTCAAGGAACTGAAACTGGACAAAGGTATTTGAGCTTTGAGCCACAGTACAGTTAGGCTGCAGGAAGACAGCATTTTAAAACGTAGGGAGAGCATGCCTGTTTGCTTCTTCAAGTGGATCACATGAAAACATTTGTGGAATTTAACGCTGCAGTTGTTTGCCTTGTGCTTGCTGTACAAGCTGTATCATACCTAGTAGCAGTCTGCTAACTCAGCTCAGGCTTCATTAGCTGAGCTTGGTTCTTCCGTCTCGTGCACTTTGATAAGTTATTCTGATGACAAAGAGAAGCAGAGCTCAGTCATTCTTAGATTGGCTTAGTATCGTCAAGGGAGGATAGAGCAAGCTTTGGAAAGTGTTTGCTACGCGGAAGCTGTGTAGGTATAACCAGCTGGAATCCAGCAGACGCTTTTATCAGTCTGAGAAGAAAAAATCTACAGCAGTCCTTTACTAGTAATTTTTGGGTGCAGATTTTACAGTTTTATACACTCGTTAAATGCACTGACCTGAAATTCAGCAAATCTGCTGAAGCTGCAGGGAACACAGAAGCCAAACTCGACTCTTCTCACCTTAATTGCTTTGCTCTTCTGCACCATCTGATACTATCACTTTTGAGCAGAGAATAATTTCCCTCAAAAGGTTTAAAAAAAAAAAAATGCCTAAAACCAGATGTTTAGCTTTAAAAATCCACTTAATAATTAATTTATTCTGTAGAGGTCATTTTATTGAATTCAGTATTGAAAAGGTTCACCTGAAAATGAAGACCTGTGACCCATACCCTGCAGGGCTTGTGGCAGTGCCCACTGCTCTCAGAGGTCTGTGATAACTGTGGCACACCATTAAGAGTCATGACTAAACGTGCCTCTGCAGCAGTATTTGTAGTGTGAGACCTATGGAACAGCTTAGTAAAGGTTGGCACCTTATCTTCATTTTCTTTGTTTTCAGTGTCCTGAAAATAGGGTTTTCAGTCTTCCTCAAAAGTGAAAGGATGAATTTAAAACCTGTTAGTGATTGTGTCACTTGTTTGGTGATTAGTTTCAGGTTTAAGAGTGGGTCAAAAACTGGGAGAAGTGCTAAGAGGTGGTTTGTAAGGCTGAAAAACAGAGTTTAATAACTGCCAGTCACTTGGGGAGTTCATGGATGTTTTTTGGGGGGTTTGAGTAGAGGATAAATGGTACCAGGTTAGCTTTGAAACTGTTCTGTAACATAATTTTCTGGCATGCTGTAACTAGTGACTGTGTTGCTCTCTGCAGGAATAAACTGTTGGTGAAGTATTTATCAAGTCAGGGCCCACTGATGCAAGTCCTGCTATTTCTTTCCAACTTATAACAATCATTGGCAATCAAATTCCTTCTCACCTATCTCACCAGGTTTCTTGATGTTCTGAAGCTCTATTTAAAGAGCTGCCATTTGCGCTTTAGATTCATTAGTTCAGCAGTTCTAGAAATCTGTTCTGCTGATTAGATGAGGATCGCTGAACACGATCCTTAGTTTCTGAAGGAGAAACGTAAATCTCGTGAGAAAGGTGCCCATCTGGTGGTACTAAAAACCATTCTGCCAGAGGGACTGCTACCCAAATAAATAGGACAGAAAGAACTCAATCAGTGAAGTTGTTAATAAAGGGTCTGACAAGGTAACAGTATCTTGCTGGTCTTGTTCTTCTTTTCATCTTGTGCATGTGTGTTTGCAGAGATACACTGTATATACTGAGTGTTGTTTAGGTCTGTAGCTGGGGAAAGATTTCAGCTTAGATCTTGCTTGATTACAGTTCTTCAAAGCTTCCCTTCGTAGCTGAGTGTTAGAAGTGTGAAGCGAAGTTTGTCTTGCCAAAAAATGTGGATTTGAATGGTCTTGGTGGAGGCAGTGTATCTGGAAAAGCCTTGTGCAATTACGCATCTTGGGTCTGCGTGAATTCTGTATGTGCTGATGAATGAGAACTGTTGGTTAACTGCAGGTTTCACACCTGAGCTGTGGGAATGTTGGGAGCCCAAGGTGACAGCTCTGGTTTCATGCACCAGGAGTCAAGAACCATCTGTTCCCTCAATGTTTGTATTTCCTCACCTTGTCTGCCTTTTGCAGGCTTTTCTTTCAACTGGGTCTATGTCCTGAATATTAGAATAATGTTGACTTGGAGGGGATGGAGGATTATCAGAGGGTATTTACTATCTGTGCTTTGCTAGACGTCGAGCTATATTTCAGTGCAGGCTTCTGCACTGGGAGCTGAATATAGAATACAGAAAAAAACCCATTCACCTTGGAATGACTAATAGCGTTGTAAAGCGCAGAGCAAAAAAGGCTGAATTTCCACTGATGCAAATCGACCTGAAAGCATGTAGAGAAATGTGGAGGGGCAAGGTGATCCCACAGCTCCAGTGCCAGCATTGGCAGAGCTGCTGCTGGGCAGAGGCTGGGTGTGGTGGTGTAGGCTGGCAGAGATCACTGCTGTTGATGTCTTACCTAGGAAGGCGTTATCTGGCAACCACTCACAGCAAGAACACTTTTGCATTCCTGCTCAGCTTTATTCCAGCCTAGTTGGCAAGAAGAATCTGATTTTCTTTTTTTAAGGTGTTTTTCTTCCTTCCCTAACCCTTCCCTCTGCATTTTATGTAACGAGTTGCTTTGCCGTGCTATGAGTGTGCTGCAGAACTGTTAAAAAGGAGTTCCCTGAAATGGCCAGGTTGGTTCTTGGTGGGGAAGGTTTCTTCCTTCCTTTGTAGCTCATTTGGGAGTTCTATTTCTGTTCTTTTCCCTGTGTGCTTCTTGTAGCTTCAGATCCACTGTGACTGATATGATCAAGGGCCTGTAATGAAGAGGAGGCCTGGAAGAGAGGGGTAGGAATGCAGGATTCTAGAAGACTGCCCTGTTTCTCCAAAGGGTCCCTTCCAGAACTGAAGGAATGGCGTCAGATCCCCTAACCGTGGGTTCCCATTTGGGGTTTATTGCAGCAGTGGATATTCCTGGAGAGCTATCCGTGTGAAATAAAGTTATTGGCTTGCTCCTTACTCCCATGCAGTGTTCTGGAGCTATCCTTTTCCAGCCAGTGTTTTTTTCTGTCACATTTTGACTTTGTTTAGCCTGAAAAGAAGCAATGATTTTAGTAGAGAGATTGAACAAGGATACTTGTCTGTGTTTAACTTAAGGTTTTGTTGCTGCTTTCTGGTCTATGAACCAGCAAGTTTAAAAAGCTGGATTTTGTTGTTTGTTTTGTCCTATCTGGATTATAGCGTGAGTTTAATCTTATTTACAGGAGGAAAATCTGCATATCATGTTCTAACTTGCACAGAATGAATGCTGAAATGGCTTCTATGATAGAACAGCGAGGAGGCCTTTGAAGTTTGGGTAGCAATTGCAATTTAGTTGCCGATGCTAAACCTCTAAGCATTATAAAAATAGCAATAAATTACATAATTTGGGCATTTGTGCTGGTAGAGCTGTGACGTAGTTGTTCTTTAAATGGGTGTGGCAAAAATGGAAAAAAAAAATTGTTTGTGTACTGATAAGCAGGCTGCTGGCTGCAAGGAAGGGCATACACTGCAAGGAGGCTGCAGCCCGTAAATGGTGCTTCTTCCGTGTTCCTACTAGATGTGGCTTTTGTAATCTCTCTGCAGATTAGGTTTTTCATAGCAGTTCATAGAATAGGAAGAGTGCAAATGTTCTTTTCCAGTGAGAAACTGGAGTAGTCTTCTATCTTCTAACTCTGATGTACAGGCAGTTCATTGAGGTGGCTTAATTATCCATTCAGCAGTCATTTGTCCTGCTCTGTTCAAAGGAGATTACGTTTGTTTGGAAAGAGCAGCTTGGTGAATTCCATAATAAAATACAGAATGGCATTTGAACACTTGGCGATCCAGGAATCTGTTGAATTCTGACTTGTGTCAGCATCAAAGCACACCAGATATCCTAGCTATAGAGTGTTGTCATTTGGGCCTTTTTATTGCAAATTACAGGGCAGATCTGGTCACGTAATTTGTGGCCCTCCTTCCCCTTGCCAGGCCGTGCTCCTCACTGATGGAAGCAAATGAAGGACAGGCATCGGTGTGCAGTGGTTTGAGGATTTTTGTTTTTAAATGATACTGTGTGCTTAAAAGGTGTTTGTATGTAGAATAAAAGTTGATTGGGACTCCGTTAACTGTAAGTTACATGAAACTTCTCTGGCACAAAGACTTCCTTTTTATGTCTTTCTTCTGTGCAGAATACGTAAACAATTGGGGTCAATTCATAATTGCCAGCATCAAAGGGCTCATCTATAGTAGATGTACTGCTCCTCTTGCTTTTTGCTTATTTACCCTGTTCCCTAAGCTGCTTCATGCTGTGCTACTGAAGTGGGAGAATAGCTAAGAATATAGGAAGTTGGGTTGTTTCCTTTTTCAGCACAATATGCAAGTGACAACACGGATCTGTCACAGGTCAGAGGGAGCTGGGGAATGAAGATGATTCTTCCCTTAAAAATCTGAGACTGGGCAAGAAGGAAAGCTGGTATTTAAAACTGGTAGTCATAAGAATTGTCAAGCAGCTGGCCTTACAGCCAGTGTGATGAGAACATGGTCCTGTGGGTTTCTGTTCGTTTTGCTTTTGTTTTACACTGATGTTTTCAGGCTCCAACTGAACACAGCAGTGAGTCTTGGCCCTGAGTTAAAGGAGGTGCATCATTAAGGGTGTAACAGAGTTTAGGTCCCCTTTAAGGACAGGAGAGCTCAAGTCTGGTTTTTGTTCCCTGTAGTGTAGAAAAGTTAGGTAATGTAAAGATTTGATACTTTGACAGTAAAACGACTTGATTTTAAAGTCACTTTCTACATCAGTGCTTACCATACGGTTCTGGTAAGTGTAATGAGGTGTCTGATATCTTAATGTTGGAGTCTTGGAAAGGGCTGCAGGGAGACATCAGAGTTGAATTCCCTACAGAAGTCACCGAGAAGCCTGAGTGCATACAAGATGGAGGAAAAAATGCTTGCAGGCTCCACCCTTACAGTGAATGTCTACAGGTTTTTCTTCCTGATTCTTTGTAAGTGATAATGGATTTGCACCTGTGCTTTCATTGCCTTCAAACTGTTTTAGTATTATGTATATATATACACAAGCCTGTGGCACTGTGTGCATAACTTACGTTGTAATATGCATTTAAGAGAAAATACGTGGGTGAAGAAGAGATCTAGAAATTAAAGTCTTTCTCTACCTGTTGTGGTTTTATTTTGTAAAGAAGTAAAATATTCCCGATGCAGGTGAAATATGGAAGTAAAATGTGGATAGAGAGATACATAATAGAATGTGTGTGGCCTATAATTTAGGTAATCTCTGAAGCTGCATGCAGATAATGCATGAAAAGAAGTTCAATTAAGGTGTTTTGGCACATCTGCTGAGTGAGACATTACTTCAAAATCCCATAACCTGTTGGTTTCACCAATCCTATTCCCACATATTTTCAATTTTCTTTTGCATCTAAATAGAACAGAAACTCACAGGTAACATTCCCTGAGAATAGATAATATCTGTGAATAAATTGGTTACCTATGACTTCCATGTGCTCTACCCAGTGTTTTGTTAGTCAGGTAGATGCTGAGAATAGGTGAAGTGACTGGAAAGTCAGTAACATGATATTAAAAACTACGTGTCTCTTATTCATTGCATTCTTAAGACAGTAGGATAACTTAGAGATTTAGCAGTGAATAGTGAAGTAGCAGTTATGATGCCTAGCTTATTTTATTGTCAGCTGTAATTCTGGGACTTAAGGGAAATGGTGCAGTGCACACTGGCTTCAGCAGCAAAGCTTGCACGTATTCTTCATCTGGTATGTAATGCTGATATGATTGCAGGGCTGCACAACAGATAAGACTCATTTTTTGTTTAAAGCTTTGCCCCAACAGTCTTCTCCAGAAGCTTTCTCTAAGATGGCTCTTCTTCTTAAATTTCACCCTTGACTTCTAGCAGACTTAGAAAGGTCAGACTTTACTCTAGAAATTGTTCGAGGTATTTGAAATAATGCAGGTAATTCTAATGACAATGCCAAAGATACCACTACGTGTTAGGGCCACAGTGGAGGGGATACTTGGCAAATATGGTGGTAGGCACTCTAGTCTTCTCTCTTATTGAATCTTCTGAGCTAATTACTTTATCTTTTACATAATGTACACATAACTGTGTTTGAGCAATGTTTCCCAGTCTAGTTGAGCTATTCTGTAACACTCCTACAATTTTAAGGGAACTTCTATTCCAAATAAACAGTGTGAAATGCTTCAGCATCCACATAACATTACACATCTTCTGATTCGGGTTTTAGAAATACTTTTGAGCTCATCAGTGTGAAAACACACACTATTAATGCTTAGAAGGATTCTAATGTGACTGCTGAATTACTTGCTCTGGGAAACCTTGAGGATCCTGGGTCTGAATTAGTTGGACTGATACTGAGCTAATGGCTTGCATCTAAGATACTTTACAACTAATGTTTTTCATCCATTTGTAAGAAGATTCATTAATGAATTTTGTTAAGAGCTACTGAGTACAAGAAGGTTCAGTTCTGTGAATTGTAGGCCTTGAATAAGATGTTACGTGGAGATTATCCTTTTCTGCCTGTTGTTCATTTGTATTTCAGTGTTGTAATGCAGCTTAATTACTAAAAAACTTACCATAATTTGATGCATATCATTAGAAGCCTGTATAATCTTGGAAGTCAGATCTGCAGCGTGCTTTTACGTTTGTTTTAAAGGAGGAATGCAGAATTTGGAGAACAGGTATATGAAAGGGTCAGAGCGAGATAGAAAGGTGAGTCAGGCAGTCAGTCCTGTAGCTGAATCTAGCCAGGACATTGCCTTGCTGTGTTTATTAAAAAGAAAATGCTTATGTAAGCCATATTGGCAGAGTGCTTGATGGCAGCTATTGTGGGTATGCTGGCAGAAGTTGTTGGGCTGTAGAGGTTTTTATGTGGGGACTGCGAGCAGCAGGCTGGACAGTGGGGCCTCTTGAGATCCCCTGCTAGCCAAATTACAGTATGATTCTGGGACTATGTATGTACACACACTAGCCTGTGAACCCAGACAGTAAGGGCATGGAGTTGGAAAGAAGGATAGGAGAGTTTTTGGTAAGCAGCAGTGTAGGTTGTGTAGTTGTGCTGCGCTGTTAAAATGGTGGACTTCCTGAGCTGGGCAGAGGGCTTGTGTTGTCATGCTGATAGCCGTGCTGTTACTCATGCTGGCTAGATTGAAGCTGGCATGTGTATATGCCTGAGCTTGTCATATTTGGTGCTGCTTCTGCCTGTGGAGGCAGGCTTAGGGCTGAAAGGAGCCAAGTCCTACAGATCTGTCCGCTTACAGGTGTTACCTTATCAGAGGTGATGGAGTCCATACGCTATTATACTGATACCATCTGTTGCCCAACAGACTTGACTCTCCATAGAAACCAATTAAAATAATAATGCACACAGTTACTCATGGGCAACTTTTGAAGCTTCTAAACCTCTTTCCTGTTCAGTGAAAGCACACAGAGTAACAGTTTTGCTCTGTTAGGAGTGTTAGTAGTATTAGATTTCTAATTTTTGGCACATAAGGAGCTTAACTGAGTTGTCAGTTGCAGAATCTCACTGGTATATGTTGCTGATATATGTACACACATTTTTTATTCACGTAATATATATCTCCATCTTTCTCTGTACTGAGAGGGAGAGAACAGGCATTGCTACATCTTTTTGTCTTCAATTAAAAAGTAGTTTTCTGTAGTTTTTTATGAGACAGAGGAATACTTTAGAACAGTAGCCAGAAAGACAAGGCAATTAAGAAAGGTAAAGGTAAGTCTGTTTCACAGTGCAGCTTTGTTCTAAGCCTGTGTTTTAAGTAATGTGAGCATTCTTAGTTTGAAGCCTTTCCAAGGGAAATTACCTCAATTTTAGCCACAGTTGTTCAGAAATTCTTGCCTTCATCCTGGAGTGTCCTACAGATACTTGTCAGCTTGGGTGAATAACAGAAGCTGTAAAGCTGACTTTGCTGGCAGTAAAAAGATTTGCTCAGAATAAAGACCTGCCTTTTTCCTTCAGTAGTTCCACACCATTTGTTCACCTCTGGTGCGCCTTTGTTCCGCTCTCCCATGGGTGTGCATGGAGTTCTGTGTGTCAGGATATCCAGCCGTGCTTCATCTCTCCCTGTAGTGCAGCACTCCCACATGATGGCATTAGGAATCGCTGGGAGTTAAAATAGCCTTAAAAGCTCTGATTCACCTGAAGTAGCTCGGGGGTGAGAGTTGAGGCCTGCCTTGTTGTTGGCTGTTAAGTGGGTGGGTAGGGTGGAATGGCGCATGTTTCTGCTGAGGCGTCCAGAGGAATTCTCTTCTTGCATTTTGCTTGGGGAGAAACCTTAAGAGCTGCTCTTTGAATTCATCCTGTGGCTCCTGTGAAGGTTGGATCAGTGACTGTGTCTGGGAGCACATTGCTTTTCTTTTATCTATGTGGAAGTGTTCAACAGGTTTTCTGTCAAATCCAGCAATAGGTACCAGGTAACTTGAATGGGAGTCGCAGGCTCTGAGATGTCTCAAAATAAAGCTGGTATTTCTGCAGCTGACTGCTTTAGGGTTAATAAAAAGTTTTGCCAGTCTTCTCTTTACACTTTCATGTCATCTTTTTCTGTAAATGAAGAACTACCCTTAATGCAATTGATGCTGTAGTTCAGGAGTACATTAGTTTGCTAACTAAGTAATTGTTTTGAGGCCTACAGTTGCTTTCTTTCTCTTCATGTTTATTGTCGTATAATTATCCCAGATTTCAGGTCAAAATAGTTCTCATCATTCACTTTGTGTATTTGCTTATCTTTCAAGTCCTTCAGTAGATCTAGCAATATATTTTGGGGGGGGAGGGGGAGGAGGGAGGAACAATTTGATCATAGTTATTTTTCTGAAGGTGTGTTCTTGTGTATTTTTTTGTTTTTTTAATGCATCAGAGCTCTTTGTGGGCAAAGGAGAAATTCCTAATTCCTCTTGCTTCAGTGGCTCTTCAACCCAGGCACGTTAGCGTTTCATATATTTGCAAGATCTAAAAATTCAGTTACACAGATCAGCACAAATCTGCCATACTACTTAATATTCCCTCCTCTTTTGAGAGCACAAATGACAGCTTGGTGTGTATGAGCAGTGAATTGATTCCACTGAAAGTCAACTTGACAGATGATGTGGTTAACTCTTAGCTAAATCTGCTCCCTGATTCGTCTCACCATACTGTGGAATAAGTTCTGATCCTGATAGAAGGAAGGGAGCAGTAAGGGGCCGATTAGGCCATGAAGTTGCTGCTTTACTCCAGTCAAAAAAGGAGCAGTATTTTTGTTTTCCCAGTGAAGATTTTTGCACCCACTTTCAAGACGATGATGTTAAGATGTTTTGTGGAGTTCCATGTTGGTACTGGAGTATTCTGCTGTGCAGGGTAATCCATGCAGCAGATGCACAGTGGCTGCTTTTGACAAAACTGCCGCTTCTGTCATGACAGTTCAGTTGGTCTGCTGGGTAAGCGTGACGTGTAGGGATGTAGGAGAGACATCAGGCATCAGAATCAGAGGGCCTTTGGGCAGAGGTTTCTTGTTCATGGCAAGTTAACAACAGCAAAGCTGCTGCAAGTGTTAGACGTCATCCTTCTCAAAATCCTGTTGTGTTTTTTTGTAATCGGTAATGTATTTAATTTCTGCAAAGCATGGGCTGTTCTGTTAACACATCTCCTTTGCCTCTTAAATTCCGCAAATTTCCTATGCTCTAAAGCTCAGTGTTCTTAAATTATAGTTCAAGTCATCCATATCCATCAGAAATTGCTGCTGTGGCTTTTGGATACACAAGCAGCCATATGCTTTATCTTGAAAGAGAAATGAGACTTTGCTTCTTTTTTTTTCTTTTCTTTTTCTCCTTCCTCTCTCTTCCCCCTCTTTGAATGAAGCTGAGAAGTGTTAAGATCTTGGTGTGGTGTCAGTGCTGATCATAGAGCAGTTAACCTTCAGAGTAAACCAGGTGTCCTCAGGAGTGCTGTACTGCCTGGTGCTGTGCTCCCCCACCCGATGCATGTCTGGGTGATGTCAGCTGGTTCTAATCAGTGCTTCAGTTTCATTTCTGCATCCATACGCCTTTGAACGTCTCTCAATCCCTTTTGCTGCCTTATGTGTGCACCATCTTAGCAGATCTCAGAAGCTCAGTGTGCTTGGGTGGAGGATTCTGCTAGTTGGCTGCAGGTGCTGCAGTCCTCTGGCAGCTCCCTCTGTGCTGCATTACCTGCAGTGCAGCTTTGTCTGCTCAAGGCTGTTGGCCTTGTAGGACAGCCCAGCCTCATTCACATGGGTAACGATGATGGTGCTTCCGTGCCAGTAATTGCATTCTGCAGACTTCTGAATTGCCACACAGACAGGATTAATATTAACAGCTCTGTTCTTTCCTTTAAAAGCGTTATGTGGGAAATGAGATTTGTACCTGATGCTTTCCTTGGTGAGACTCATTTGCCTTTGACATAATTGCATAATATACATTCTGTAACTAATAGCTGGATTAGAAGTTAGTGTATGGGAAATAAATTCATCTGATACGAGCCCTCTAATGATGATAAATCTGGATGATGTGTTTCTTGGGAAGTAATGAGGGCTAATAACTTGGAAGTAAATTAAGATAGCTCATATCTTTTTTAATTTTTTTTTTAACTCTTTCTCTAGAATCACAGAGCAGACCCAGAAGAATTATTCACAAAACTGGAACGCATTGGGAAAGGCTCCTTTGGTGAAGTCTTTAAAGGAATTGATAATCGGACACAGCAAGTGGTTGCTATAAAAATCATAGACCTCGAGGAAGCAGAAGATGAAATAGAAGATATACAGCAAGAGATAACTGTTCTAAGTCAGTGTGACAGTCCTTATGTAACGAAATACTATGGATCATATTTAAAGGTAATGTATGGTACTGCACAAATATTGACTAGCAATGTGTCAGCCCGTTTTGAATGATGCAAAGGAAAAATTCTAAAACTGAGGGGATGTTACCATATCAACTTGACTTTTAGTTTTTCCCTTTGAATGCTGTTGACTTGGTTCTGCTTCTTTTGCTGCGTGCTCCTTAAGGCTCAGATTTTCACAAAATGGCTACAAAGGGAGCGGAGCTGACAGAAGATTCCTATTGCTTTTATAAAATTACATGGAGAAAGAGGTTTTCTCTTCTTTCTTTCCTCGCAACTTCTAGTGCAACTTTGTGCCTTTTTGGAGAAGGAAAAATATGTTTCCATAGCTAGGCTAACAAAAAAGAGAAACCTTTCTTTGATATGGAAGGAAACCCTGTGTGCTGTGGAGATGTTTGTAATTATGCATTATAGTAGGCCTGAAACAAAGTGGAACTGACAAGAGTACAAAGTGGTTATATAACTCTGAAGTGTTATCTGAGGCATAATTTAAGAAACAAGCTTAACAAAAAAGCAAACATCAACACACACAGCAATGCACAACCCCACAGAAATAAAAATTGAAAGTATATGAATGTATAGCACTGACAGAATGGCTGGATATAACTTTCAGCTCCTGGTTAGGGTTTTCTTTAAAAATTCCTGGCAAGTGCAAGAGTGTGTTAATTCTGCATTACTTTCCTTACTGCTGTTTGGGTACTTCTCATTTTTGGTGTATTCTGAAAGATTAATGCTGGTCTCTGATTTTTCTTACCTCTCCTATTTTGGGGAAAGCTGCTGTGGGTGAAGAGATGTTTGTGAAATTTTGTTTATTTTCCCTTTAGAAACTTCCCTTAAAAAAATCACAGGAACGTTTTTCATCCCAGACAACCGTGGCAGTTAATTGTATTGCTTGCTCTTCCCTGCCTAATTAGTATCTTAGGCTGGATTTATCCTTGATTGCTAGGACTAGGTCTTTCAGCTTGAGGTTCCTCAGGGGGAACAGTGTATTGGCTTCGTTAGAAGTATCCAAAGAATCTTTTATGCTGGCTCTAATTTTGGTAATAACAGGCATTTTGACAGTACTGTCTGTCTATTCTTAAAAGAAAAACTAAGGTTGCTATAGCTTCTGACTTTTTATTAGCTATAATTCTGAGAATGGCTGTCGGCCCTAGTATTCAGCTGTTCATATTCTTTAGACTTCTTCTGGAAACAGTGAAGTATGTATGGTTTTGTACAAAATGACTTTATAATTAAAGGTTAAAGAACATTGAGGCTAGGTCCTGAAAATTAAGACACATTATTTCATAGAAAGCAGAGTCCTGGGCTGATGACGGTAATAGCAGTTCTCAGTGGATCTCACTGGTGCCAAGATCATGTCAAAAGTGCTCAAATGGGCTTATGGTTTTATACATAAAGGTTATTGAAAATAGCTCCTATAAGCTGTTCAAAGATAGGGCAGAAAGGGCACAGGTGTATTTCAATATTTAAAAGTAACCAAGTTTATTGAACTTTGAACAGGGAGATGGTTACTGCCGTCAAGTCCCAGTCAGCTTCAGCTCTTCTCCTTTGTAAGAAAGCACATTTGATAATTGAACGTTACAATGAAAACATTAAGGTGTGTTAACTGTGAGGATTCTCTAACTGTTCAGGTTTTCAAGTGAGGTTTTTTCTCTGTGTACAGTCTATTTTAAGTATTCTGGAGCTTTACACTGTGCTTAGTTTCTTGCTTGTCAGGATGCAGAGCCAGCATTGTGACTAACAGGAATGGAGTGACCCAATCCCAGGGGCCCTGTGACTTACCAGCAACATGCAGGATCTTCCCAGTGCTCCTCCTGCTAAGAAGAAACTGAGCAGGAGAAGGAAAGAGTGTCTTTATCTCAATTACTTGACTTACTAATTTGTAACCTAGTCAGCTCAACTGATGCCATATAAGATACTCTTATATTCTGCAGCCTAGCTGCTCTTTAGCTACAGCTTCATGTTTGACTTGTAAATGTGGTTTTAAAAATACGGACAGCCCCTAAATATTTTTACCTAACAATGTAGTGTTACTTGTCTGTTAGTAGGTATTTTAAAAACACTACTGATGCAAGATAAGGTCTACTTCCTTACCACTGAGATAAAACTGATGTGGATTTCCCACTGTTGTGAAACAAAAAGGTGCAAAATTCCCCAATGATGAAGACATGGGATACCTTTGTATCTTGAACTTCGGAGCTCAAGTGGGAATTTACTGTTGAATAAATCTGAAATCTTTGCTAGTCTTAATCATTTTTTCCCTTAAATTTGGATGTCTTGCAAGACCTAAGCATTGGTAGGTGATACACAAACATGTAGTTAATACATTATGAATACATTTGTGTTGGGTAGGAAAGGGTTTTGCCTTTTATATCGCATCTTTTGCTGTTATGTGTGGAGTTGTGCAAGGTTGCAGCTGTTTCAATGAGCTTTTATAGATGCAAGATAACTTCAATCCTTATATGGATGTTTGTAGACATTCCGGTCTGTGGTAGGTGAGCATGTAAACTTGTCATCCAGCACTGCACTTTGATTGCAGTTAACATCATACCTCACTAAATAAAACATAGAGTGTGGAAAGTACCCTTCAAAATGATAGTGTGTAGCAGTGTAAGATATGCTAAAGTGCTGGAATGCTGTCCTCGTGTCAGTCTTACTGCCTTATTGGCTTATCCAGGAGAGAGATTAAAGTTACTGAGAGTTACTCCAGTTCTGGTGTGTTCTAGTTATGCCAGTTTGTGAAGCTGTAAAATACGTGAGCTGTATTTTCTGTCTGATCCCATAGAGAGTGATCATCTCTGGGTGACTAAAACATGTGGATTGTTTTCCTTATTTGTGCCATGTAGCCTTTGGGCTAGGGAATTAATTATCCATCCTGTAACTTGTAACTACTGAACACACCTGGGCTGCTTTTATTTTTCAGTTCTGCTTTTAAAGCAAGCCTGAAGTTGTTCTCAGATTTTCAGATTTTAGTGTGGAAAATTCCTATAGTAACATGCAGTGTATTCCAGCAGAACTGTACAGCACTTAGTGCAGCAAAGCTTTGAGGCCATCTGAAGATATTGTTTGTTCTACATTGTCTATTTATACATGGTTGACCTAAAATAGCTAGGAAAAAGGTTGTACATGCTTGGCTAGAAAATATCCCCACCCGATTACGCTGGATAGCAGCTTTTTCTTTGAGACATTATTTCAGAAACACAGTACTTATTCATTTCCACCTTACACTGTTTTCAAGTAATGGTCAAATGCTCCAAACACGTCTGGTAACCACAATGTTTGCCTTAAGCTGGAGCTCCTTGCAGGTCTTCTCCACTGACAAAGTTGGGCTTTATAAAAACTGCTAAAATTAGCCAGCCCTTCCCTGCTGATCTCATAATATTGGAATAGACTCTCATAAATTGCATGTTTCTTAAATTTAGTATAAATCTAACAGAGTGTGCCTTGTTAGCATAACTGGATGTGGTGCTTCCAGAAACTGCACCTTTATTTGCTTGTTGTTCCCTTCAGGTTTCTACCACTAGTCAGGAAATTGGATAGGTCAGAGTACAATGTAGAATGCAAGAGGCTTTAAAAAGGACTTCTGCTATCAGCTTGTGCTTTGCTGTAAGAAACTAGTGCTAGTAAATACTTCCTACTTAGAAAGTGTGCATGGTACTTGGGCTGCATTAGTATTTCTGATAGCTGTGTTTTTCAAATAAGTGTTTTCATTCCAGTAATTTCTTAAGCATTAACCTATGGGTTACTGTTCTAGATTTGTTTCTGAAATGCGAGGGGATTTTGGTGAGCAGTTGGGAAAAGTTCCCAGTTTTGAAACACACTCTATGGATCTTGTACCAAATCTTTCCATTTCTGTTTACGTGAATCTGCCACTCCTTGCAGTTGCTCACGAAGGACAGAAGCAGCATCTAGAAAACCCTTGTTGGAAGAACTTGAATTCTAGTACTGTAGCTGAGATATCTCAACAAAGAAAGCACAGTAACTCCCAGGGGTAAAGATTCAAGCAGCATGGCATGAAGAACAGAAGGGAACACAGGACTTTGAAGTATTGCTTAAAATTCAAAACAGAGAAAGAAAAACCCTGTGAAGTCTAAGATAATTAGATAAAAAGTATAACTTAAGGGAAGTGTGTTGTTCTTACCATTGACCTTTTAGTGGTTGGTTTGGAATGTCTGATGTAAAGACTTCAGAAACACGAGCGTTCTTGTAGGGTTTGGGTCTTGCCCAGGAGCTGTAACTTGGTGATTCGTGGGGCTCTGGCTGTGTTCTCCTAACAGCTGGCAGGTTCTCCACTGAAGTACATTTTCTTTTTTTAATGGTACCCTTGGACTTCTAACATCTCCCATTTCTTCTGTAGGGCACAAAACTATGGATAATAATGGAATACTTGGGTGGAGGGTCAGCTTTGGATCTTGTAAGTATATGATTATTTGCATCTAAGTCCTATTAAAACCTATGTGGTTGTGTGTATCTCCTTTGTCATTCCTCCTTTGTCAGCCCAGACTTCACTGTTATATCAGCACTATGTTGCAATGCTTCAAGAAGTGTTAACTTGTATAATAGTTCTGTCACATGTTGGTGCCTTGAGTTGATGCTGATTTTCTTGGCTATTTGTTGCTCCTGAGGACTTGGTTGTTTCTAAGCATGAGGAAACTTTCATTCTCAGTCAAATGCAAGGTGGTGGTTTTCTTTCTTTGTATAGAAGTTTGCCACGTGAGGAGGAGGAACTTGTGGGAGGGTGGGGGTGTTTCTGTAGGCCCCACCACCAGGTTATTCCTTACACTTGCATACAAAATATTTCTGTTAGGATAGGATCTCAGGAACAAACGTCGTATGTCACCACGGAGCGCAGTTAAAATTAACTGCTTAAAAGGTGTTTAGTTTTCCACTTTCAGAAATCCCGGTTGAAAATGAAAGTGCCTTTTATTTCAGATAGTGGAGCATTCATGAAGGATGTAACTTAGTGCAGGAGCACAGTTCACTGTATGTGGATGTGGTTTCCCCATATTTTCAGTACAGCTCTACCTCAGCTGTAAAGCTATGAGACCCACCCTTTCCTGCAAGATAATATAACGCCTTCTTTGTGTCATCTGAAGGAGAAGTGTCATGTCTGCAGTATTACAGGATAGTGCTAATCATATGTTTGCTGCCAGTGGTTCTGTCTGCAAGGGTCTGTGTATGTGCTTAGCCTCACAAGTCCATTTCAACTTCATGAAATTACATCATATCAGCTTTATTCTAGGAATGCAAAAGCAGAGGAATTGTGAGTAGCATGTCACAGCTTGTAGCTTTGGAGTTTGGTCGTCTTGAGAAAGAAGCTGAGAGAATTTGTTCTTTAACATTTATACGCAGTTTGTAGGCTCCTTTGGACTGTCAGAAAATAATGAAGTCGTGTGGGGTTTTTAGTAGTGTTCATTGGCTTTAGTGTTCTAAAGGGCAACTTAATTTTTGTTTCCTTTACTTAACCTCCACTTTTTCATGATTTTATTGTTCTCCATTTCACTGCTGTGAGGTTTTTGTGTGTTGTTCAAATAGCAGAATCACACATCTTAATTGTTCTTCTTTATGTGCATAGTTTTCTGATGTGCAAAGCTTTGACATTTGTGCATTATGTTCATAATGCAAAAGCAAGCATAGAATCAAAAATATTGGAACAACTTTAAAAAAAGTTTTATTTTGAATTAAACAGAGTTTCTTAATGCACTCATTTTAAATGCAGTATTGGGTCTGCTGTGTTTGATAAGAATGTAAAACTTGTTGGGAAATTCTAGCTTTCCATGTGTATTGCATGCTGAGGGGAGTGTGAACTGTATGGAAAAGTAACAGAATTTGTAATGTATCATCAGCAGAGGAGATGTGAAGATGATTATTCTAATGGCATCTTTTTCTGGTGGAATACTAAGCTACTTAATTGAATCTTCACTTTATGAAGCTCTTTAAATTAAAAATGTTTCAAGTTTGATTTATTTAAATCAATAATAAGGCAGAAGTTAGATGTGGCTAACATTATTTTACTGTGTTTTCTCTAAAGCTTCGTGCTGGGCCTTTTGATGAGTTCCAGATAGCTACTATGCTAAAGGAAATCCTGAAAGGTCTTGACTACCTGCACTCAGAGAAGAAGATTCACAGGGATATAAAAGGTTCGCTTAAATGCATCTTTTTAAAGTCCTTAAAAGTAAGTAGAGCAGCATTCTGACTTAGATATTATTTCCTGTTGGCAGCTGCCAATGTCTTGTTATCAGAGCAAGGGGACGTTAAGCTTGCTGATTTTGGAGTTGCTGGGCAGTTGACAGACACGCAAATTAAGAGGAATACCTTTGTTGGAACCCCGTTTTGGATGGCCCCTGAGGTGATCCAGCAGTCAGCATATGATTCCAAAGTAAGTATGGGTGTAAAGCACCTCTTCTCTCTGTCTGCTGACCTAACATAAATGGCTTTGTATTTTTGTCTTTCTAATTCTGTCAGTACTGGAAGGAAAAATGATAAGAAGGAGGGATAGTCCTATTTCTTTTGTGTGTATGGCCGTCAGATGCTTTAGGGCATGGTAGTGAAATGGCAGTGTATTTTAGTGCTGATACTCTGTTTATGTGCATCCAGAAAGCTAAACCTCCTGGTATGTACAAAGTAACTTTTGTAGTGTTTTTCTTAGGTAGTAACTCTGTAACTGTACTTGTGATGGGCCCTAATAAAAAACCTGTGGAGTATTTGAGATGTGCTGAAGATCCACAGAGATCTTTCCCAGAGTCAGATTTGAAGGAATTTGTTTACATGTGAGGGATGACAGTAAGGAATTTGTACATTCAGCTGTAATTTTCATGTGTAGGGTTTCAGCTTTACAACTGCATTACTCGTTCTGTGGCATTTTGGGAATGCATTCTACCTTGTTTTAAAAATAGGTTCTCCAGTCCAAGTTAAAATAATTAATCTCCTGGTTTTCCTGTATCAGCTGTGCCACCCCTTCATTTACATTCTGCACAACCTAATCCCCTGCTTTCCTTGTCTCCTCAGTACTGCTATAAGAACAGTACTCTTTCCCCTTTCTTTCCAAGCCTTTGGATTCAACAGATGAAGGGTTCTGGACAGGGCACACTGATTTCTAGTCTACAGTTGTTTGTTTGTTACTGAAATATCGTAACTATGAGCTACTTTAATTCTTCAGTATTAAATAGAGATATTTAGGTAGTTCTTCTAAATAGGAAAGGAATATTGTAGAAATGCAACTTGTAACCCAAAGCTGCCCATATAATGAAGTGTTACAACTTTGCCATGTGTAGTCAAATCATTCCTAGGCAGTTTGTAATGAGAAATGCTTATAGTGATTTTAATGGCTCTTGTAACTCATCTGAAAACAGTGCAGAGAATGTGTATTTCACTTGGGAAAAGTCTCTAAACTGAAAGATTTCATAGTTTGTAAGACATTAATGAAACTTGTCTTTTAGGTACAATCAGTATCTCTTTGTGATTCTTCAGGAACTCGTGCTTCCAACTTGATGTTTCAGGTCTAACTGGAGTTGTTGGTAGTTTTCTAGCTAAATTCATAAGGCTGTTAGGGAAGAAGGCAGCAGTGCAAGAATATTATGTTGTATTCATTAGTCAAAGTTATTAAAGCCTGATTAAATTGCTTATGTCTTCAGGAATAATAGCCTCAGGGTATAAAAAACAATCCTTGTGCATTATCTAATGAGACTAAAATTAATTCTACTATATAGATGCAGATTTCAGTTAGTAAATACGTTGCTATGATGGCATTCAACTTTGTACTGAAAGTTATTTTTTCCATTTCACAGGCTGACATCTGGTCATTGGGAATCACTGCTATTGAATTAGCCAAAGGGGAGCCACCCAACTCTGATATGCATCCAATGAGAGTTCTGTTTCTCATTCCAAAAAACAATCCTCCAACTTTATTAGGAGAATTCAGTAAACCTTTTAAAGAATTCATCGATGCGTGTCTGAATAAGGATCCAACATTTGTGAGTAGATAAGTGTGTGTGTATGTTTGTAATGTGTGTAGAGATGCTCATGTCTCTTTTTTTAATGCATTCTTGTCAAGTATTTTGCTGATGTAGTGCATCAGAGTTGACTAAAATAGTTCAAGAGACTAATTTTGACTGCAAATAGCAACAGTGCTTTTTAGTAGTTCTCTCCACCCCAGCCTCTTCTGTTTAAAGTAATGGAGGGAGGAGGAATGGCAAAGGAAGTGATGGCAGAGGCAGCTTCCCAAGATGCATGCAGAGCTAAGATAATGTCAGAAGAGAACCTAAGAGGGATCCTAGATCTCTTCCCTGGTAGAACTTTTGTTTTCTGTCTGAATTCTGCTTACAAGGAAATGCATTGGAGAAACTTGATTAGTCATTTTCCTGGGTGTGTACTTTCTAGCATAGGAGGGTAAGCAATATAGTCTGTATGACTTGATCATATTTTTAGAGTGCTTGTAAATGTGGATTACTGGCTTTTTTTGACTTCCTGTTTCTACTGATTTCCTGATGCTGTATGTGTTAGAATGGGGAGTCTGTTGTTGTACCAAATCTTCCCTGCTAGCATTTAAAGTCATAAAATGCTAGCATAGCAGTAAATATTCCAGTGTTCTGGTTTTTTCACAGCGCCCTACAGCAAAAGAACTCCTGAAGCACAAATTCATTATGAAAAATGCCAAGAAGACTTCATATCTGACAGAGCTGATCGATAGGTTTAAGAGATGGAAAGCAGAGGGACATAGTAGTGATGAAAGTGATTCCGATGGTTCCGATTCGTAAGTTAATTTTCACCATTTAGTCTGTCTAGCTTTGTTCTCTGTGTTTTGCATTGGCTTCTTTAAGGAAAACTGTTTGAATCTAAAGGCTAATGCTTAAGTCAAGCTATGTGCTTGTTCTCTAAACTTTTTTTAACCTCTGAACTCATTTTCAGTTCTGCTTAAGCGCTGTGTGTTTCCTACTCTGAGGCTAGTGGTTATACAGAAAGTACTGCGTCACAACTGGAGGTGTTGTTTGCACAGTGTGGGTAGAACAACGTACCTTCTGCAAGTCTTTGGTTTTTCTGGATATCAGATAACTGTTTTAGGTGGGATGCCATTGGAGAAGGGAGGTCCTAGAGGTAGACAGCATCTTTTGTTTGCTTTGATGGTATTTCAGCTTGGTCTCTGAGATAGCGTTTCCTAAGTTTTAAATACATGCTTTTTTTCTTATTTTAAGACATAGAAGTAATCCTTATAGATGTGTTCTAGTCTGGTCTGGTATTAAATGAGGAGGTTGGTGGCTCTGCAGGTGGCAGAGGGGTTGGAGATTCACGATCCTTGAGGTCCCTTCCAACCCTGGCCATTCTGTGATTCTGTGTTATGTATTTGGGTTATCTATGGCTGCTTAGCATTATGTTGTGACTGGTGTTGTGTACATCGTATCCTTTTCCTTCAGGGAGTCAAGTAACAAGGAGAACAACTCTCATCCTGAGTGGAGCTTCACTACAGTTAGGAAGAAACCAGATGCAAAGAAGCTGCAGAACGGGACGGTATGTAGTCTGAGTTCTGCTAAGGAATGGCCTTGTAGCCATGATAAGGAAGGTAGTGTTAAAACTTTGTAACTGTACAGTTTTTCATAAGAATTGTCAGCCTTTTTGCACCTCAACAGATAATGCTTGTAACTGATGTATCCTTTAACTTTGTCAGCCTTAACTCCAAGAGATATCACATACTAATAGATCTGTATCTATTCATGGAGATATGATTCTTTTGAACTCTGATATAATATTAGAGAAAGCACATTGAGCTGTCACAATGTATTGCGTGCCATCAGGCTTCTCTTTGCACATCACGTAGTGCTTGATGTCCTGCAGCCTGTTTTGAAATGTACTGTAAGGGCTGTGTTGAATTCATAGGAAGTTCTAAAATCGCACGGTGTGTTAAATGCAGCTTATAGACTGCATGGGAACATACTGATATCCTTCTTTGTTAATTCTAGGATCAGGACCTTGTTAAAACCTTGAGTTGTTTAACTATGATAATCACTCCTGTCTTTGCTGAGGTAAGTTTTCCTTTCAGGTTAGCTTTTGAATTAATTGTCTGAGTGTTTGTGAATTCTGTAAGCTTTATCTCATTTGTTCTGCTACTCAGCTCAAACAGCAGGACACAAATAATGCTAGCAGAAAGAAAGCAATTGAGGAACTTGAAAAAAGCATCAACATGGCAGAAGCAACATGTCCAGGGATCACAGATAAGATGGTGAAGAAACTTATGGAGAAATTTCAGAAGTAAGTTAGTATTGCATGCGCTGTGTGCTGGGGGAAGCACTTCCATTTGGGAAAAGCTGTTTGATTTCAAGCACTTCGTGCGTTAGGGAGATTTGAGTACAGTTCTTTGATAAGTGGAAGATCTGCTACATATAGGGCTCAGCTTTTAGCTTCCTTGTTCATACAGAACACTTCTGGTTATTGAAACAAAAGCTAGTAAGAAACGGTGACTTTTTCTGCTGTTAGCACTGCAGTTTTATTGGAGCTGTTACACTTTGTTCCCTTCAGTTTAGCCTGCAGTTATATCTTAAGCACGTTCATAGCAAGTAAGTCAAGGAGTCTCCTTTTCCATTATCTTTCTAGGGAATGTTTTCTGGATGCGTATTCTGGTGTGTGTTTTCTTGTTTGTTTTCCTTTGAGCTGTTAGGATGAGGTGAAGGCACTTCCCAGTTTAAGGATGCACAGGTAGTTACTTGCTGTTTGCCACACCAAAATATAGTAATTAACACTCTTCCTTGCATTTTCATACCTGTAGATTTTCTGTTAATGACTCATCCTAAGAAACTTCACATAATTGACTGCTGTTTCGTATGGACCCAGTGAAACCCACCAAAACTACTTCAAGCTTGGCAGTGCTTAGCTCATGAGCTCCTTGTGCCTTTTGGATCTTTGCAACATATTGATGGTGATTTGAGGATTTGAAAGAACCTACTCAACTATTTTGTGGCAGTGCACATGGTTTTATATTTTCAGGAAATTATTTTGTAAAGAACAACTTTTAATATTGTAGTTTCACCTGTTTAATCTGATAAAAGTTGAGGTGCAGTTTTGCTTTTAGAAATAACCATTACTTTAGTTAATAGGAAGTGCGAGTACAGTATGTTTTGATGCTGTTTTGTTCCTGTGCACAGGGATGTACAGGTCTTTTGTATTCATGAGTTAAACTTTTGTAAATCACTAACAAGCTTCAGAGAAAATAGCTTTTTCACGAGCGTGTTCAAAACGTAGTGGCAAGGTTATTGCTGTAGCACCTGCTTCAACCAGCATATAGTTATCGTGCCCTGGGAAATAAACCTGCAACAGTATCTACAACGATTCTAAATTGGTACAGTATTTTAGGCAGCTCTATGATTAAATACATTTGAGAGCAATATGTCAATAGTTTGCAGGTGATATGTAGCAACAGGACTGTCCTGATGTACAGTATGTGTATTACCTTTAGAGCAAGTAGGAACTCGATCTTACATCGTCATGGAAGGAAAATTAAAGCAATACAGTTGAGGGGGTGGGGCTTTTGGCAATAATGGACGGAACCTGAAGTCCAATTTAATTTAATGTTTCTCCTCTGACTACAAGTACCTGGGTGGAAGGGAGCCAGAGAAGCCGAGCGTCGCATGACCGTACCTCACGAGCAGGTATAAGCGTAACACCAGCGTTCTTTGTGGTGGTGTTGTTTCTCCTGTAAGATATTTATACACGTTTTTGTTCTTAAATACATTAAATACATCGGCATAATTTGTTTATAATTTTCTGGAAGTGTATTTTAAATATGTATTTACCAGTTAATATGCAAAGAGCTGAGTTATAGATATTCTTTCACACACAGGTAGTACTGTGCAGTACGGAGTGATTTTTTTTCATAAAAAGTAGGTAAGACTATAAAGTTGCTTTCAGTTATATATTTATGGTACTGCTAGATGGGTAATCTCTTCTGTTTTGTTTTGGTTTTGTTCTTTTTTTTCCTTCTTTTTCAACCCAGTATGTATATTATGCTGAAGTTTTGAACTGGGATTGTTTTTCAGTACTTAGCTGTGCAACTGTTGGTGTAAATTTATTTTTTGATAAAGGCTGGGTGTGTTTATTTTATGGTTCAGACCTGCACATTTTGTTTTTGCACAAAAGTCATTTTAAAGAATCTGAAATATATCTGCCAAATATTGAAAAAGTAATGGTGTGCAAGTAAATACTGCATTTTTAGTCAAATGTTGCCATTACATCGTTTTTATATAAAGGACACTTGTGAGAGATGGTGGTTAGATATGCCAAGGACAATTATTTTCAATGGTGCCTACACTGTATAAAAGAAAAAAAAAAAAAAGAAATTACTTTTAATTCCTTGTTTTAATTTTAAGAAAGTGTTTCTGTTTAAAACTTTCATCTGCTATATAACTGAAATTCGATTAGAATTTATATCTGAGAAACAAAGTCTGGAAATAGTTTTTGAAAACAATGTTATGGATTAAATAAATATTTTTATAAATGTAAAAGCAGCAGAAGTTGTAAATACAGTTGATCTGAAGCTTTACAGAATAACTGCATCACAGAAACAAATTGTAGTGCTCCTCTAGCTTCTGTAGTTGGTAGTCTTGTAAATCTGTTTATAGATGAAGCTTATTTCAATGTTTTGGGGGGTTTTAAATGGTTTAAAAATAAATATTTAAGTTCTGTAAACTTTCACAAGCTTCTTCTGTCGTACGTTTTGTTCTGGGTTTCTAATAGATGGGCAGAGGTGTGGAATCCCCCTTCAGGCTGGCGTTGGTTTTCGGCAGAGGCACGCAGAGCTGCGTGGGCATCCTCATTAAAAAGGCTTGGGGTCCCCCCACCCCCATGCTGTTGTTATCCTAGCAGCTGCTGTGCAGCACGGAGTGCAGCTCCAGTGATCAGCTTGGTTTCAGTCCCACAGAGGCATCTTCAGGGTCAGACAAGCATTGGTGCTCCGACAGCCGCGTGCAGGTGTGGGAATGCTGCTGGGTGCCGTGGAGCAGAGGTGCAGAAAGGCCTCAGCTTCTGTCTGCTGCACCTGTCTGCTAAATCTCATTTTAAACACCTGCATACTAATTTCTCAGAAGTAAAAGCACATTTTTATTCCGTGCCACCTCCTTTTAAGGTGCTTTTTTTATGAGGCCAAGTGGAGGGGTGATGGGAGTTCTGTTGAATGTTTTAAATGGTGGCTCTGGCCTGTGGACTCAGGGTCTTTTAATCTATGCAACTCTGCCACCAATTCTGGGTAAGCTGGGAATAGTGAATTAAGGGGAGAAAGGAACGTGTAGTCATACCACAAATAGGACAAGTTGCTGAACTTTGGTGCGCCCCATGAAGTGGGTGGATGTATACCTACCTGTTAGGGCAGTGTGTGGAGGGGAAATAATCCATGTTGTCGTTCTCTTACAGCATCAGTCCCTTTAAAACTTCATTTTACTGCACGTGTCATTTTTGCACTTAAGATCTCTGCTTCATAGGACAGTAACTCTTCAAGAATGGATGTCTGTGCTACTGGTTTTTAGAGGACAGTTGACTTTTTCCCCATTATGTATTAGTTGTTGAACTGTGTAACTTAACACTGTTCTGCTGCTAGCAGATAACCAATGGGAAAAGGTACCAAAATACTCAGGCAAGAGCCATCTTGGTTGGTTTGTTAGTTGTCCAACTGCACATTGAGAAGAATTGGTATTGAAGTATATATCTTTCTTGATGAAACCCCAGCTGATTTCTCTGATACTCTTCTATCTGGTAAGCATGTGGTATAGTGAAAGCCTGTTCTTGCACTCAGTTGGGTGTCTGTAGTTGGGTAGGAGAGTATATAGATTCTTAATGTTTGCACAAAGCTTAGTATTTGTTAAAAGCCTGGTTTTTATCACACTGTTTCATGACTTAACGCTGGAATAAAATTATTTTCGTTGCAAAGTTGTGTTGGTGTGTATGCTGGCTGGCCTTATTTCACACTGTTCCAAGGAACAAAGTTACACTTAGCACAGAAATGAGTTAGATAGGCTGAAACCTTAGTGCTCCTCCAGAGTGATGTTCTTCCTGTACTGTGTACGTTCTGATGTTTTATACCCTAATACACACAGGTAGCACTGCTTGCTTGCTTAATGAGTACCTTTGCCTTTTCCTGGGTACTGATATCTTCCACCATCAGCTGTTAAATCCTTCTGTCATCCCCCATACCCTGGTTTTCTTTTACTAGTAAAAGTGTGCTCAGTTGATGTTCTTTCCTTTTTTTGGTGAATGGGGCTAAGAAGAGACAGCGTCCCATACTGTCCCATACACCCCATATTAATCCCATGGTTAAGGATTTTCTTGGTTAAGCATTTGTGCTTACTGTGATCGTTTCTTTATCTTACCTGGTTCCAGGAAAGCTGTTCATGTGATGAATTTAGTGTAAGATGTTGAAATTAACATTTCTATCACTTTCTCCTTTGTTCCTCCGCTGTGTTTGCTGGTCGTCATGTATGATGTGCTGAGTTACAGTGTGCATGCAGAGCACAGAGCTCTGTGCTCAATGGAAAAATCCAAAAATAGCCTCCAAGTCCTTGTTTCTCCATCTCAATGTAGTTTTCCCAGCATAGTCTTGCATGCCAGAGCTGACAGTTCCCGAAGGTTTGTGCACTGTAGTTGGATGAGGATGATGTCTTTTGGTGGGACTCTGGGCAGCACCCAAGGCAAGGCTCATCTTGGCCTGCCTTTGCACAGCTCCACATGCTCAGGACCTAGCAGTGACTGCAGATTTCCCTGTGTTCTTAAGGTATGACAAATATTTAAGGGGTATTCTTTAGGGACCGTGTATAAACTTTGTAGTAGATTACTTTTTCCCTACCCTGTTATGCATGTGAACTGCATAACACCTAAATGCTGTTTCTGACGTACAGTGTGGGAAAGGGAAGAAACAACTCTTCAAGTTTTCTCTTTTTTAATAGAGCAATCCCAAAGCAGCATGGAGGGTGAAGGTAGTTCACAGCTCCAGCATGGAAGAATCTAGAGCAAAAGTAAACTCTGCTCTGCTATTGATCTAGCATGTTTCTTTGGGCAGCTGACCAAGAATGTGGCTGTTTTCAGCAGCACACATTGAGCCTTAGTGGTTGCTGAGACAATGAAGGCACAGAGGGAACTGAGACCAGCAGCCCTGTGGAGCACTGAGGGCTACCAGGGAGCTCTGAGGTGCAGGGGAAGGTGGGTCACAATCAGATAAGGCAAAAAGGAAACTAAATTTCAGCTGTGAACAACTGCTTTTTATTGTCCAGCTTCTAAAACAAAAGACAATGATGCTCAGTGTGGGACAGTAACCATAAACCTAGTTCTTTGTACTTCTTAATCTATTTGGTCCTTGCTTCAGCTCCTGTGTTCCTGAAATCCATTCCCGTATCTCATAGATATACTGTCCCTATTGTAGTCATGTCCTACAGCCTCATGGAGTTATTAAAAATCAAACAAAAAGTAGAAAGATCTTCCTCTAACATCGTACCTCTGTAGCACCATTCTCCTGTTGGCAGATGGCCTGTAGTTGTAGGGTAATGGTCTTTTTATTACATAGGAAAAAAGAAAAAAAAAAAATGTGTGCAGCTGCTCTCAAGGGCTGGGAGCATGACTGCAAGGTGAGGTAGCAGGCAAGCTCTATGCTGGGACAGTGGCAGCTCTGTGCCCATGCTGCTCCCTTCTCAGGGGGAAGCGTGTGCTTCCCCGGGGCTGGGAAAGCAAGATGTTCATGAACTTTGAGGGGATGCGGCTGCCTTTTCCTTTCCACCCAGTGTACTGATAATGACAGCAGGGGCTGAGCTCTGAGCCAGCCTTGCGAGGACTGGAGATGGTGGCTGTGGGGCTTTGGGAGAGCCCTAGCCCTTCTGCGTGGTGTTGGATCCCCAGCATGGGAACAACCTGGTGACAGCAATGTGCCATCTTCCTTGTGTGCCACAGGAGATGGGTACTTCTGGACACCCTCAGCTATCTGTTAACACATCCTCTACAACTAACATCACTCACACAATACAAGCCAACCACCTTGTTTCACAAACAACAAGCAGGACTGCGATCCTTCAGCAGCCTTGGCTCTGCCCGGCCTCTCCTTTCGGCAGGCAACAGGCACCTACGTGAAATACCTGGAGGCCCCCCTGCAAGTCCTCTCTTCAGCAGCACCTGTGGCCAAGGACACCTCTTCATCCTCCTCCTCCTCCAGCTGCAGGCTGCCCGAGGACAGCCGCACACGGGCCCTGGGTGCCCGCAGCACTCTGCCATACAGGGAGCAATAGTCAGCAGCCAGGAGGTCGCAATCGGAGTCGCTGGACTCGGTGCTGCTGCCCACGTAGCGCTCAGCGGCACGCCGCAGCCCTGGCATTGCACGCTGCTGGGCCAGCACGTGCTGCAGCATGCCGGCCTGCCGGCTGCTCAGGGCTGGGCACGGACCCAGGGGCCTGAACTCAGAGCTGTAGGGGAAGCGGATGGCTTTCATGTCCGACTGACTCCAGGAGCGCTTGGGAGGCTGCTCCTGAAGGCTGTAATCGAAGGAGCGAGCCGGCTGCCTTCTCTCCCTGGCTGGGCCCACGCCGGTGCCCACAGCCCTGTGCGAGGCTTCGTGCTGCAGTTCCCCCATCCAGCTGCTGCCGGGACCCCAGTTGGCCATTTTTGTGGCCACGGGGATGCACCCACCGGCCGCTCCCTCTGCCTCCTCGCTGGGCTCATGGCACGGGGGCGGCGGTGGCCTGTCTTCATAGAAGAGGAGCTGGGAGGCCGGGGCGGGTGGCAGCGGAGGGCACGGCACGTCCATGTACACCAGCGGCCTGACGCTGACCTCCCGCATGTTGCCCACTGAGGGGCTTCTGCTGCTCCCAGCAAACTTGTGGTGGGGGCGGAAGGACGTCAAGGGGTTCCTGCTGCTGAAGGGGTCGGTGGGCTCCCATGCCCGCTCCAGCTCCAGCTGAGTGTAAAGCAGGGGGAAGGCAGAGCTGCTCTTGGAGTGGGGCAGGAAGGCTGGGATCACTTCGGGCCTGGAGCGCTCCAGCTCGGCAGCAAACATCATTGCTGTGGCAGATCCGCTGTGGCGGCTGTCCAGTGTGGGCTCGGAGGTGTGCACCCCACTGGTGGTGCGGAAGGAGCCGCAGCTGCCATAGGCCAAGCGCAGCTCCTCCACCTGTGGGATGAGAGGTGGGTGGGAGCCCAGGGGCAAAGCAGGACCAGCGGTAGGATGAAGAGCCAGGTGTTGGCTCGGCCTCCAGCTGCTCCCCACTCCCCCCCCATAGGGTCATACCTGCTTGGACACATCTGTCAGGAGGTCCGGGGAGGAGCGGCACTGCCTCTCATCGTAGTGGGACGCATAGTGCTTCCTGCAAGGCCGAATGCATGGATGGGTGCATGGCCCTCACCTTGGCCCTGCCACCCCATCCCCCCCCCCACCTCCCAGTACCTCTCGAAGGGTAAGCTTTTTATCTTTGCCTTCTTCCCATGCTCCAGCAGCTGCCTCTGCGTCCTCCCACTACAGCAGTGAGGATGGAAAGGTGTGAGCAGTGCCCTCAGCCCGGCCCTGGGCAGCCTCACACCAAAGTTTTCCCCTGGGCCCTTACCTGTAGCGGAAACTCGAGCCCTTGCTGCACAGAAGGGCTTTGGGCTTTGACTTGGGCTCCTCAGACAGCCGGAAGAAGGCATGGTACTCCACACATGTCTTCCAGAAAGCCTTGCAGGCATCCCTGCTCGCCATAGTGAACTCCAGTGTGTCCTTGCACAGAGTCTGCATGGCAGGGGACAAGCACACGGGGCTCAGGGTGCAGGGCTCTGTTTGGCTGCTTACCCATCCAAGCCCCAGCACAGCACTTACAGCAATGTTTGCATGGAGCTTGATGAGAAAATGCTTCCTCTTGAAGCTCAGTTTGCGAATTTTGGACCAGTTGAACGTGTTAATCTTTGTATTGCCCTGCAAGGAAGGACAGAGCGTTACTGTGGGACAGGACGAGCAGAGAATACAGAAATACAACTGGGCCAGAGCTCAGCTAGCAGGTTCTGCACAAGCTGCTGCTGCAGCACTCAGTGCTCCTCCCTGGCTCTAGGCAAAGGGCTCCAGGGGTCTGGTGTTCGGTTCTGATCTATCAGTTGGTTCCAAGAGTGGGAATTGATGTTCAGGACTGAATGCTGCCTCCTAAAGCTGAAACTGCAGCAGTCCAAGAGAAAACTCACAGAAGTCACAGCAGCACCCCATCTTTTCCAGCCCACGGGGCAGGTGAGTTAATGCAGAATCTGCTCTTGAAAGAAGTGCTCAGCTCACCTCCATGCCCTTAATGCCAGCTTGGATAGACTGCAAGCACACCTCACTTTTCTTATCATTACACATTGATTTGGACACAGCCACACAGTGGGAGCAGATGGAATTGGTGCCACGCCGTACTACAGCACTGATTCTCCTCTTGGCTTTCTGGGAGAGCCCAGGCTGCCATGAGCTCACAGATGCTCCAATCATGCCTGCACACAGGGGGTGTTTACGGCTCTCAATAAATCATGGGGTCTGGCAGCACTAATTGCCAACTGCAGACCCACAGTTAGGATTTTTTCTGTGCTGGCAAGATGTTCCCAGGTTGAAGTTAGTTGGTGTGGGAGGCGAGTGCTGTTTCACACCGGCTGCGAGGAAGTCTGTATTTACTCTGCTGCTACACTGTGATTACAGCATTATGTAATTGCACAGACAGTAGATGGCTATTTTTGCTGGAAGATTACACGGTGAGCGTGTGACGCAGCCCTGTAACCTTTGGTGCTTACACAGACGTGCATGCAATGACAAGGGCTCTGCATGGGCACGCACTGCAGCGCACAGCCCGAGCTGGCAAAGCACAGAGGCTGAGCCTGGGGCGGTGCCCAGAGCAGCTCCAAGGTCCCAAGCTGTGTGGGACTGGGAAGGACTTGGGGCTGGCAGGGGGAGAGGGGAAGATAGGAGGATAGGAGGTGGTGCTCACCCGCAGCACCAGCACCCCCATGTGTGTCACCGCCAGGTTGATCTGCGTTCCCTCGCCGTCGCTGGCAGGGTGTGGGCGAATCCCATACATCTCCAGCTTCCTGGCCACATCCAGCAGCTGGGCATCTGACTCAGCCGGCGTCTTCCCCCTGGAATCCCAAATACACCAGGAAGTGGAAGGAATTAATAAAAGGTTTTAGGATGCAGGCATGCCAGGGTCCTGAGAAGCTGTAGCACTGATGGAGAGGCAGAGCAGCCCTCACCTGTGCCGCCGGTGGTAGTGCATGATCTTGTTGTCCAGGTACTCCTGGTTGGGCAGGTACCTGTGCGTGGCCAGGTGCTGCTGGTCTGTCTCCTCATGGAAGTCACCCAGCTCGGCTGTAGGGGGGACACAAGGAGAGCAGGGTTGGGGGCACCCTGTGCTGCGTGGCTGAGGCAAAGCCCTGCAGCCCTGCTGCCCTTACACTGCAGCAGGTGGGAGACGAGCAGCGCTGCACTCTTGTCACTGCAGGGCAGCCTCGCCAGTGCCAGGTCCTTCTTGATCTGCAGGGTGAAGAGGTACCTGGAGGGGGGACAGGAACTGCCCTGAGCATGGATATTTCTATGGGACACAGAGCCAGGTGCACCTGTGCCCCTGCCCAAAGGATGGAGGGCTGGAGGGGGGAGCATGGGAGGAGCATGCAGGCCCCCCAAGGAGGATCCATCTGGGACACCTTGAGCAGCGTGCCCCCGCTGCTCATATGGCCATTAGTAGGTTTCAGAGCTAACACTCCTTTATGCTTCGGAGGGCATCTCTGTCTCTCAGGGCTAATGTTCTGCAGAAGCACTGCACTGGTTTTATCCTTAGTTCCTGTTTGCAGTGCTTTCTGTGAAACTTAAGAGCTCGCCCTGTCCATTTCAAAAATAAAATGGAGGTTCTTCTTTCAGAACACAGCTTGAGGCAAGAGCCAGACAACTGAGAGCCCAACTGCTCGGACATTTGGCAGCGAGCACATTGCATTGCCATCGAGTGGATTTTGTATAAAAACAGAGCATTGAGAAAAGATACACATTGGCGTCTTGTTTTGTACAGCACGGGGCTCTGTCAATATTTGGGATTACCACAGCAAACAGACAGGTTGGGTTGGATGATGGTAAGGAAATAAACACATGCGTAGTGACTGCAGAAACAAGGTGACAGGGCAGTGAGGGAGCACAGAACAAACACGGTACCTCGTCAGCTCCTCTCGCAGGTGTCCGGGGTCCACTGGGAAAAATTTCACCATAAATTTGAAAAGAACCTCCTTAGGATCTTAAAACACAACACCTTCATAAGTTTTCTTTCACGTGGCTCTGGAGAACATTCACAACTCTCTTCACACACACCTCTCCTTATGTTACTCTGCCCCTTACAGGTCTGGAGCAGAAGCTCTGAGCGCTAGGGCTGCCATCCTGCCCAGACCCCACCACCATGGATGGAAATAAACAAGGAGGTGAACTCCTCAATAGCATCACAGAAAACATGACCCCAAATTACTTGAAGTTGTTAAGGGTCAGGAAGGGGATTTCTGCATCAGGAAGGGGTTCCTATGGGAGCAATGCTCTGGGTGTTGCCCTGGAGTGGTGCAGCTGCCATTGAGGCTGCATGTTAAACCCTCAGCAAAATCCATGGGGTTTCTCTGGCCCTTTGAGCCCTTGGGATGCACCAGCTTCAGGGGATTCCGACTGGGCAGAGCTGTTCTGTGAGACAAGCAAGAGCAAGCAGCCAAACCCAAGGCAAAGCATATGGAGGTATGAAGCCAACTCTGTGGGCACCAAGAGAGCCACTGCAGGACAGCTCCAGGACTCCCAATAGAAACACAGGCCCTATGCTTTTGACCACCTCCTAACCATCGTGTATTTGTGGCAAATATCATTTGGTTCATTGCAGGGGCAGGAACAGGCTGAAGGAGGGGCTGTGTTAGCACTGCTCATGCATTCAGGTCGGGCTGTGCAGCATCACTATGCAGCAGTGGGGCCTTGGGTATGGGAGGGAGCGGGGTCACTGTGTGCTGAATGCCTTACAGCTGGGCACCTGGGCTGCAAAGAGCTGCAGATGGGAAAGGAGGGCATTCAGAAAACGATCCCCACTGCTCTGCCAGCACAGCAATGCACACACACAGCCACCCCAGCTGTTGGCATATGAACAGCTCAAGCCTAAAACATGCAGCTAGCACTTTGCAGAAACATTCCTGCCAGGGTTCATGTGTCTTTGCAAACAACCCTGCCCAGCCTCAACCCATTAAGGGAGGGCAGGTAAACGCCAGAAGGCAGAGCTCCCATCCCCAAGCACAAAGGACAGCAGACTGCAGTGCTGTCTGGCTCCGCAATGATTGAGAAGAACCTAATTCTGGCAATACTTACTTTTAATCTGCTTTGTTATGGGCTTTAGAGGCTCCAACCAGACCTGAAACAAGACAACAAAGAGTTAAGTCAGCAAACAGCACGAGGCCAGCAGAAATGAAAGCAGCAGCACCATGGTGGGATGCCATAAAGGAGCACTGACCAGTGTGGGGCTATCCTGCACTGCCACAGGTGGCTATGGGTAAACCCCATGAGCAAGCTGTGGTTGTCCCCAGGGCTTTGTCAGCCTGGCTCTGACCTGCAGCTCCCATTTTCAAGGTGTTCCCATCTCCATTTTCTACCCGGTGCCCCGATGCAGGACGCTGCTGCCACGCTGTGGGCACAGCGCACGCACTCACGTGGTTCCCAGCCTGGGTGCAGAACTCCAGCCCGAAGTATTCCTTCTCCACCAGGTTGAGGTGGCTGCAGGTGAGGTTGAACAGCCCCTTCCCGCAGGACTTTTGCTGGTGAGCAAATACATGGAGAAGCAACAGGTTAGCAGTGCTGACAGCATGGGGGAGGGGGATTCAGGGAGGTTGGGAAGTTGTTCATCCCCTTCCCTTCCGCTGAGGTGGGCTGTGGGCTGCTTTGTTACTGTGCCACAGCAAAACCTTACTCAGTAAATGTCTTTGTAAGATGGGATGGGACAATTGCAGCTTTATGCCACTTAGCTTGGCTCGTGGAGGTCAGATTTCTCCCCATCACTTCTCACCTTTCTTTAGGAGCTTGATAAACCGGGAGAGAACTCTCAGTCTCAGGACACCCGCTGCAGTCACTGCTGTTGGGATTAGAGCTGCAGACAGACACTACCTGGCTGCCCCACAGCTAGGCACGATAAGCTGCAATTAGTGGTAATTAACAACACCAGAGCCTGCAGAGATCCTGCACCCTGGGTCAGCAAAGTGCTAATGAAGTAGCACCACGCTGTGACACGGGAGGCCAGAAAGCACCAAAACTAAACAGGGCAGAGAGAAAAATCAGCAAAAACTCAATTCCTAAGTTACCAACTTGGGCAGAGACGCCAGGAACACAGACAGGTCGGCACAGGGGCAGCTCAGGGTTCGCGCGGGGGCGCCCCGCCGCGCCGCTGGGGGTGGCTCAGGGCTCAGTAATGAGCACCTGTCACAGCCGCTGCCAGCTCTGCACTGTCAGCCTGCTGCACAGTGATAGCCTAATAACAGCATTGGCTCTGCAGCACACCCGGTTCTCCTTGAAATTACAAGATCGCAAGGCTAATTAAAAACAATTATAATGGTTGATTTCTAAGCTAGAATTTTCCAGCATGAAAGGCCTTGGCCTTTGTCAGGCGTGCGGGGAAGGCGGGCACGTCCCAGCGGGTTGCTCCCCACCCGTGTGTGGGCAGCGAGCTGCTGGCTGGGCTGCGTGCATTGCACACAGCTGCTGCACAGGGCTGGGCTGCAGCCCACGTCCCCTAAATGTGCCCTCGGTGCTGCCTGTGGGGCTGCTGCAGGGCACAGCGGTGGGGATGGTGGGAAGGAGAGGCTGTGCTCGCCCTCCTTCGCAGCGTTGCAAGCAGCAGAGCAGCCCTGTGCCCACCCAGAGCCAGGCACCCACTCACTGATACCTTCCCCTGCCCCGGAGCGCTGTGTTACGCTGATTTGTAACCAGCCCTGCCATGTTTTTTCTCTGCTGTCCTTCTCCTTCCATTATACTGAAGTGCTCTCCATTGAAAAAAGCTTTCCAAACTCGGGAAGGGCTTAGGATGAGTGTCTCCAAATGCATGCTCAAGACTTAGCCCAAAGCGGTCCCTTTCTAATGGAGAAGTCTCTTAATCCAGTTCTCATTCATCTGAACCACACAGCATGAAACACACAAAGGGCCCCAAAGGGATTTCCAGGACCCTACCACGCTAAAAAAGGAAATGGCTCCGAGTCCCTCTAATGGAACCTATTTGTTGCACTATAGTGAGCAGAGGCACAGGACTGTTTTGAGCAAAGAAGAGAGCAGAGATGGATAAAATGCAGCAATATTGTAACAGCAGCATCTTTCCAATGGTCTCTCACGGTGCCCTGATCTAATCAATACGAACCCCTGGCAAACATCTGTAAATGACCACTCTCATTTATAAGAAAAACTCAGGTCTAAAATGCATCAAAGAAACCAAATCAGACGACCTCCGTGGCATCCCAAATGATGGAATTACTTTGCAACCCTCTTTGTGCAGAATCGCTGTCACAAAGCAACCGAACAGCGCATCCAGACTGAGCAGTGGTCTATAAAGAGAACACAAGAGCCTAAGAACTGCAACAGAACATTAAAAAATGACTTTTATATTAAACACAGCAGTCCCATAATGGACGCAGGTAAAGGTTAGAACAGATTCACTTGGATTATCTCATTCAATCAGCTGCTGTGATTAACAAAGCCCAACCAACAGCTCAGTCCCACTTCCAGCACACAGACAGGGCATCGATCACCTTCAGTTTCAGTCATCCATGTACACACACACCCCAATCCAACACCTCTGAGATCAATGTCTGACATACGAAAAGTATTTCAGCAGTGGATGTTCAGAGCTGATACTCGTTACCTGTGAATTATCAGTGACAGTGTGCCTTGGGACACTGCCATGTAAAAACAAGATACAGTCAGCTTGTTCCTTAGCTATTCCCAAAACCACATACTTGTCTTTTTCATCCCGATGCCTAAGGAGAGATGCACACAGACGTTTCTCACCACAGGTTGTGTGGTTCAAGCTGCAATTTTCATGCTGTTCTCAGACTTATTTTTGCTTGTTGGATGCTAACACAGCAGCCAGAGAAACGAGAGCACCCCACCCCCGCCCAGAGCATCACCTCACCTTCCCCAGTATCCAAAGGATAACACCAGAGAAGCAAAAGCCATTCCTCTTTCTCTATAAGACTCTATAAGACACACTTACGTCCACTACAAAGATCTTCTGGGAGTCATCCAGGAACTGGACCTTCAGATGCAGCATCCTGGAGCCAGGCAGGCGCAGAGCCCTATTGCTGCGAGCGGCGTGCAGGGCAGAGAGCCCCCTCTGCTCGCTCACACTGCATCCTCCCCACAGCTGGGTGCAGGGCTGCACGCACAGATGGGCAGGGGAGGCTGCAGCAAGGGCACGGAATGCCTGAGAGAGGGCTGAATGGCATTGCTGTGCTGGAGGATTCTTCCCCCTGTGAACTGTGCGTCTCTTGCTATGGGAGAAGGCTGAGCGCCGACGCTGCGTGCTGATGGGGCTGGCACAGAGGTCGGTAACACAGAGTTTTACAGATACTGGTGAGAAATGGGAAGGCGAAGCGAGGGCAGGAGTCACACAGCTGGGTCAGGAGAAAGGGTTCTGCTGCAAAAGTGGCTGAGCAGCACTGTGCTTTGCTCTGCCTCACTGCAAGCAACCAGCCGGCCAGCAGCACTGGGGGAGCTCACCTGAGCCCCCAAAATGCTTCGTGCTGAACCAAACCCTGTGGAGCCCTTCTTGGGGGTGCAGAGCAGAGCTTGGACCTTATCCCCAGTACCATCTGAAAGCTCTGAGTTGTGTCCCAGGCACAGGAGCCATGACCCTATAACTGCAAGACAGAGAAATACTGGGACAGGAGGTCCAGGCAACCCCCCTCCTGCTGCTGTGCTGACTCTGTGTGCGAGCACAGCCACCTCCTGCCAGCAAGGACCTTCTCAGCTCCAGGGAAGGATTCCTGGACTGCCAGTTCCTGGATTGCTGCTGGTGGCAGCTGGGGACCCCTGTGGGCAGGGGAAGAAAGAGGAAGCAAAAGGAAAGGCTTTCCTCCAGGCTAACTCAGCAGGTGGCTGCCAGTGAGTGCTGTTATACACAAACACCTCATCTATTTGTTGGTGGGAGAAGAGTACAGTCATCTGACAGGGCTGAAAAGCACCAACAACTGGCCCTGACTAAGAGAAGCTCCTTAACTCTTTAACAAGGACAATTCTTTCTCACTGATGCCACAAGTCATTTTGGTTTGAGCACATCTCAATCGACTCAGCCAAAAGATCTGCCCTTCCTGAAACTTCTGACCCAGAACCACCCTATGGATTGAGCACAATAATGATGTGTTTGCATTTCCATCAAACTTCGCTAGCTCAGCATCAGCAAAATAGTTTGATGTTATTCTCAGAAGTCATTGCTGGGAAATAGAAGTGGTCGCACTGTTAACTCTGTGCTTTAGGTGCAGGATCATCAGCTATGAGCCACCTGCGCTTTGCCACCAGAAGGTGACACTGCAGCAACACTTCTCGCTCCAGTTTGCCCCAGTTCTCCCCAGAAGGTGCCGTGCTGAGCGTAAGGGAGAGCTGACCCCAGCGTCACCCCGGGCGGTGCCAGCACAGCAATGACACCGTGACACAATGACAGTCACCTGGAGGAGCGACAACCCCTGATCTCCCACAGAAAGCCTCCCAGTGTCACCTGCAATCCCAGATGGCTGATAGAGAAATTAACTGCAAACACAGAACTTCCTGGGAACACTTCGTAAGACACGCTGCGACCACGCTGAAAAACCAGCGTCTCTCCGTTTATCTTTTGTTCTCTATCCCTACAGAGCTGTGCTTGCAGCCAGGCTCCCTCTCGTGGCTGTGGCTGACAACAAGATGGTGCAGGTAGCAATAAGGCTTAAATGAAAATCGATGGAGTTGGAAGGGACCTTAAAGGCCATCTGGTCCCAACTCCCCGCACTGAGCAGGGGCATCCGCAGCTCCACCAGGTGCTCAGAGCCCCATTCCCAAACTTGGTGCCTGCAGGGCTGAACACTCGAGCACAGCAGTACCACCACCCACCATGCACTGAAGCACTGCCAGCTCTTTGTTGGTTTTTTCCCTCCAGATTTCACGTGTCACAGAAGAAGGATGGTTGGACTAGATGATCTTGCAGGTCCTTTCCAACCTTGCAATTCTATGAAGTACTATCAGGAAGCAAAGCAGAATTTGCTTTAAGCAAATGCAGATGGTATATAAGAATCCTAAATAGCCCTACTCAGCTGTTATTCAGAATACGACAGGATCTCATTTTTAATAGGACAGTTGTGCTCGGTGAGGTTTAATTTTGATAGATCACTTCCAAGACACAAGAAAGCAATTTATACAGAAAAATCAAAGCCTCTCAAGCCAGAGGAACACAGATGCTTCTATAGACTCAGGCACTGTTACTCAGGCATTGTTCGACATTCAGTCATTTCTATAGGGGGATGCAGCTCCCTACATCTTTTGTAGCAGCAGAAAAACCCCAGGACTTGGCTTGGCTGTCCTCAGTTTGCACCAAGACCGAACTCTTCCAGGCCCACCCAACACAGCCCCACCCCAACAAGGCAAAGCAGTGCAGGTTTACCTGCAGTCAGTACTGCCATGAGGTCACGGTGCCCACGCTCTGTCCTCCTCAGTGCTGTCAGATGAAGCCATCAATCCCTTCGGTACAGCTCTCTGAGTCACGTGCAGAGCTTCTCACCTTATGCTCCAAGGCAGAAAGCATCAGATGCCAGCTAGGAACTCATATTGGTTTCACTATGCAGGAGCTACACTGCAGAAACCTGAATGACAGCTGGGCAGCGCCTGCTCTCTGCTCACATAGCTCTGGCAATAGAGTTACGAGATCGTAAGCAGCAGCAACTGCTCAGCAGGGAATTAAAGGCCAGGATGGTGGAAGCCTCTGCTGAGCATCGTCAAGAATGATCCTATGGCCAAAGCCTGATGCTGAGGAAGCTGTCAAATTGACTCCAACAGTTGAAGAAGAAAATGAGTGCTAGAAGCAAATACGGACTTCTAAGGAACTATACTGCTTACTTTCATGACAGATGTGGTTTCCCTCTTGGCTTGAGACAATCATCTCTAGTTGAGTAAGCCTTGATTACATCTAGACAAAGAAACACACGTGTTGACAAGGAGCCTCCAGGCTAAGGGATCAGACCCACCTCCACCACACAGACATCGACCTTGCATCTTGGTAATGTTTTCCGCCCTGGTAGCCTCTCATCTACAGCTCCCTTCCTTTAAAGACCTCTACTAGCTTTATCAAGACCCACCAAATTCCAAGCATACAGCTCAGTTCAGAGCTGCAGTTGAGTGGAAGTCATTCTTTACAGCAGGAAGAAGACAGCAGAGCAGCATCCACCTGAAGCTGGGAGCTTGCTGCTTTTGTAGTGATCCAAAGCAACCTCTATCCCACGGTTCCTCTTCCAGGGCCTTCCAGCAGAGCGTGCTAGCTGCAAGGCAGACACGATTTAAAGAACAGGAAACATTCACACACCATGACTGGCAAAAGGTTCCAACGGGATGTTCATAAAACCATTCTAAGTTTGTCTTTTTGGCTTCATAAAAACAATTCAGTGTTCTGATGGGTGACAAACAGCTGACGTAGTTAAAACACTTGTTTGGAGAGGTAACTAACAGATGTTTCCCCAAAAGGAGCCACTCAAAGGCGGACTGCAATACACTTCCAAACAGCCTGACCACAAGGAAAAGCCCTGAAGCTAAAATCTTTATTCAAACCTATTTTAAAGCTACATTTGCATTTCTGAGCTTAAGCACAGTGCATTTGGCTTGTCCGTGCTAATTCCATCCAATGGAAACCAGTGCCAGGATCAGTATGGTGACTGGGGTCGTAGGGACACAGGGCCTCAGGGGACTTGGAGAGACCCTGCACAGCAACCCAGCACAGGCAGGCAGGGCTGGGCACACCACACATGCTCCTTCATCCAGCCAATGCTCATCCACTGTTATCTTCAAAAATGCCCCATCACCTCCAAACACACATCACCCCAGCACTTCAGCCATTCTGACAGCTTTCTCTCACTTCCAACAGTTTCGCCCAAAATTCAGTTTATTGCTTCTTGCTTTTCCGCAGTGACCACAGCCATTGCTAATTTGCATTTAAGAATAAATGTCTAAGGTCTCTTACAGTGGCAGGATGAATCCCAGGCTGACAATGATCCTGCCTGGCAGTTCCCAAAAAGACAGGTAGCCCTTAAGGAACGCCACAAACACCAAGGAGCACAGGCGTATCACAAACCAAACATTAAAAGCACACATGTCCCTTCAGTGAGGATTAGTTCAGGTTCCTGCATCAAAAGAGACCCTCCCCCACCAATTACTGCAGATAGCTCCAGATTTTTGCAGAGCACGAAGAGAACCACAGCTTTGAGAGAGGACCAGAGGCAAATTTCAAGCGTTGATTCCATACTAAATGTACACGTCCTGAAAAGAGCAATGCACTTCACTCTCTACAATCCCGTAATTAAACTGCATCATCGCTGCCAGCAAAGCTATTATAAGCTCAAGGCTGCCCTCAACAGAGCCAACAAATAACTACAGCGGGATTTAACCACAGCGCTGCTGTTGCTGATACGCAGCTGAAAGTTCACCTCCTCTGCTCCTTGCAGCTCTACGGACCGGGCAGAGCCAAAAACGGCTACTTGTAAAATAAAAGCCAATGATTTCACTTTCGCACCACGTGGAGCACAGGGGGGCAACCCTGTCTGCCCATGGCCACCTCAGCTGCCACCCCAGTGCACAGCCAAAATGCCCACCTCTGCACTGCAGGACTGCTGACTGGCCAGCAGGGAGAACTCAAACCGATGAAAGCGCATTGTTTTAGAAGCCGTATCTCATTTTAATGAAGACCAGACACTCGCACCTCGCTCACAGCTGTAATTACAGCAGAGCCGACGGCAGATAACAGCTCACACCCGCCAGGAGGTGCGGCGGCCGCATCGCACCCCACCCACGCCGCTATTTGCGGCACTTCCTCCCTTCACACGGAGCTGCAAGGCCAGCTCTGCCCTCGTTAGCAATTCATTGACGTGTCACAGGGCTGTGCAGGACGGCAAAGAATTGTCCTCCAGGTTTGGGTGAGTGCCGTTCACACACAGCGGGGGTCAAACCTGTGCGAGAAGCAGGCCGGGGAGCTTTCTGCACGGCGCTTTGGTAGCAGGAACTGTGAAAACCAAGGCGAAGCTGCCTGGGAAGCCCCACCTGCGTGCCCTCTAACCCAGCTAACAGCAGCACAAAGCTGTCAGGCCTATTTTGCCAAAGACACTTTGTGCAGCAGCAGCTGAGCTGAATCTCAGCACCAAGACCTTAGAGATAGAACGGCCCTGCACACAAATCTTACCTGGTTCCATAAAGCCCCCAACCCTGACGACTGCACGAACTGGAGGTGAGGGCACCGGGACCTCCTGGCTGCACTCACACACAGCTCCAGGTCTGAGCAGGAACGCAGCAGCTCAGTGCCACACAGAGCAGGAACATTACTGTTCAATGATTGTTTTTTAACTGCAAGAGAAATCAGACAGACGAGAAGCAGCCAAGTCCATCTCAAAGCACAGCGGTCTCTGTCAGCAGATGCACCCGCTGACACATCGTTGCCGGTCACAACAGCCCGGAGCAAGCACTCATTTACTGCAGGCTGACTGAGGATGGGCGCCTGCCCTTCCTCCCTGCCATCCTCCTTTGAGATGGAAATGATTTCCCCATCTCAGAGAGGAAGCGGAAGCCTACCAACAAGATAAGGCTCACGCTGTTCTACAGGAGGAGGGGCATTAAGTCTGGGAGGTGACAGCCTGCCTACCCAACCAGAAGTGCTGCTGAGACAGCAAGGCTGTTTTTGAAAGTTCCGAACACACCTCACATTAGCACACATCTTTAGTTACAAAAGCAATACAGAAGGTCGAGCACCAAGCCGTAAGCTCTGAGGAAGAAGCAGTTCTTGTTACAGGGCCCAGATGACTCAATCACATAGCAAATGTAAAGCTTTCACTGAGCATTTAAGATAACAGCCAGCAAACAGCTGAAAGGTTTCCTAGAGAAATCTGCCTCTCTGAAGCAGGGCCCACATGTGCTCGTCTGGAGGAGGTGGAGAGCCCAGCACAGGGTTACCAGGAGACACAGCAAGATGACAGCAGCAGGACCTGCCCCCACTGCCACCTGCACACACACAAATGCCTGCGTGGAAAAATAAGGCCATTACAGATTTGGACAAGGCAAACATAAATGCTCAAACCAGAAAAAATAATTCTATGTATAAATATATATATATATACTTAAGTAAGAGACTTGCTTGTTTGGCCCACTGCAGAAGAAATGGAACACAGACCAGCTGAGGCCAGTTTGGTAATACAGGTATCTATTTTATTAAAAAAAGTTACAAACAGGTGGGCTGTAGGGTTGTCTTACAAAATGACAAGTATGATTTCTACTGGAAAAAACTCTTTTACAAAGCATTATAGGTAATTGTTCCGTTTTTTTGCACTTGTTATTCCAGATTTCACCTATCACTGATAAAGATACAGTACATTAGATACATGATGTTAGGTTACATTTGTATTTGTAGAGCCCTACTGCAGTGATTTGAACAACTCCTAAACAGATGCCATAGTAAAGACGATACATATCTCATTTATTAGCCTCTTAATCTAATAAGCAACTTCACATGCAATCTATTGAGGAAGCCTAAAATAACTTTTGGTCCCTTTTTCCCCCCAAAGTGTGCTGAAGCAACCATGTCTCGTTCTCCCAGTCCTGTCACTCTAAGCTAGTTCAAGTTTTAAGTTTCTCTTTTTTTTTTTTTTCTTTTTTTTTTCTTTTTTTTTTGGCTGAGGACCATGAAAATGAACACTGCTTTGATAACTACCCATAGGAATGAACCACTGATTAATACCAACCAACTTTTTCCACCCTCAGACAAAGGAAAACTAAGATCTTCAGGAATGACTTTTATTTCCTATTACTTCCTTACAACCTACAAAAAAGATCAACAACCACCACTTAAAAAAAAAACAAAAACAAAACCCTACTCTGAGTACAAGGTTTGGTTTAATTTTGATATTAAAGTGCAAACCTAAATATTAGCCTCAGCCTGTTGATAAAGTTTGTACAAACAGGGGAAAAACAAACAAACAAACAGACAACATTTCAAGTAACCCCACAAGAAAATATCAGGTGTTTTGATACCCAAGCAGGAAACCTGCTCTTCTCTTCTCATCAGGATTCAAACTCAGTGCTGAATGTAGACTCAGAATCTGTATTTCTGCTACACGCTGAAGTCAGCTTGTTATTACCAATGAAACACATTAATGTTGAGATACTGGTGATCCTTTATTGTTTCAAATGCCATCATCCACAATACATTTCGTGAGTTCGAAACTGCTTAACCTCACATATCCATCACTGCTTTCACTGGAGCTTTTCTCCAAGGTATTTAGCTATTACAGGGCAAGAATGTACATTTCTAGAAGCATGTTCAAATGACTAAAGCTGGGCTCCTAAAAACCTAGAACTTTGGTGCAGTAGGTGAGCTGCAGTTATTAAACTTCTGCAAAGAAAAAAAATCACACATTTTAAACCACTGCTAAAAAAAAAAAGCTCTCATGGATGCAATGTGTGACTAAAACTGAACAAAACGATTTCATCTGTCCTTTGTACATTTCCATTCTGCTCTTTATACCTGTGTTATTGTTAAGATTTTCAAGTATTCAGAGAAAATGTTGATCAGGTAAACAATATGGAAGGCAATGGCTGTTTAAAGCACGCTTGCAGTTAGTATCACTGAAACCTGGTGCTCTTCCCCTTGTTACACCAACTTGTCTCTAAAATTAAAACTTGTTTATTGGGAAAAAAAAACAAACAAACAAACCTAAAAAGCAATTTGTGACAGTGCAAGAAAAACTTTTAACAAATATTGCTTTAAAATATTATTCAGAAAGACAAATATTAGGAACTACAAAATGTAAAGTGATCTTATTTGCATTAGATTTACATGTGCAGAGGTCTACCAGATGTCGCTTGCTGTGCCAGGCAAAGCTGAGCTGCCCCGACCAGGCACACAGCCCATTCTGAAGGATACATTATCCCTTTCCAGAGGCATTGAGAAGCTGCATGTAAACAAGCAAGTTGAGAAACTCAGTAGACAGAACAGAACGCTGCCATTTTTCAATGCTACAATGGTTGTTTTCTGATTAAAGGAGTTTAAGAAACCCACGATTGCCCAAAAAACATCAGCTGGAGACTTCAGGCCCCGTTCTAACAGATCCCTGCTGCCCAATCAGACCAGTTACAAGCAGCACCACAGCTGCACTTGCCAAGAAAAGGGATACTGCATCCACACAACAGAGGTGCCTTCAGTATCTCTCCATGACACTGGCACACATAAACAGAAAGTCTCAAAGAACGACCGGCTGCATCGGAGGAGAAAACTTTGCCAAGAGAAAGAAGCACTGATGCGAGGTAATATACAGAAGTAACCATTTGTTTAAGGCTCAATTTATTCTCCATTAAAACTCTCTTTTAAAAGGCATTGAGTAGGTAATACTGAGTTTAAGTATTTAATAAATACAAGTTCAGAAATTGATTAAAGAAATCAATTAAAATATTAAAAATGAACTCTTGCATATTAGCCATTATATGAACTTAGAAAGCTATAAAAGGACTGATAGATAAAGAACAGATTTTAAACTTATGGTAAACATGCTAAGCATTCTGATTAAGGTGTGTGGATCCTGGAGGCCACCAACCTTATGCACTTAGATGTATGGCAATGTGCTGTAATAGAGACAGGTTTACCAAGGCTCAGCTCTGCAACCTGGGCTGAAAGTTCTCCAAAGCAGCATCTGTGCAAGTTTCCTCTGAGTTTTATCTGAAATGTAAACAAAATAAGCAATGAAAATCACATGCAATACATATTCAAAGCAAACTCAGCTGCTTCCACAGCGTGGAACTAAGCTCCAAAGCAGGACTTTAAACACAGTGGCACACTTGAAGCTCTTTTCCTCTAATCCTGGTACTGTAAGAGGCAAATAGGTAACAACCATTCACCTCCTAACAGCTGCCCCTAAGGGACACTCAACTGTTTCTGAGGATGTCCGACAGCTGAGGGAACTTCAGTGCTCCTCTGGAGTGATGATGGGCTTCACATTGGTGGCACGGAGGCCCTTCACCACTGAGCAAAGCAAAGGCACAGAACACAAGCCCTGGGAACAGGCAGGTGAGCCAACCAAGGTGCTTTGACATCTGAGTTCTCAGCACTCTGATCCCCTGCGTTACCACCAAAAAAGCCCTTAATGTTTCTCAGCTTCACAGCAGGGCAGCATCGTGTGCTGCTGTTCTTCATCATGCACAAAAATGTAACCTTTATCAGCACTGCCCAGGACATTTCTGTATCTCTGATGTTCATGGGTTACGGATGTGAAAGGTCCCTGCACTGTTGGAAAAGAATTCAAACCAAAACAAAGCCAACAGCACTTAGCTTTCAGTAGTGATGCATTAGACCTACTTAATACACCTTCCATCTTTGCTTGGAGCACAGGAGGCAAACCATTTACAGGGCAGCTCTTCATCCTACCAGATTTGATCCATCCCAAAACTTCACCTAAACGCAGCACCCAGAGCTGTGGTCAGCACAGAGTCACATGGCACAGTAATCACAGAAGCAACAGCTTCCTCAAAATGCTCTTTCAGCATCCATGTGTTTGCATATCAGGGAACACCCAGTGTAGATTTCTGATTTTGCCATTTGACTTTATTTACTACAGTGAGCACCACCAGGCCGGCCTTCCCCACCCTGGACATTCCTACCCTCCTGTAAGCAGGCTGAAGGGGGGTGGGGGATGTTAGAAAACCTGGTAAGACAAATTTGTCTGCGTCACAGTCACACACAGAAGACAGCATACGTTCAGGTTCAATCCCTAAGGAGAACTTTTCCTTCAGCACTTGCTGATGTCAGTTAGCCATGAATGGAGGGAGCAGAAATCACCAACCAGGGCCAGTCAAAAGTGTTCTCAACCTGTTCAGTGCCTCTAAAGAAGACCTTCAACAACAGGCACTGTATTTCAAAGATGTAAAAGATGAAACACTACCACACTGAAAATACAAGAGAAAGGCTGGACTGAGCAATGGGGAGCAGCTACTGGGAATCTCACATCTCTGAATGCAAGAATGAGCTGACAGAAGACCACTGCAGAAGCAGGACAGGGAGGGAAACATATTTTAAAAGGAAGTGTGGGTTATTCTGATTATGCACATGTTCCAGCCTTCATCTCACCAAAGGCTGCCTGGAACAGTAACTCAAAGATGTGTTACTCCAGAAATATTGTTAAAGAACCGACACAATGTCCTGTGGATACCTCAGCAGATAGGTTGAGCTACCAACCAGAAAGACGTAAGCGATAACCGCTACTTAAAACTGATTCTGAAACAGCCTTAGATGTGACCAGGAGCAACACACACACTCTCAGCCCTCCCTTAAGCTTCTCAAAAATGTAGAAGCACCTCCAGTCTCTGTGCACTTCACCCCAAGCTGACTAACTGGTCCACACCAAAGGCAGCTCCCAGACACAGACAGCTCACACACTGCAGCGGTGATGACAGGACGGAGCTACAGCTCAACTCCATTTCACACACGCATGGTTTGTTGTTTTTTTAAGACAGCACTTTTAACTGCCCTGGTTTCACTTTACTGAGGAGGGGCCACTGCTCAAGCAGATGTTTGAGAAGCAGTACTTGTCCCTTGGATCACAGATAAGAACATTTTCCCCTAGAGAGCAGATTACAGCTATCAGAAAACCCCATCAGCAGCTCTCCTCCACCAGAGCACACGAGACCTTTATTACCAGGCAGCAGAGCTAACGAGGTCCTACCCCTAATTCAATCAAAGGGAAGGGATCGAATGGGAGCCAGGAATAAGAAAACATCCAAAAAGTGTGAGGCTGAAGTGAGAGATATTGGACAGGAGCAGCATCTCCCAGAAGCAAGGAAGTATTTTGATGCTCAAGGTTTTACGTGACTCCTTGAGCATGGCAGAATGCAGAAGCAAGCCATACCACTGAAACTCAGAATCTTGTGCTTCAGGAGACCACAAAGACATAAGAACCCAGATGTTTCTTCTGAAGCAAGAGCATGCTCTGCTTAGAAAACTCATCCTGATTCGGCATAACTTAGAAGGATTCAAAGGGATCACACACGGCTCTGTTCCCTCCCACCTTAAAGCCTAAACTTCATATCTGAAGTCATGTTCCAAACTGGCTGGATTACTCAGAGGCTTCTCTTAGAAGTAACCAATTCTGGCAGTACAAATTTCATGGATGACAGGCCTTGTTCTGTCAGGGCTGAAGACAGCAATCTGCACAAGGTGAACCACCGGTAACTCAACAGATTGCTGTAACTTCTGGCCCAGTATCATAAGAGATGCCTTTATTTGTGAAACTGTCCTAGAACCTGCTGAAACTGCATTACTACGAGCGGTCCAAGATATTAACCCTGCAGCATTCATTTGTATTTTTCTCTGCTCCAGTACAGTCTGCTCACCTTTCAGCCAAGCAAACCTTGAACCTGAACACGTCTCACATGGTGACAGCAGCCCTTCCTTACTCCACAGCACTGGAGATAAAATACCATGCTATCTTTAGTATGACACTACCAGGGCCATGAGTACCTAAAATTTTACATCCACAAAGCACTTGATAACAATCTCAAAGACAAGCTTTGAGACTTCACTCTCTGACCTTACGCTCAAGATTAAAGAGGATACATAGTCCAAAGCCTCCAGTAATAACCTGTTTTCACTCCTGTCACTCAGACATAAGAAGCTCCTTTGACTCGAGTTACTAACACGGCAGTCAGAATTTAAGCTTTAATCAGTGTAGCTGTCAAGTGAGGCAGTTCTTTCCCCTGCGTTTTCAAGTCCTCCTTCATCTCTGCACTTGCCCTTACAGATTACATCAAGTCTGTCGCATCTGACTCTGCAAACAATAACTGTGGGTCTGTCACAGACCAGCTGGCTGCACAGAAAGGGCCTCTTCCAAAAGCAGGCGTTTGAGCTGGTACTGAAACCACACCTATAGCAGCAACGAGGAAAACAGGAGGGGGTCACAGAAGCACCTTGTGCAGGAATGACACTGCTGCTGCTTGCATGGGAGGTGCAGAGCCTCTTACACAGCTGGGTGAAAGGCAAGGTGTGGTACAGGAAGATGACCTTGGGGGCAAAGGGCCTTGCATCAGACTGGAAGCAATACCCAAGACCAGTGAAGCCTGACTTCAGGGTCCCTTCTGAACACTGCACTCTTGCCACACCTCTTATGAGTCACTGGGAAAGCAGAGTCAGGCCTTGGGAGGCCATTTTATCAACAGTATTCTCTGCTCAGGAGTCTTTAGATGAAGAACACTTTGTACATGTCCTTGACAAGTACATGTGGGCTTCTAGCCACTCCTCACAGCTCAGGGTAGCTCTCTTAAACTTATTCCACTGATAAGACAGAAATGTCCTCTAAGTACATTCAGTTTCTGTACAGCTTTTTTTTTTTTTTTAAAAGCAAGCTCCAAGTCTTCTCAGTACAATTAGTGGGAAGCTTGGCAAATATAATGCTATTCAAGTCCAAGGTAACTCACATTAACTTGAAAATAATTCCGATACCAAACACAGTGAAACATCACAAAAACATCATTAAGGATACAGTAATGTCCAATACAGTGCTGACAGTCAAAGCAGGTGGAGGTGAGATGATGAACTCTGCTGCACTACAAAATTGCTACAAGCAAAGGCAGCGTTCTCTGAACCACCAGTAGTGCAGTAAGGCAAGAAGTCTGTGTGACTCAAGTAATTACGTGCAACGGAACCCATGAACCTCCAGCTCTTCCAGAGGAAAACTACCTCCAAAGCTACACTACTTGGTTTCGGACTCCTTGGCACATTTTATCACATTTAAACAGTATGCTTCTACGCTTCAGTTAGTTACAGCTGTTGAACCAACCTGCTCTGTATGGCCATGACTGAGGTTTTCCTTAACTTCTCTCACTGGACGATGCAAGTTGTACAACACTGATCTTGTTTTTCAGGCAGGGAGGCATAGTTCATTTGCCTGACGATCTCAGCAAACAGTTCATCCACCATTGTTTTGCTCTTGGCTGACGTCTCCATGAAGGGACAGCCCCACTCCTGAGCCAGAGCTCTGCCTTCTGCAGACAAGACCTCTCTCTCCGACTCCAGATCCACTTTATTCCCCACTAGGATCAGAGGGACTTTCTCGTATCTCTTCACCCGGACAATCTGGTCCCTCATCGGCTTGATGTCCTGATCAAACAATCCAAGCAGTTAGTGAGTGCAAGCAATCACATGAAATCACTGTATAACCACTACAGGAGCACATTTAACCAACATCACATGCTGCTGAACACTGAAAACGTTTCAAAGCTTTATTACACTCACAACCATGTGGAACTAGAACTCGCAACAAGTTCTACACCCACCTTTAATAATGTTTGGTTTTTTTCTAATTTTACACACCAGCTATTCTTACATTTTATCAAACATAACCATACAAACATAAATCTCAGACAGCCTTTCAGTTCAGCTGGAGGAAGACACAGTGCAGCTGCTTTGGAAAGGTTGATTTCAGTTTTCTAAAACAAATGGTCTCAGGTCTGATGACAGCAAACCTGTAACACGAGCAATATCACACCACCACACAACCCATGAGGCTGTTTGTGTTCAGTTTGCAGCTCGAGAAAGCCAATAATTTAAATAGCCTTCTCACTTGTGGAAGGCTTAAAATAATTCATTGTGAACACGCTTAATCACTTGTAAGTAACCAAATTAGATGCTGCAAGAAGACTGCATTACCTAGAGATGCATTTATTCAAGCCTGAGCTAACATCAGGAGTTTACACTTTCAAGTCTGAGGCAGCCTCCCCTGTCCCCTGACTGTTTTAAGTCACTATCAGTGCCAGCCACTAAGTTCTGCAAATTCTTGCATAGTTCTGAGACAAAGCAATTAAGTGTCTGAAGTCAGTACTGTGTAAAAGACCTGCAGAGTGGTTTACACCTACAGGCTTTGCAGCAAACATGCTGTAAACAGATAAGAATAACTAATTATTAACAGGGTGGATTGCTAACTGTATGGCCATTGCTTGAATAATGGGGAGTCAGCAGTCCCCAAAATATGTGAAAATAAAGGGAGAAGCATCCCAACGCCCTTGTTTTCTAAAGGGAGCACATCTGCAGCTTGTATTCAGCTACACGGAACCCTCTGCTAAGGTAAAACTGAGCCCCCAGTAGAAGCAGACGTTCTGCTTCAGTGGGGGTGTGCGAGGTTTCTCCAAGCAGCTGGAAAACGCCCAGTTCCAAACCCAAAGCCAACACAGCAGATGCAAATCCCTGCATTGTAGGCAGCGCTGCTAAACGCATGCTTCCCTTCAAATAAAGCCTCGATCCTCCAGGCAGCTTAGCCCAGGTGCTGGCTGAGACGCTTCCATTTCTAGAGAGTTTTAGTAGTAGGAAAGCGATCCAGAGCCACACAGTATCCCATACGGCCTCTCTTCAGCAGGCAGTGTTCCAGAGCACCGAGCTCATGCTGGACAGGAACGTGATTCTGGGGGGAGGGGGCGGAAAACAGCAGCTGATTTAGCAAGTCTTAACCGAAAAGCAATAATTTTCTCTTCAAAAGCAACCGAAAAAAAAACTCCTTTTAAGAAGAGGGGAAAAAAAAAGAAAAAGAGGAAGCGTTGGTTTTAATATCGAGTGATCTTCTCGCAAAAGGGGATTGCCAACGTTTCTAACAGGGAAGTGGGAGCGGGTCATTGTTCTCCAGCGCTGCGTGGGCCTCCACAACGCAGGCACCCCGACCGGCACCCGCACAGCGCGGGGCCCCGGCCGTGCTCACTTCGGCCCTCAGAGGAAGGCCGAGCCCACGCTTCCTGCAGAGCCCCGGCCCGCTTACCTGAAAGGACTGCTGATTGACCAGGCTGTAGACGAGGATGAAGCCCTGCCCGTTTTTGATATAGAGGTCGCGCATGGAGGCGAACTGCTCGGTGCCCGCCGTGTCCAGGATCTCCAGCACCGAGGGGGACGAGTCCACCTCGATCTCTTTGCGGTAGAAGTCCTCGATGGTCGGGTCGTACTTCTCGATGAAGGTCCCGGTGACGAACTGCACCGTCAGGGCGGACTTCCCCACCCCCCCGCTGCCCAGCACCACCACCTTGTACTCCCGCATCGGGCCCCGCTCGCCGCTCCCCCGCCGGGCCCGGGCCTAGGGCAGGCGGCAGCGCGGCCCTCGCATAGCCCCGGCCCGCCTGAGGAGAAGGGCGAGGCCCCGTCGCTCCCGCGCCGGCCCGAGGAGGAGAGACGGCCGTTAGGGCCCGGTGCTGCGCGCTGCGGCCAGGGCCCGCCGCTTACCGCCGCGCCTCACTCCATCGCGCCGCGGGAACCGCCCGGCAGTGGCCAGCCCCGCCCGGAAGGGTTACGCTGCGGCACCGGAAGCGCGCCCCTCCCCGCCGCTCTGTGCGGGTCACTTCCGGCCGCGCGCGTACCGCCCTTCTGCGTCTGACGTCACCGCGCCGAAGGGGACGGGTTTGGGTGCGGCACCGAGGCGCCTCGCTCTCCGCCCGGGGGACCGCTTCGCGTGCGGCACCGCGGCACCGCCCCAAGATGGCGGCGGGGCGCTCGGGGCCGGGCTTCGCCTCGTGGGCGGGGCCGCCCGGGGCCGCGCGCGCGGTCGGTGTGGCGCCGCGTCGCCCCTCGGCCGCAGCGCGGAGCTTTTCGGCGTGCGAGCTGCGTTCTGTGCCCGGCTGCGGCTCCCGCTGGGCTGCGGGCGCCGGGGGTCAGCGGGGGAGCTTCGCGCCCAGCCCGGGAGGCAGCCCGGCCGTGTGCATAAATAGCGTTATTTGTTCACCGGCTGAAAGCTGCCGGCCGGTTCTAATCGGCGACAAATGGGGGAGGGAGAAAAGGGGAAAGGGAGGATGAGGGTTACAATAATGAGATTACACGGCCGCTTTGGTTCCTTGTGCGCGCGGCTTTGTGGCGCTGCCGGGCCTTTGTGCGATGGGTGGAGGAATGAGCAGGAAGCGGGGCTGGGGCAAAGAGCGCAGCTGGGCGGCACAAAGCGACAGCCGGCACAAAGCGACGGCCGGCACGGCTTGGGTTCTTCCTCCAGGTCCTGTTAATGGAGATCAGTTTGGGGTCTGTCAGATTTCCTTCCCAGCTCCCAGCACTTGGTGCTTTATGGTGTCTGTGCAGGAGGTGGAGGTCACAGGGCAGTCGTTCCCTACATCAGCACACGGCTGTCTCACTGGGCTGTGTGCTGCCGTGGTCTGCAGCCACAGAAATTGCTGCTGATGCTCCAGATGAGAACGGCTGCTGCTTCTGTCAATGGCCAAGCCCCGTGCCACGCGCTCACCTCCAGCCAACAACACCTTTCAGCTGCCCCCATGCTGTCCTCACCTCGCCGTACCTCTGAGGTGTAGCACGCCCTGGGTCTGTGACCTGGTTTCATCTCCATTGCTGTTTTTTACCCATCTCTTGCCAAGGAGAACGATGCAGTGCTCATCCCATGGGAGGGTTTGTGCTCCCTCGGCAAAACAAACCTCCTAAATGAGCATCTGGGCAGCGTTTGATTCCTGGTCTGTGCTGTTGATGTACTCAGCTGCTCCGTGCCGTGCCCGCAGCCAGCAACAATAAAGCAGGCAGTTATTAAATTAACCTGCTAAGACACAGATCCTGCAGGGATGTTCGGGGAGCAGACAGATGGCACAAGCAAAGGGCCAGGACTAATTGCAATCCCCATCTCACGAAGGTGAGAGGCGGCTCCTGTGCAGTGCTGAAGAGCCCTGCCCTGTCCTGAAGCCCAGAGAGGAGCAGCCCAGGCTCTGGAGGGAGGGAGCAGCTCTGCTGGTAGGGGTACAGCTACTTCCTCACCAGACAAAGCGTGAGCAGTGCACCGACTGCTGCTGCTGCCTCTGCAGGCTGCAGTTACCGAGCAGAGGTGGCTGTGACTCATTGCCTCTGCCCAAGCTCTGCAGCAGGCCATTGCCAGAGAGTCTGCAGCAGATGACTGAGTGGAGGCTGCTCCAGCAGGGATAGCCAGGATTTCACCTAAGTTACACACTAGCCGAGTACATAGCATGTGTGAATATAGACAAGCTTAAGACTTTGTGTTATTTCTTCACCAACCCCATAATCATAAAAACAGCTTTCTGTTTCAGCTCCTTCAGAGTGCAGTGAGGTCTGTCTTGGGGGCTGGAGGTGTTCACCTGGCTGAGCTTCTTAATTCTGGGCCTTTGCAGCAGCACTACCTGCAGAGACACTTTTGTTCTTTGCCAGTTTCTCCTGCCAACGTGGAGATGACTCAAAGGCAAGTTCTGAGGACTTTTCTCTGAAATTTCTTGTTTCTGCTGGGGTGCTCAAGCCTATTACTTTGCTTGCACCTAAAAAGATTCCTCCGAAGCAGTTACTGATTCTGGGGATGCACTGAGTTACAGCTGGTACAAGAAGGTAACTGGAATTTCTGGGGAGGACAATCCCAGTGCTGCTCACCTCCCCAGAACCTCGCATATCTTGTGATACCAGCACAGCTCGCTCTCACTGACACCAGCTTCCACCAACGGCCCCAAACCTGATGGGATGGAAATGGCCTCAAACTTTCCCATGGCAAATCACCAACGCATGTGACAGCCTCTCTCTTTCTGCATACATAGAGGCTTCCAGCCAGTGCTGTCATGGAGTAAAGCTGAAAATATGCCTCTCTAAGGCTCAAAAGCCTGAAGGTAACAACGAACAAATAAACCAAACCTGTTGTTTTAAACCCTAACTGAAAAGAAAGGTGGAGGAAGGTAAACATGCTGTCAAGATATACTGAAGACTTGTGAAAATAAGGCAATTTAAAACTGACACCTAAGAGAAGAGTTCTTTCAAAATTCCACGGGTTTCCCTTTTTAATCATATTCCCTCAGCAATTACAATTCAAATGCTGCAGCCGTGTGCAAACTTGTGCATGAAATGCAATAGCAGAATGAAGCAGCTAACAATCAATTAGAGTGATACTCTCCAGTTTATTCCCATTTCAGGGGGAGAATAAAACCTAAAATTCAACCCAAATGGGGATCTGTGAAAGCACTGCATGCCATGCCCCATCCCTGTGCACTCTTCTTCACACTCACCACTTTTTGCAGCCACAGCTGAGGATGTGCACGTGCAACAAAGTGAGCAGAGAGTTCTTGTGCGTGTCTCTGGGTCAGCACACTGCATGTGGCTCTCTGGAGGGAGGAGGCAGGTAATGGGCTGGGATGTAAGCTCTTCTTTCCCATCCTCCCGTCCTCGTGAAGAAGCAGCATTTCTTCTTCATGCAATCCCAAGAGAGGGAGGAGGTTCAGGTTGGGTATTCTTTGGTGAGAGGATGGTCAGGCGTGGAACAGGCTCCCAAAGGAAGTGGTTGTGGCACTGAGTTGCTGGAATTTGAGAAGTGTTTGCACAATGCTCTCAGATGTGGGGCTTGAATTTTGGGTGGCCTTTGTGGGGCCAGACACAGGGCTAGATAATCCTTGTGGGTCCCTTCCAACTCAGGCTAATATGATTCTACAATTCTAAGTGTATTGGCAGAGCTGCAAGCAATGTCTGGACAGACAGAGATTCTCCCCAGACTGCATTTGCAAAAGCTAACAAAACTGCCTGCAAAGTGAGAACACGGCAATCTCATTATGAGACACTTTATCAGCCTTCCTGCCATGGGAGGGCGATGGCGCAGAGCTCCTCCTTGCCAAAACTGTCAGCTCCCCTGGAAGCTGCACCTGCCTGCCTGGAGACAAGCCAGGCAACATCCAGGAGCTGTACAATGCCTTGACAGCAATTGCTGGAGAGCTGGTGGCACCAGGCGTGGGGTTGGGAGCCCCGGCCTCAGAGCCCTGCTGCTATCAGAGCCTGGCCTGGAGCCCTGGGCTCGAAAACGAGGAAGCTCCTTGAAGCCTCATTGGAGAATTCAAATGGGATGGAGTTGCAAAACAATTCATTTCTTGACTTAAAAAATGGAGTTAATATTTGTCAGCCAGGGCTGAAGAGCAGCAGGGACCATCGATAGGCTCAATGGGAAAAGCTGTGCAGCTGAGGGCTCGCTGGGTCTCTGTGGTAGTCACCCATGGTCATGAGTCTTGTGTTCTGTGCTTTGTGAACTTGCTCAAGTTCATTTTGGGGATAAAAGCCAGCAGTCTGACCCTGTCTGGCCCTTCAGGTGGACACACAAAGCCCTGTAGGAAAACAGCTGTGGCCAGGGGCCCATGGGCAGTGTGCTGTAGGCAGCCCCCAGGTGAGCCCAGGAACCAGGGAAAGGATGCTCTTATCTCTGCCTTGTGTTGCAGCAGACCTGGAAGCAGGTGCAGATCTTGAACCCCTGTCCCTGATGAGTCTGAGCCCCCACTCCTGCCCCAAAACACTCGCATTTCCCTTGTCCCTGTGGGGTCCATCTGCTAGTCCAGCCCTGTGCCCCAAGTGGTTTGGGGATGCAGATCTGAGATGCTGGGGGAGAGCACTGAGGCTCATCCTTGTCCATGGACTGAAAGCTCTCCTTGATGTGGCACCTGCCTCATCGCCAACTCTTTTCTTATCTCCTGCTTTTCATTTCCCTATTTTTTTTCCCCAGTTAATCCCATGTTAAATTCTTCCTCATTCTCTTAAAATTTTGCAAGTCCCTCTCTCTCTTTTTTTTTCTTTCTGTGAAGGTTTTCTAATCTCTCTGTCTCATGACTTCATACCTTGCTCTGCCACCATGCTCTGATTATTTAAACATGAGTTCTTTGCACATTACACCTGTTTGACATAAATTCTTGCATGTTCCCTGGGAAGAAAATTATCCTCTATTGTCCAGTACTTTGCAGCCAGTGGGAATGGACATCACACCAAGAGCAGCAGCAGCTCCAGTAGTGATTAGAGGCGGATAAAAGGCAGTTAGCAGCTTTGCTTTGAGTTTGGTGCCATTATCCACCCATGCCTTGTTGCCCAAACTCTGCAACCTGGCTGAAGTTGGTGGTCAGTGAGATGGGGTGAAGGGAGTTTGTCCCTGTGTGCCTCCTAAGTGGATGGAAAACCAAAGCTTCCATCAAGCTTCCATCAAAGCTTCTCTGCCCTGGGCTTGGTCCATCTCTGAGGAGTCTGGGGAAGTTTTGGGAGCATGCTGAGGTTGCTTTTGCAGGCACAACTTGTTGCCTGCTCTTCTTGCAAAAAAGCCCAGCCTAGTGAGCATGGGAGCCTGGGAGGCTTCTCCTGCTGCTGCCATCATGCCCTGAGCTGACCCAGCCACTTGCACATGTGGGACACATGGTCCCATCCTTGCCTGGCTGTCCACTCACAGCAGGTAGGGCTGAGGTGGCACCTGCAGGAAGGATACTGGGGAACTGCCTCGTCTCCACACTGCACAAGGGAAGTAGAGCTGCCTCCCCAGCCCCAGGACAGCACTGCCAGGAGCCTCACAGCAGGCCCTCGTTTTGTGTCGTCGTGGTGCAGATCTATAATGCTGCAAAGAGGAAATCCTTCCTGCCTGATCACCGCAGCACAAAGGTTGGAAGAGGCAGTGTGGGCTGGAGCAGCCCTGTTCCCTCTGCTCCTGCCTTGCAGCCCTGTGCCAGGACTGGGCTGCCTAGTGGTGGGTGTTCGTGACTCATTATCTCTGCTTGCATCCTGATGACACATTTATTGCCAGCAGGATGGGCCTCCTGCCAGCCCGCCAGCCTTGCAGAAGGGAGGGAGAGAGGAAGGCTGGCTCTGCCAGAGCCAGACACAGTCAGCCAGGGAGGCAGCAAGCACCTTCTCCTCCTGCAGTACCCACTGTGCCCCAGCCACCGGGCTGGCTGCAGTGGGGCCATAATGACAAACACCTTTAAAACATTCTATATTAAGTGAGAAATCTGACTCTGCTTCCCCTGTACCAAGTCTTAATACAGTTCAGACCTAAATACAGCACTAATGCAAAAGCTTAAAGGATTTCCCATAATTGAGCAAAGCTGGCAGAGGGGCAAGAGCATGGGAGGGTGATTGCAGTCCACTTTCCCCCCAGCACTGCCCATGCTGTCCAAACCCAGCCACAGCCCCACCCTGAGAGTGGGAATGAAAAAATCTTCCAAGGACTCATCCTCACCGTGAGAGGCAGCCTGAAGCATGGCCAGGTGGGGGCTGCTGCCTCTTGTTCAGCTTAGCTGAGCAGGAACAAGGGCACAGAGTGATGTGCACGGGGCCCGCTGCTTTACAAGGGGTCAGCCCCTGCAATTAGCTGCCCTGCTCTAGGCAGGCTCTTAAATTCCCCACTCCAGGCTTTGACACAAGCTGGGTGACCCCGTTTGAATGATGCAATCAATTAAATACTCACAGCAGCCTCTGCAGCTGCGTGGAGCAGGAGCGCCCTTGGCAGCTGGGATGCGCTAATATGGTGTGAGCAGGGCTGGTCTTTCCTGGATGAGCCCTGAGTCCTGAGCTGTCATTGCCATTCCCTTGCCACTCCAAGTCCCCCAGCCTGCCCCATTCTCCCTGAGGAGGGAGCTGTGCTGCTTTGGCATTGGTACAGAGGGCAGAGGTACAGACCTCACAACCTGAGGTCACAGAGGAAACAGAGATGCTTCCTATCAAACAGAGGGAAGAAAGTAGAAGAGGTGATGGAGCAGGGCCTGGGGCCAGTGGGGCAGTGGCAAATGCCCTGGCACAAAGCAAGCCCCTGAGCCCTGGTCTGGCTGAGGGAAGGGTCCAACTGCTGCCCTGGGCGAGGGGGGACACAAATGCTGATCCCTCCCTGCATCTCAGGGCTTTTGCCAGGAGCTGCTCACAATGGGAGCCCTTCCAGGCACTGCAGATGTGGGGCAGAAAGAGGGCAGCTGCAGGGACATGGCACATAGCAGGGGAGCCTGGGCCAGCCAGAGCCGCTGCCTGCACAAAGGCGCTGCAGCAGAAACCACACCACTGAGATCAGCTGAATTATGGTGGCATACAGCATTAAAGCAGTAGCTGCATTGATTATAAACACAGGATTCAAGAACACGGTGGCTACAGAGGACAGGAAGGCAGGAGCAGCTCCTTTGGGACGGCGCAGACAACATTTACGAGCAAATAATTCACATGCACCATGGAGCGAAGCAGAAATACCTCTGCGCAACCCAGGTGTGGCTCTGAAGAAATCCTCGGTGCAGCACTGTACCCTCCTGCATGGCAGCAGTGCTCCTCGCTGCGGCAGCCACTGTGCCATCACTCCGGGCTGGATTTACACCTCCAGATCCTGGACAAGGGCAGCAGCAACGGCAGGGAGAGGACAGCTGCTGTTGCTGCACCGACCAGCAGAAAACACCCTGCAAAAGGCACAGCGAGGAGAAAAGGGCAAAGGTATTTGCAGCAAAGATCTCCCAGCCCAATCCTGCCCAGCCTGAAGGAGCACCCGCTTATCCAAGCCCATCCACACGGCCTTTGGACCTCTTTCTTTCTCCAGGAATGTCCCCCTGCCCTCACACAGCCCAGGGCCTTTCTGGACCTTTCACAAGGATTGGCTTTTGGGGAGATGCTCTCCAGGGAGGAACCCACGTGGGCTAGAAGGGACAAACTGGTTCAGTGACAGCAATCACTGCATAAAATCAGCGTAAAATTGAGAGCATGGGGCTGTTTGTTGGGCTGCTGCTTGCTCTGAGTGGAAGGGTTAACTGGCTGCTTTTACTGGAGAGGATATTTTAAATCCACAACTCACTGGGGATTAGCCAAATGTTTCTTTCTCCGTCCTCCTCTTCCTTCTAACAAACAGATCAAAGTGATCTATTTATCCAGCACTAAGTCCAGATTGAGTAAGAACTGTCTGCCTTTGGACCACAGAGGCTCATCTGAATATGGAGCAAACCCTGACAAATAACTATTTTCCCCATGTTTCCCACTGAAGCTTTGACAGCCAAAGAACTAAATGGAGATTTTTATTAAACTTGGCTTTCCCACACAAACATGCCCCAGCGGAGAGGAAGACAGATAGGCTGGGTGCTGCTATATTTCCAAATGACATCTGCCATAAATACAGCATCATGGATGATGTGCTTGTGTTCTTTAATCCAACTCCATCCATAAAGCACTGTCCTAGCTGAAGACAATCTTGAGCAGCCGGGGCTCACCAGCAAGGAGCACCGCCTGCTCTCTTCTCCTGGCCTCCTTTTCCCTCCTTCCCATCCCAAATCCCAGCGCTGCTGTACCTGAGCTGGCAGGGACGAGCTGTGCTGGGCTGCTGTCAGCAGGAGGCACAATGCGCACGATGTGCCTTCCCCAGCCAGGCTGCAGTGCAGCAGTGCAGCTCCCTCCTGCAGGGCTGGGAGCCCTGAGATGAGATGTTTGGGCTCCTTGAAGAGCTGTGGATGCATCACCCTCTCTGACAGATGGGACCATACACTTACACCCAGCAAGGTTTTTCAGCCCGAAGTCTTGAGCTTCTCCGACTGGAAAGTGTTGGCAAGCAGCGAAAGAAAAGCAGAGGAAAGTTGGGAATGAAAACAGAAAACATTAGGAAAGGGTCCCACACCATTACTGGAACACCAAAACAATCACTGCTTAGACATTTCGGTTTTCCCCCTTCTTCTTTGCTTTCAGAAACAATTCAGACATTTAACTGTGCCATCAGTTTAGGAAGGAGGCATTTATAGAAAAAAACCTGCGAGGCCCTGACACACAAATAGTCTCAATTAACCTGCAAAGAGAAGACAGGGAAACAGGCTGATGAAAAAGGAACAGTTATATAATTTGTCCCAGTCTCAGTGTGCCTTCTCTCAAAGTCAACAGCATGTCCTACTAAAGGCAATGGGGAGCACTGCCCCAGCAGACCAGGAGCCTAATGTTCGTTTGGAAGCTCCTACCTTTCCCTGGATTCTTGAACACCTTTGGGAATGGAGATCCTTGTTGTCCAGGCAGCATGCATGTTGCATGTGAAATGCAGGAACGCTTTGCTCTCCCATGCTATGATGCAGGACACCAGATGCTGTCCCAGGCTGGGCCTGCACACACACGCTGCCCAGGAGCTGCAACAAACCTGCTTTGGATCTCATTCAGTCAGCCAAGGAACCAAATGGCCAACAATCCATGGCTGCACTCCCTCGTGTTGGCACTGCAACCTCCCGTTGCACACATCTTGACTGCCATAATTTCGGGTCTTGCAGCAGCCTGGGTGCTGAGGCCAAAACAGGACAGATTTGAAAGATGTTTTCTGCATCCTCAGGGAATTCCTGACACCTCCTGCTGCTGCTGAGCACCCATCCTGCCAAAGCCTCTCTGCAGGGCTCGGTGCCTCCAGCCAGGCCCAACCAGCGTGTGTGAAACCTGCTGGTGCAGGGCAGAGCTCACAGCCACAGAGCAGCCCTGCAGCCCCGTCCCACACCTGGTGCCATCCCTGGCCAAGGCTGAGGCTGCGTTGGGTGGTGGCTGAGGAAGAGGCCCTTGCAGTGGGTGCGGAGCAGCTCCTGCTGAGCAGCACAGGAGGACATGACCCCAGTGACACCGAGCTTGCAGAGGGGACCCCAGGCACACGGAGATTAATATTTCCAGGAAGCACGTGGTGTCACGGAGCCAGGGCTGGGCTAAAAGCTCCCTTCCAGCAGTGCTGCCAGCAGGCAGGTGGTGACCACAGAGCAAAGGCACCACCGAACAACGCTCTCACCTTGAGCTCTGCTCAGCGTTCAGAAGGGACAAACAAGCAGAGGGGGTCAGCAAGCAGCACCTCTGCCAAGAGAACGGCCAGACTGCCCCACAGGCAGCACAGCACCCAGCAGAGCACTTGGAGGAGACTCTGGGAACCCAAAGGGAGATGACTGCTGCGTTACTGCACTGGGATGTTCAAAATGGTACCTGACACAACTGCTGAAAGAGAAAAATGGACACAGATCACTGTGCTACAAGAGCTGCACAAAAGGATTACATTCAGTTCCTTCTTCCCGGTTACCTTCAAACACGCAGCTGTGATCTCCCTGATCTCAGGCAGAGAGGGTTAGAAGGGAAGCGTGGGCAAACACGAAGCAAACACAGCACACCACACGTGGCTCAGAGGGGCTGAGGCACAAGAGAAACCAGCAGGCAGCATCTGCAAAGTTTTGCTTTTATTTTTCTAAAATACAAACTTCTTTCTTGCGTTAGTAACTTCAATAGGACAGGCCCGATGCATCCAGTAAAGAGGAGGCACCGACTACAGAATTCAAAATACTGAAGGTATTTTCTGGAAAGAAATTTATTCTGTTGTTCTACACTTTAAGATATAACATTGAATCAAATCCATTCGTCATTATTTTTTACATCGGAACCTTTAAAGATCGGGACTAATAAACCAGAACTCGAAAAGTTCTTCAACTCCTATTAATGCGTAGATATGGATCCATAAAAAACATAACCAAGAATTTTATACACTTTATTAAAAGATCAAAAAAATAAACAATAACAATATAGAAGTAACATACTAAAATGAGTAGCATTATGCACATCTCTAAAGCACATACAGGCACTACAGCAATATAACGTGGCAAAAAGAAAAAGAACTTCCAAGCGTACACCCTGTTGGTAGCAGTTGAGGGAATGAACTATCGTGTTATGGAACTGAACCACTGCATTAGCCTATGCCTGCCTGAATCTGATGGTATGTTGTTTCTTACAATGCCACAGGGCTAACTGTAGTTGTTTGTATATATGCTAAACTATACCATTAAACTGATACCTAATGTTTCTCTTGTACCAGAAATGCCTATGAAAAGAAGAATTGCTTCAAATATCTACTTCACACAGTACGGTATAAGTGTTTGTATAGACCTAAATTAGAAGTCGACCATTTTGGAGAACATTCTCTGATTTCTGTGATTGCCTACAGTACAATTCTCTACTTCTACGGAAGAAGAAAGCGACCTGCTGTCAGGTGACATGATCAGGAGCACGGGGAGTTTCGTCTCATTTTCATGATGTAAAATAAAAACAGAATTAAAAGAAAGCTAATCGGAAAAGGAAAAACAAAACAAAGCGAATAAATCCCATAACCCAATCTAAGAATGGTCTTATCATCCCCTCATCTGCTAGGATACAAAAGCCATGGCAACAAAATCATTTGGCTTCCACCACTATCAAATAGCATCTGTGTACAGTAATAAGGAACTGGAACCTTGTAATTCAGTGTCAGGTAATTCTCTCTGTTGTGTGTTTGGAAAAAGAACTTTGTGTTATTTAACAGTTGTGTTATTTTTGCATGTTTAATTATCTCGTCTGAGAGGCAGAGTTATTTTTGATATAGAGATGTCAGTAGAGATCACTAGCAAAGATTTTAGCAGTGTTGTTGTTGTGATCGTTTTCGTATCCCCAAGCAAAAGAAGTTCACCGTCTCGGATTCATTTCACATAGTGCAAAACAGTTTTTTTCTTGTAATCCTAGAAATGAGGAGCTTGATTACAAAAATTGGTTACAGTAAAGGGAAGCTTTAAGAGCACAGTGGCCAGAATTTGCTGATTATTTCATGTTAAAATCGACATTATTGTAACGCACACGGAAAGAGACAACATCTGATTTTTTTTTTCCCCTTACAGACACTGGGACCACATGATGCTAAGGCTCTGATTCAGCAAAGCGTGCGTTTCAATGGATCACGTGGTGAATTATGGGCTGGACAGGGGACATTCATGGACAACATGAAGGGAGCAATCTCTGGGAGGCCAGCAGCAGTGCCCAGAGCACTAGGATGGGCAGGGGAGGGATAGAGGGACATGGGGGCCTTACCAAAGCGAATCTGAGGGGTGAGGTTGCAACAAAAGAACTAGTTCTGATCAAAAAATAAGCAGCTCGATGCAGCCCTCCCAGCTTCCCCACACCTCCCTCAGTGCTGCAGAGCATTGCAGTGCAAGCAACAGAGCAGGAGTGGGAAGGGAATCAAGAGCCTGGGGACCCAGATTGCTGGGAATCAGCAATCTGCTGCAGAGAATGGGTATTTTACATCATTCATCTTCTGTTTTCTCTGTCACAGCTAACATTCCATTTGGGAAAGCAACATGAAGACAACCTAGCTTGCGTACGAGAGCATCTCCTGGTCCCGCATGGGCACAGGGCTTTGCCCAGGATTCCCACCACCTCCGTGCAGCCTGGCAGCCCTGGAGAAGCAGGGGAAGCCGGGGCTGTGTGGGAGCACATGGCCAGCAGCTCCTGGAAGCACGGTGCCTCCCTGGCTGGGGACAGGGCCGTGCTCCCTTTGCATGGCAGGGCAGCAGGGCTGCACCCAGCCAGAGGCACCGTGCTGCCACCCGGCACAGCAGCACCGCCTTCCCTGCCCAGCACCCAGCCCACAGCTGCACCACGCTCTGCTGCCAGGCCCTCTCACTCTCTCAGAAGAGCACTAAAACAGTGGCACCGGAGGGGAAAGTCATCCCAAGCCCATCTGAAACAACTCCCAGCCCTCCACTGCTTTTCAGCCGCTCCGTTTAGTTGGCTTGGCCCGTAACGGTGAGAAAACACAAAACCACACAAAACCCAGCAAACGGCAACGGTTCAAACCCTCTCTGGGATTTCAAGCACCTCAACGACAGTCACCTACAACAGAGAAACACTTCCAGACAGAAACAGGGACGAGGCGCTGGGCAAAATGGCTGTGTGCCACCGCCGCCATATCGGCCCCAATGGGACTCACAAAGCACCACAAACATGACCTCGACTGTGTGTGAAAATGCAGGCTGATTCAAAACAAAATCTTTGCTAGTGACCTTACTAATTCATTAAGCACTGTTTCCCATTTCTCCGTGCTGCAGGTTGGAGCTGACCTGGTATCAGTCTGCTGTATAATAAGCTATGGCAAACTACAAAGCTTTTACAACAGCAAAGCAACATCATGCTTTCAGATAAGTTTTATAGCAAAAAACTCCTCCTTTTCAAAGCCTTAGTAATACCTATCTCTTTTACAAACTTTTCCTGTATTATTACAGACTTTTTTTTTTTTATATTCAAAATAAGTTCCAAGGATTTCTTTCGTGGACTATGTACATAAGTGCAAAAAAGGTGTGTCTCACACATTCGTACACTAACTGAATCAGTTTAACTGCAGCATATTGGTATCTTCAACACTGTTACGGGGTCATTCCACAATATTTTTCTTTTTCTTATGTACAGTTTTTGCTGATATAAATTAGTATTAAAATAGTTACACGTTTTTTCATCATTTAGCCCTGATCGTAACATAATCACACGAGTGTTCAATTTCAGGAAAAATAAAAGAAAAAAAAAAAGAATAAAAAAAAAAAAAAAAAGCAAACCCAACAGAAAACTGCAAGCAGAGCTACAGTACTGAGAGGGATGGGTTCGGAATTCCCACAATGGCGGTGAGTGTGAAATGAAGGAACGACCATCACTACGTCCCCACGCAGCCCGTCGTGCTGTCGGAGTTAAAATACTGTGGAATAACCCTTGCCACACAACAATTTTCTACAAGCTATAAAACCTGACTCTAAATCCATGTGTTGTAAACTTCTCGACTGAAAAAGTGACGTAGAGACACCGATTCAGCGTTCACATGGGACTTTGGGATTTTAAAAATATTCAGTCATCTCTTTATCTGACAGTATCGAACTGTACCTTTCACAAGCTCATACTGTTACACATCACTTTTAATTTACATGTGAAAATCTCACAAATAACGTATACAAAGGTAGCCATGTTGTAGTTTTGTTGCCATAGCAACAACAACTTAATATAATTAGTTAACAATGAATCTATCATTGTAGGAGTTACATACAAAGTTAATTTTGTTCTTAAACTGTAAACTATACAGACAAGTTATGGACTGCGTTCTACACCTTACCATGCTTCAGTGTTGGTTTAGAAGAGAACTAAACGGGCTGAACGGATGTATGAAAAGCTTTCAACTTTCTCTAGCTCTCCTTCAAAATTAAATTCATTCGTTACTAAAGGTATCAAAAAAGCAATAGTGAAAAACCTTACGAACTAATGGTAAAGAAATGGAAATACATGACGCGGGTTAATGCGTTGTAGCCCAGTAACAATGTGTTGGAGCTGTATTTACATTGGGATTAGGCTAGCAACTATGAAAGTTATTACAGTCTTTAACATACAGTATATACTCTAAGGCCTTCAACAGGCACGTGGTAAAATCAGGTCAATATCAAACTAAATCCATTCAACAGGAATGGGAAATTAGATTTTCCTCATAGATTTCACCTTCTTCCGTTCTCGCGCGTGTGAAATGTACAAGGGATCAGAACCAAAACCCAACGAGGATCCAGTTTCTCACTCACTGCGTGTCCCAGAGCTGCCCTGCGGCGCCAGCAAGGGGCCCACGAGGCTGGAGCACATTCCTCATCCGACACACGCGGCTCCTCGTCCCGCCGGCACCCAGCGCAGCCTCACAGCCAGCTCCGCTGCCGCCCCGATGCTCCTCCCGCAGCTGCGGCTGCCCAGCGGGCCGGGAGGCGCCGGCAGCGGGGCTGAGCGGCTGTGCGGCCGTGCCTTCGGGATGCTGGGAGCACAGCCAGGCCGCTCCGCACAGCATCCAGGAGCGGGGGGCCGGCGTGGGCTGCCCTGGGAGGGAATGGTTTGTAGGACATCACGATGCAAAAATACAAAGTCAAAAACATCATCAGCTAGAAACTTGCAACTAAAAAAAAACCCCAAAAAACAGAAAGAAACCAAAAAAAAAAAACCAAACCAACAACATTGATTGTGAAATCGTGTTCCGAATTACTAACAACACTGCATTTAACAAAAATAATCTTAATAGTTTTATGAATCCGTTTTATTTTAAATCCCTCTTTTATTGTCTGCTTATGTTACAGTTTAGTAGTAGTACTTTTATTGAAACTACTAACAACCTTTTGCGTGAAAATGATCAATCTCAGCTTTCATTTTCCCTCTGCATGACCCGTTTTATCCAAGTTTCAGCATTTCTTGCATATTGTTTGCATAAGGCTGAGAGAAATGGACAAAGAGAAATCACTTTGGATAAATAAAAAATATAGGTTCATGGAAAGTGGGAAGCTTATAAAAATGTCACTAAAATTATATTGATTTAAACAAACTTACATACATCTCTTGTCAAATAAAGGATGATATTCATGCTTTTATGACATTTGTTTAGAGTCACTAACTAGCTCGGTGACTTTGTAAGAGTCTATTTAGGAAATTTATAGTCTGGCGACTGGTTTTTTTTTTTTCTTTTTTCATTTTTTTTTCTTTCTTGAACAAAGAAAATTAGAGCAAGTCATTGCACAACTAGTTTCAATAGTGCTACCTCAAATGGCATTTTTGCCGAGATTGTTTTGAATTTGGTGAAGTTTAGTGCTTCAAGCTTTTCTTTCCTTAAACTCATTTACAAATTAACGCTAAATTTGCCAGCAATATAAAAACTGTTGTGGCACCTAATATAACTACCCTGAACATCCCTCATCGGACCTCTTTAATAAAAAATAATCCTTAAACGCTTTTCTTTTTTCAGTGCTTTAAATGTGACGTGAAAACAGCTGTATTCTAGGTTTACATTCTATGCACATCTATGCCAGATGTTTAAGTAGATAAATAAAATAGGAGGTTACATCAAAGTGTCAAGATATACAAAAATCCATTTAGCACTGAAAAAGTTCCAACCTCCTTTAACTCATAAAGCCATACAAGCTTGAATGCATCCTTTCTGGCTTAAGAAGATCAGCTCTGTTCTTTGTTGAGGCACTGGCACAGGTTGTGCAAAACCCATTTTGATACACAAATAATTTCAAACAGGAAGTACTCAAATCCACTTTTTCCACTAACAATGTTATGGTTTTGGGAAACAGAAACTCAGTGGTTAAAAGAACAGGTAGGCGGTAGCCAACATAAATGACAGCCACTAATTGCAGGCAACACTGCCTGCTTTTGAATGCTGATGGCTGGGAAGCATTCATGGACACGAGGGACTGCCAGAACACGAGGTGCATGGCTGAGGGTTGGGGCTGCGTGGGTTTCTCCCCTCTTTTAGGGTTAGGTTCAAAGCCTGCTGAAATGAATGGGAAGATTCCTTCTGGCTTGAGGCTTTTCTGAACCGGACTCTTCAAAGGTGCTTGCTATGAATGCATCTCCACACACAGGTGGTTGCAGCCTGTCCTGGGCCATACCTGTTGTGCCCAGCCTGCCCCTTTGTCCCTTGTGGTCCACGCAGATGCATGGCTATCAGTACACCTGCACCCACAGAAGGACATTCTCTACCCAAGATTAAGGAAAAAAAAATAAAAGGAATCTTCTTGGCACCCCACAAAATCACTGCAAGCTCAGGGCAGCAGGACACTAACAATTCGCCCATCCCCTGGCTTTAAAAATGATTCTCTTTCTCCTAGCACTTCATACTTCTATGAAGTCGAGGGATCAAATTCATCTCTTCCATGATGCCAGCAATAGTACAGAGCTGTGACAGGAACAAATTTAGCTGCATTCTCAAATTAAAACATATTCTGTGTAGCCAGATTGTTCAGCAAGGCAGCACAACACCAGGCAGTGCTGCCCAGGGTGCGTGTGTGGGCAAGGAGCTGCTTTATTCATGCGCATGACAAGGAGATATTGAGAACTAGCCCTTGTTGTGTGACAAACCTTGGTCTTCATCAAGTAGAAGGTGCCAGACCACATCCACCAACCTCCAGGAACATCATAAAAATGGATGTTTATGTACGGTAGAATTTTTCCTGGTTTATTATGCTGTGTTTGCTTTATAGGGCCAGAAATTAGGGGAAAAATCACCAAGTCGTGGTCAATGTGATTAAAGAACTGGTGCACGCTGACAGAACTTCAAGAAGGGTCACCAGATTTCAGGCTGAGATGTTTCAGCAGGCTCAGTGAAGAGATGCTCATGGGCACAGTACTACCCAGCTTGGGCCAAGCCACGATGGTGGGCCTAATCCAGCCACGTGCTTTGTAGCTAACAGTTGGCAGTTGTTCCTCTCCAATGCAAATGCCCAAAGGAAAACATCTCACTCATCCACCTATTGCTTTCCACTGCACCACGAGAACATCAAGAAAGATTGTGCGCCATTTGCAGCTGAGAATGCACTTCAACATACAACAGAACTGCAGAAATTCTGACCAAATCTTTCCTATCCCCTTAAATGAGAGTGGGTTTTTGTCTTTCTCTTTTTTTTTTCCCCTCCAGTTTCCAGAATCAGCTCACTCCATTTAAAGAAATACTCTGAAGTGGACTGAAATCACAGCTGGCCTTGCACATCATTGGTACTAAAAATTTGGAGACTATCTGAAGGCAAATTTTAAATGATAAAAGGAGCCTTTAACACAAACAGCTGACATGAACAGCAATATCCAGACAAGGGCAGAACATTCCTGCGTCGTGTTTTTCAAGCACATAATTCCTGTTTCCCACGATAACATTTTTAGTGAAAAACAAACAAAACTCCATAAAACCTACAGTATATGAAAACTTAAGACATAACAATAATGAAAAAATGGTATTGAGTATACTTGATAATGATGTACACTTTAAAACAAATCAATAGACTATGATGTAAACAAAACAGTAAGATAACACTTTAAAAACAAGACAAACATTTATCCATCGATAGTATACAGTAAACCAACAGTCCGCTGTGCAGATGCACTTATCAGGATGGTAGTCATAAAATGATTAAGTGTGTTAAAGTAATGTGTTATAAAAGTCTATTATAATTTTCTACTTGTATATCTCATATAACAGAGCGCTGTTTGTTAATTGTTTCTATAGTGCTTTTTTTTTTTCTTTTTTTTCTTTTTTTTTTCTTTTTTTTGACATTCCCATTGATCAGTTTTTGGTTAACATGTAGGCTGCAACAGGCTTACTGTAGAGGTGGTAAAGAACGATAGAAGGGAAGAGGGGATATATACAGAAAGGCCATGCGCAGCTTCCCACCAAGAAGTCCTGGTGCTCCATAATTTTATGGTTCAGAATTTCAACATGGTCTGCTGCAAGGGAAAGAGAAAACAGAGTGAGACGTCAGATATTTTCTTCTGTAGAAGTCATTCTATTAAGATGCATCTGCATCCTCACCGCATTGCCTCTGAGGTTGCTATTAGCACGTCGTGGAGAGAAAATGGTTTATTCCCTTAATTTTCTGACATAGGGTGAAATTGCTAATAACACACTTGGCATCCTCTTTAATCAGCACTTAAGGCTTTCCATTTCCAGCATGCTTCACACATGCTGACAAAACAATTTGTGGAATGGGAAGGTGGGAGAATAACGATCTTGTTGGTGAGACAAGATGGCAGGTAGAGAGCGACTGATGAGAGGGCCAGAGGAATCCCTGACTGCTGCTGCCTCCTGTTCACTGTGAAGATACATTAAAATCTAATCCCAGAGAGCCAGAGGTGAATCAGACACAAAAACCTTGTACTCAGGCAGCCCTCCTCTGGGAGAAAATCTCCTGTCCTGGGATGTACTTGTGAAAATCCTCCCTGCAAAGAGCTAGGCCAGCCAGCCTGGCTACCAGGACCTGGTCAACCATGGAGAAAAACATCTGCCACAGCAGATTCTATTACCAAACTCCCACTCACAGCAGCTTTGGGAATTCACCTTCTGGCACTGCAGAATGCCAACTAAGATCCTTATCTGGCAAAAAACCAGGAGCACACGGACAACTTCACATGCTTGGGTGGCTGCATGAAACAGGATCCAAATACAAAGGCTCCTGTGTGGGAATGGTCACTAGTGGGCCTGCGAGCACTGGGGACACTGGAAGAAATCAATCACGTTTACAGACTGGTAGAAAAGAGCTATGTCCCATAGCTGCACGGTGGTGAGAGGACAAGCACATCTGGCAGAGTGCATCTGGTCAGGCATGTGGTCACAGCTCCCTGGTGAAGAACAGGCTGCTTGTCTGGTGCAAGCCCAGTAGGCTGGTCCACAGGAGATCCAACCCAATATAAAGTGTTTGACCCTACTTCTTTCAGGCAAGGGTTTTCACTGTCCTTAAAAGCATGGCTGACTCGACAGACTGCACCATCCTTGCTAAATGAAGCTATTTCATGGAATTTCCTTTCCTACTCTGAAATCATTAGTAACTGTCAGTGTGAGTTTAAGCACACACACAGAAGCGAAAAGAATCCAGAAAAAAAAGAAATTTCCTGAAATAAATAGAGAAATCAATCTCAAAGAGTTCAGTAATGAGGTTCTTCCAATGCAAATGATCTCCTTATCGGGTGGAACAGACTGTTTTGCATGTGTTATGGAAATCATGGAACATGTCAGGTGTCACGTCTGTCTGTTGTTTAGGAGAGCAATGTACTGCACAGCACAGAATGTTTTCACTGACACAGATACCTCATTGCTCACCTACACTAACTGGGCTCCACGGCCACCGTGAGCAGGCAGTTTATACGTACGACAGCTTATGTAGGTCACCAGAGATAAGGGACACCACTGACACGAGTGACTTCTGTCAGCTGCTAAAGATATAATTAGAGAATGGCTTGCCAAATTAATTTCCAGCATTTAAAGTACTTGCTTGTAATACAGGATCTAAAGAAGAAATGGGTTGCATATCTGCGGCCCGCGTTGGGAAAATCTGGTGAATTCTTGTTGAAGGGGCTGAACTGCTCGTTCATCTCCTGGGGTGAAAAATAAAGTGATGAACTAAAATCCTCAAGGGATTCTCTCTCATGAATATTAGCTAACTCTTACAAATAGAAGAAATGGAAAAAATAACACTGCTGCTAAGGCTGCAAAATGCTCTGTAATTCAAAGGAAAGGATAAACTTCATTATTCTCAGTCATAAAAGCCCAGCAGCCCAGGATCTGCACGTGTCATGAAGGCTATGCTGCTCGTGGACCTGTGAAGAAAAGTACCACGGGCCATGCCCCACTGTGGTTAACAGATCTCTGCCCAACCCCAGCCTGTCCTGCTGATGCACAGCAGCTGAGGATGACCCAGTCCTGCTTACCTCAGGAAAAGGAATACACCACTAACAGCAAAACACGAGTTTCACCTTTTCAGCTGACTCATTACCAGAGCAGTCTTTACCAGCAATAGCATGAACCCCTGAGGCACCTGCAGGCTGCTGGGAGCTGTGCAGAGCAAGAGTAACTTGCAAACATAACCGTCAGACTCAGGGGGATGCAAGAAAGGGAGGCTGCAAACCACACAAAACAGCTATTTTAGACACAACAGAACACTGCTTGTTGTAAGCCACAGGGCTGGTCTGTATCTGTGCTGCAGCTGCTGAATTGCTGTTAACTTGGTAGAGAGCAGAGCCACCGGGGTCCCGCAGGCTGAGACCCACTGCCCAAAGCAGCCCCTTTTGGGGGACGCAGCGCCCTTGTAACAAAGCAATCCACTGTAAAGAGAAATACTGAAAAGCAACTTACTGTTCTATCGGGAACTTCTACATCTGTGAAACAAACATGCTGCTACTCAGTTCATCTACTGATAACTGGGATATCTACAGCAAAGAAAACAAAGAACACAACACATTAAAACATTGCTTTGAAATCCGTCTCTTCATTCTGTCTTCAGTTTCAGGTTAGCAAATACATCAGCGTCTTATAAAACAGGATCCACTCCCAAGTTGTCTTTACTTCGCCACACATTAAGTACGACATAGCTGCATCACTACTGATGCCTCGTGGACTATGAGGTGATCGTACTGGGATTTTAGCTCCATGGACTACAAGTAAGACAAATGCTCTGAAATTAGCTGGCTGAGACATAAGGAGCATAGCTTTGTCCAGACTCATACAGCCACAGAGCAACACTGCACAGAAATTTCTGCTTTCTTCTCATGACCAATACGAGTATGAGTAAGACCTTCTCTACCTGACAACTACAACACAGCACGGAGAAAGAACAGCAATACCTACTGCAAGCAGCAAAGCACTGCCGAGGACTTAACACGGGTAAAACTTCTCCTGAAAGCTTTATAACCTAACAAAAGACTGCAGGAAACCCCCTGAGATCGTAACGACATTCAGCATGGCTAACAGCATCCTACTGAACAAAGCGATGCCCCATTTTCTCTGCAATAGCTCTAAACCTGAGCACGACGAAGAACTAAGAAAGCTACAACTTGTTTTGGGGAGTCGGGGGAAAGCACTTGACATTTCTCTGGCCTCAGTGGAAAAAGTTGTGGCACACCAAATTGTCAGGAAGCATCACTAGGACAGGTTGTGCGTATACAGTTCGGGACGGGTGCGGAAGCAGCCATCACAACTCAGTATCTTCAGAGGAAAGTTTTGGAAAGAGTTATGGCTCGGCAGACATGCATGGAGTCCTGGACACTTATGGCAGTGCTGCAACGGCACGTACTGCACATCCAGAGTCATTTCTGTAGGGATGGGTGACATTACTGGTGTAAATAAGCTTCAGACTTCATCGCCTCAACCCTGTTTTTTTTTTGGTTGGTTGGTTTTTTGAGCTGTTTTTAGAGTCCAATTTCGCAATATGGGGGGAGGCCGCTTTGTGTTTCCACTTCCACTTTCCAGCCGGGAGAGGACATGCCAAAATACCACAGGGAAGGATGCTCGGGGTGGTATTTCTGCTTGAGACTGAAAGCAGAAGTGCTGCAAGTCCAAGTGCAACAGAGGAGTTTTGCAGCCCGAGTTCTGAGTCCCGGGGCACTTTGGAGAAGGCAGCGAAGCACCCAGAGCTGCGGGGCCGTGCCCTGCCAGTCGCCCATCCCTACGCTGCCGCCGCAGCGGTTCCAGCCGGTGCCCCCTCACCGATCCCCAGACAAACTGCGCTGCCTCTGCGCGCCCGAGCCTGCACCGAGCCGGGCGGGACTGGGAGCCCTCGCCCCGGTCCTCGAGATCTGAACACACGTGAAAGAAAGCCATTGAAAGGGCCAAACCTGATTGGCGGTAGCTGTTGCAGCGAAGGGGACGCTGGTGGCAGGAGTTGTTGCTGCAGACACAGTGGTGGGCGTAGCACCGTGCATCATGGGCACTTTCGGAAGGGAACCATGGAAGCGACATACGGGAGGGTGGAGCGTTTTTATGTAACCATGGCAACATGTGGTGGATTTGGGGGCGTGGCAGGAATCACAGCAACAAGCCATGTGACATCGTCATGAAGGACACATCGGGGCGCGGCATGCAATCACAGTGCAAAGCAAGACAGCGTTGGGAAAAAAAATAAACAAGAGAGAAGGGGAAAAGCCAATTACAATTATAATTAAGGAAAAAACCAAAACATTCTCAACACTTAGTACATTTATAAGCAGAACAATGATGTATTAGACTCCAAAGGCCAAATTTCCAAAGGGGGGGAGGGAGGGTGTGCTAGCAAAAGCCCCCGTCAGCTCGCACCCCTGGGGAGTTAGACGCAGCCAGTGCACGTTCCTTTGGCTGGGGACATTTTGGCAAGCGCACCCTCCCGCCCGCCTTGGGAAGCTCATCCCCTTCCCTCCCCTCCCCGTCCCCGCCAGGAACCAGGGGAACTCAGGGGAACTCTGCGAGCCATGGCAGCGCGTTGCACGGCTGGGGCCTGTGGCACAGCTGCAGTCTGGCCACCATCCTGCTAGGCCGCAGCTGCAGCAGCCCTTTGCCATGTTTTGTTGTCTCTGCTGCAGGGACGTTTCGGCACAGTACGGGGTGAGGGCACTGCAGGAGATGGCTGGCAGCCCGAGCTCTCTCCCCATGATTCCAGCGTGCTTCCTCACTGTGCTAATTCTAGAGGATTTGATGGGATTCCCTCCTTGCAAGATAGGAGGGGATGGAAAGGGGAGGAGGCCAAGAAGGAGAAACACAAGAGTGCATCCGACGCTCACAACTGGCGGGAGAGCATCCAGAAGGGCAGTGCGGCAGCGGGGAGCTCAGCAGCCTCTCCAAGCTGCGAGGAGCCGGAGGGGATGCTCTGGGGCACCCGCAGATCTAGGAAGCAGGGGAAGGATGCTGCCCTGGACCGCTCCAACCTGGAGACAACTCTTTCTGGCCAGGCAGGAGCTGGGAGCGGAGCAGCAGGCAGCACGGAGGAGCCAGCAGCCCTTGGCAACTCCTTCTCCAAGGGGCTGGGTGAATCTGTGGGCAGCCTGAATGCCAGGAGCCACACCTAGGGTGTCAACCGGGGATACCCACAGCCCCGGCTGTCTGTGTGTGTGCTCCCCCCCGGCCCATCTCAGCACACGCGTGGGATTCAGCAAAGTCCAGCAGAGCTGGAAGCTGGAGCCTGCAGGAGCGCTCTCAGGGTTCAGCAGCAGGGTAACCGTGTGCCCACAGGGCCCCCTGCTCCAGTGGGTTGCCTTCAGGTGGAAGAAGCAGCCTGTAGGACGGGGAGCTTCAAGAGCAGAGCGCTTAGCTGTTTCTGCCAAAGCTGCTGGCTTTCAGACTTCCCCAAACTGCTCCCCAGGGCTCCTGCTCCCCCCTCTCACTCTGCCCGAAGCAGGCACACTCCTATCCAGGATGGCTGTTGACTTGCATAACCTCGGCTGGCGGTTGAAGGCTCAGATTTCGCTCACGCTGCTGTGCCCAGCAGCTGTACATAGAGGTGGGGGTCCCTCAAAGACCCACACAAGCTCCAAGCGTGACCCAGATCCTGAGACTGAGCATTCTGGATCCCCACAGAAGCAGAGAGCGTCTTCTCAGCCCTGCTGCCTGATTGCATCCCTGGTCCCCTGTTCACAGTTCCTTGAGCCTGCGCTGCTAAAAAGTCCCTAACGAGATGAATCTTCAACTGGTCCACAGTATTAGCCCTGCTTCACTCACTGTACCATTGGCACCCTGCTCTGGCAAAGGGCCTGCCTCTAGATCCGTTCCTTCTCAGAGCCTTTATTAAACCAGTCTCTTAAAATGTCCTCAGGACAACCAAAAACCTGAACTCTAATATACCTGATACAAAAATAGCAAACCAACAGGATTCTCCCACTGCTATTCCTTTTGTTGGACAACTTAAATGGGTTGTAAAGACATTCAGGTTGACAAATTTTTCTTTCTGCAGCAGAACTAAATAGGGGTGGGAACACATTGCCTTGGATTCTCGTATTAGTCACACGAAACACTGCACTGCACAGAAATTAAAAGGGATACAACCATTTAAGCCTCAAAGAAGACAGCGGATAGACAGTCACACCACTCAGCCACCCAGGTTCTCACTGATGCATACTGACTTGCTGTCTCTTTCAGATTAGGAAAAAGTTGAGAAGTTTGTGTAGAAAAACCTACCAACGCTTGCAGTGGGTGTCATGCACAGAACTGACCCTGCGCACCATGCATTGAAGCGTGGAAAGATGAACAAAAGGGATATTTCATTAGTGAAGCTTCAGTGTTAGAAATCACTTTAACTAAAAAGCAGGTATTCTCTTTGCAGCATTCAGTATTTAAGCACATGCAAAACATTCTGCATATTGATACATAAGTAGTTTAAACTCAGTTTTAAGAGACAGTAGCAAAACAAATTAATTCTTGCATTCTTGGGTAGTAGAAAATGTAATTTCTTTTTCCACCCTGGTATTAAATGATGTGATCTATTCTACTGATCGGTTGCTTTGTTGTTTTTTTTTTATTATCAGGTGTATTGATTTCTTTCCAATCACAGAAGCAGACAAGACTGCCTTATAGGAACATCACACTCATGTTAAAACCAGCTTTCTAAAAGCAATTTACTCCTGTAAGCAGGGATTGGGATTCAAGGTCTCTAGTTTAAAGCTGAAAGAGGCAGTTCTTTTAGACTTGAAACAGCTGCAGTGACGACATTATTTTCAGCGTTCATCCTGATCTCCCCATCTCCATGGCAAACCATGATGCTGAGAGATCATGGCTTATCACAGAGGGAAAACTGGCACTTCAAGGACTCAATAGGAGACGCTAACAAAAGTAACTCTACCACTCAAAAGGATGTAAGCTGCTACATGCCACCTCTCTTCTCTGCTGCCAAGAGCACTGCAATGGCTTAGATCAAATTTACAGCCTGATGCATGAGTAACGAAACATGTGGATGTGTAAACTCATCAGAGATTCATTCTCTGACTGGAAATTTACTTCTCTGATCAGCATTAATGTCTTCAGACAAGAGCCTGTGTCAGCAAACAGATCTGTTATGCATCAGCCTGTGCGCAGTCCCATCGCTGAGAGACAGTGCACAGCAGTATCATGAGAGTTCTGGATGAAAGCTAATTTACAGTGCTTGCATCAGAAATATGTATCTTTATGTCAGCTTTGGAGACTGCAAACTCAGGGAAGGAAAGCGTGTAGCTGGCTCACAGACCTGGCATTCTAGAAAGTGTGAATGTTTCCTGAAGTTGTATTTCACTTGGCATCTGAAAGAGCTGCAGTAAGGTCAGCTCAGCCCATCCCCTCCAGAAGCACTGTGCAGGCCACAAGACTCCTCCTTAGTCCCTCCCTTCCTCTCCATATAAGACACTCCTTCCCTGGGAAAACATCCTGGCAACTGCTGAATTCTGAGCATCTCCAATACTCTCATGAAGACCACGAGAAAACAAAATTTAGGTCTCGACTCTCTGGATCACGTTCACAGCTGAGACACAGTTTAGTCTCAATACTAGGCTCTCTTAAAGCTTTTCCTGACTCCAAAGAATGGCATGGCTGAGGTCCAGGTCCACTGCACGCTTAAGTCTACTCGTGGAAAAGCTTTGTATATTTTTATAAATATCACTTGGCAAATGAATACAGTGTTAAACGTTAAAAGCTTCAGGCATTTGTTTCCATATAATGCTCTGCAATGAAAATAATGATACTAAAACTAAGCTACCAACTCTTGAAACGTTCCCAATTCAGCCACTTGCAGTACTTACTACTCTAAGCAGGTTTTGTTTTCCATTTGGCTGCAGCGAACAGAGGTTAATTGGCGAGGCAGCAGTCACATCTGCCACGTCAATGTTTCGATTTCTGTATGAATTACTGAGCTGCATCTTTCAATTTTACTCTGAGACCTTAAAGGTACAATAAAAGCTGGGAGTTAAAATTGCTTTTAAAAAATCTCAGGCTATCATACCGGTCAAAAGACAAGCAAAAGGGAAAAATATGCCTTTAAAGGCAATTACGTAATTTGTGTTTACTGAAGATGAGCCATTCCCTCTGCAAACAAAACGGCTGCTGGAATATGTAGGTCACTGAGATAGAAGGTTAGAAGGAAACCTGCAGCTTGGAGTGAGCAGGCAGCTCTAAATACAGGTCCACCAGATATTTTAACATGAGCCTTTAATATAGCTACACAAGAGTCAAAGAATTAATTTGGGATTATCCAGTTGAACCATAAGAAGGAAAACCAGGAAGTATGAATTCAAGAAACATGCAGACAGTTTTCTTAGTTGGTCTGCTTAAAAGAAAGGAAAGGCTAAGAAGGGCTCTTTTAAGTGAAAAGCTCTGGATTGCATTAGGTGAAGGAAAAAAAAGTCAAACAACATACATTAACATTCCATCGATTTTTAACACGAAACTTTATACACTAATATTCTTTTGCTAAGGACTCTTACAGATCTGCTTATTAGCTCAATGTCTAGGTCACACAAAGAAAACCACGATGGAGAAAGCAAGGAGACGCTTACCTGTGGGGATGAACGTAGGCTGTTGCAACTGCATGTTGGCTAGAGCCTGTTGGTAGTGGAAAACGCTTGGGTTAAAGACTGTGGTGGCACCATTGTTTTTTTCAAGTGCTGGCCTCTTTGGTAAAGGTTGAAGTGCACCAGGCGGCAGGGCCTGTGGATAAGGGAGTCATTAAAGACAAGTGGAATAAAAAAGGGACCCAAAGTTGGTAAAACATGCAAGAAATAACAGGGGTCTTGCCTGCAAGTTACCTGAAACCGTGTCAACACAACAGACAGGAAGCAGAAGAGCAGCTGTATCATAGTGACAGTTGTAGGTGAGCTTACAGCTTCTCTAGGAAAGCAGTTAGTAAACACAGCAGGAGAAAGGGGCAGAGTGCAGAAAGAGGAAACACTATGGGAGATGTTCAGTAGGATTCAGTTGAGCACACAGGAGGAAAAGCTTGGGGAGGAGGAAGGGGAGAGCTGATCAGGACAGGATACCACAAAGCAGGCAATGGGCATTTAAACAAGAACACAGCAGCTGAGAGAAGCACTGGTGACTATTTAAAGATGGAAAGATTAGTATAAGCTGCAAGTGCCGTGGAAAAATAAGGGATGCTTGCCTCTGCCTATTTCAACACCTGACTACATGCACCTATGTGTACGGTTGTGGCTGCCTACACTTGTATGCAGATGTCCCACTTGTTCCAGTGGTTAAAATGGTAGCTGTGGGTGGCACACACAATATCACATTCGTAGTAAAATGCACTTTCCCTCATTTTCAGAGAGGCTGAGCAACAACACGGTGAAAACGAGGACTGATTCTCCACTGCTTGCAACAGCTGCACAGCTCACAAACAGCAGATTTGGGCTTGCTCCCAATTTCTAGTAGTGCAGTGCTAGAAGGCCTCCAACAGTTAAATACCTCCTGCTCATTATTAGCAGTGGAAAAAGCCATTGACAAATCTGCTGTTCGAACAAGATTTGGGTGGGTCTTGCTATCAGGCAAATCCGCTCTTTTTGTTCTATCACACCACAGTGCTTCTTCCAGCCCGTCAAACCTGTTTCATGACAAGACCTGGTAAAAAGCATTAACTGGAATCAGAAACTTCTCTCAGTAAGGTACTCATCATTTACAAAGCATGTCTCAACAGCAAAGTTGTATGTCAGGTTCTTAAGAAACAGGAATGTGTCTAATCATTTACAGCTTTGCCTTGTACCCAAGCAGAAACCACATTTTTTTCCACGCTGTGATAGAAAAGGGTCCTTTTTAATTATGCCCTGCAGTCCTTTTGCACGTAACACTGCCATTGACGTCAGCGAGCTTCATGCACGTGGAAGTCACGCAGAATCAGGTCATTTCTGCCTAGTTGTGTTCCATATCATGCAGCAAAGCAATGGCTGAAAAACAGGCTGAGTACTTTTGTTTGTTCGAATAAATGACAGTGAAGAATGGGTAATGGAGAAAGCTTAGCTAATGAAGGGTTAAGGCTACAAACACACAGTACTTGTAAGAAAGGACACAAGAAAAGAGAATTGAAAGTGTCATGAAAATCAACGCACAACAGAATACAGCCTAAAGCTTGCAACAGTTTGTCACCATTTAGAAATGGGTTTCACTTCAAACTTAATTTGCTATAGGAGACTGCTCATCTGAGAAATGTTAAGCAAGACACTTTCAGGCAAAATATTACTCCAACCCATTGCTATTCACATAGTGGCTTTTGGATGGCTTTAGTATTATTAAAAAAAACACAAAAAATAAAAGAAGAAATTGCATTTGCAAAACTGCCCTCAGACATGCACACGTCCTCTGCTAATGTCAGCAGACAGCCAGTGCCAGCATTAGGACTTCATGGTATCTTTCCAGATTTCTTCTGGCTAGTACCAAGAGACAGCAGTCAAACATGAGCCAACACTCTCAGACACCAAAATCTCTTGCTTAAGATCTCCATTTCAGGATGAGGTCTTTCAGGTGAAGATGTGTTTCCATTTTTAGGGCAGCCTCCACTGGTATCTATGCTAAATCTGTATCTACTATTTAATGATAGTTCCATAAATGTTCCTCCGGCGCAGAACAGATTTGTAGCTTGTAGAGACTGGAGTAGCTCTGCTCACATCAGAGGTGTTTTACAGACCTACAGTAAATAACTTGCTGCTTAAATTCATGCTCCTTACTGTGCCTGATTGCAAAGCATGCTTTTTCAGATGCTTCCAAAATCTGCCTCAGAAAAAAATAAAAATAGCTAATCATAGCAAAGCAACTGCGCCAAGCATGTAATGGACTTCTGACTCTTTACTTCTTGGCCAAAGGCTGTCACTTCCCCAGAAAGTCCTTCACCCCATAATGGCAGTGCCAAAAGCAGAACAGATGAAGGCTTTGGGACTTCACTATGATGTCTTGGCTCTCTACACAAGGGACAATTCCTGAGCCCACTGTTGCAGTCAGAGGGAGCATACAAACACCAACATGCCCAAGGGGTGTCAAAGCACAACGGTCCAACCTCTAAACCTCTAACATCACCATTCCTCCTAACTTTAAAGCCCTCGGGGGCATGGGAAAGAAAAGAGCTATGGCAATCCCATTTCTTTTGCCTGAACAGCACCTCTGGGAAATGCAAACGCATGAGCTGGATTGGAGAAGCCCCAGTATATGCAACATTTCCACAGTCTTCTAGAGAAGCAAGCAGCCTGGAGGCCAGCTTCGTAGAACAGGGGGCAGTGCCCATCTCGGTCCGGCTCTGGACACAGCCTTCTGCTCACCTGTTCCCATTCTTGGTGCTGGGGCAGTATCTGTACCACAGCACGCCCTGCACACAAACTCCAGCCACCAAACTGTCACATCCTTGATATCCACCTACCTAATCCTTGGCTTGGCCAGCACTGTGATTGCTGAGGATGGGCGAGAGATGGCTCTGCACCTGCCCTGCTGTTTGACACATTCCCCAGGTTTGCTACAAAGCCAGAGTGCTTGGGGTTAGGAATTACTTTTGGCTTCCAAGCAAAATGTGGCAGTCTCTACGGATGAAGTACAGCACAAAGCAATGCTGCTTGGATGCAAAGAGAAATTCTAACCACATCTAGACACTGCAGCAAACAACTGTGTTGCATGTGAAACGGGACAGCATTTCTTTAATGGTCTCGGGACCATTATGCAGAAAACTAACAGCTTGTGGGGATACATTTCTGCCTGGCACCATGTCCTGGTTCCAAAGGAATTCCCCAGATGCGTCCTGTGGAACCTACAAAAGGCAATAGGAGGCTCCTCAACAGTTTTTGACCTTGCTGAATTCTGTAGCAGTGCCTTCCTCCTGCAGGACAGGAGCTAGATCAGTGCAGTACTTCATAACTTTACCTCATCCTGCTGCCTGCCTTTTCACCCTGGACAAACTTCAGTCATGACAGAAGTAGCAGTAACCTTTGAGAGTGGACAGTAGCCTTTTCTGACTCTTCTGTGTGCACAGGGGTAAGCAACCCTTGCAACATGATCATACCATGTGCTCTGGTGAAAGGGTTAATTTCTTCTGCTTGGTACCCATGTGATAGCCCACACTGATCCCAGTGAACAATTCCCACTAAAAAAATGCCGGGCAGTCCCTTATTTTTGGGCTGGGAAAGCGACATTCCTGCTGGAATTGGAGCATCTGAACATGAAGATTTCAGTTCCTTCTCTGCATGGCATAGAAATAAATCCTTTGCCATGAATGACAGACAAAAATGCAATGCATGCCTAAGTCAAGATTTCCCACGTGCAGGTTAATAACATACTTTTTGCAAGGCAGGAACTGGATTAAATCTTTGCAACAAACAATTTAGTTGCTCCTCCAAGTTCCCTTCTGATCAGTATCTCCTGGGAGCAGATACTGCTTTCCCTCACACTTTCCCTCCTCTGCACTTAGCCGGGAAGGCTGGGTCTGTACCTGACTTGCTGTTTCAGCCCAAGTCACAACACACAGAATGCTCTGAAAGAGGGCAGAGGTTGCACCCATTCCCTGGCAAGCAGCAGAGTCAATCCAAGCAGTTTCCTCTGAAGACTACGTATGCTCTTATCAGTACCATAAATTGTTCTCCAGCACAGCCTCCACAAAAGGTTCAGAGGAGGTGACATATTCCAACAATGTGGCTGAAAGCATTCAGATGTTCCAAGGCAGGAAGACTATTAAAAATCACTTATCTGATCAGGTTTTGTTCATCGAGAAGGTCAGAAGGGCAGGAGAGCTACAGAATTTTCCCAACATCAGCCAGATGGAATCCTGTTGGAGGGGTGGCTCCCCAGAGGGCAGCCAGGCACCGCATGGGTCACTGCCTGTGGGCTTTGGGGCTGTGCTGTACCAGCAGTGAGCACGGGAGGCTATTGTGTCAGGCACTGTTATGTCAGTCATTTGGTGTCAGGCAGGGTATAATTCCAGCCTGCTGGCGGAAGCTGGCCCCTAACAAGACTTCCTCATGCTGCTGTCTAAAGCTCCAACAGGAAAGCCTGTGGACTACTTAAAAAACAACAACAACAAACAACACACAACACCAGTCTTGCTGAGTTGCCCCAGGGGCTTTGCCTCTGGCCAAACTCAATGCAATTATCTTTTTTCATTTAAATTTGCCCCAAGAGCTTAAAGAAACATCCTCATTCTGGGGAAAGCAGCCTCTCTGGCCTGACCATACATTCACTGGCACTGGAGGGAGCATTCATCCCACTGACACTTCTGCTTCCCAACACTGGGAATGGAGAGCAACGATCCTCTGTGTTCACTGTTCCCCTTCTCCTTACATCTGAGGGACACGAGATACTTTCAGGACGTAGTCAATCCCTCGCATGGTGGTGAATGGGAGGGAATTGTCTTAGCAGGCTTCTGACCTAGTGTATCACAAAGAGGCAGACTGCTGCTGCAGTTGGAAAACCACCTGAAAACCCCAAGCTGCAACAGAAAAGCCCCCAGGAATACTGAGCACTTCCAAAAGGCAGCTTCAAGAGGAAAAGCTCAGTAGGTTAACGGGTGGCGTGGGGATGCAGGACGGCATGTCTGAAGGGACACCAACATTTCTGGTGGGATGGGCAGTCTCCCAGGCACTACCACGACAGATAAGCGAGGAAGGCTTTCATGCAAATGGTTACGTGCAAAGCGAGAAGGTGGAAGGTCCAAGTACCAGGTCAAAGGTTGCCTCCAGCGGTCGCTTCAGTGATCTGACAGCTGGTTGAGTCTTAATTAGCAGGCAGCGAGCACATGATGGCAATGGGCCAGGGAGGGGGGGGGGGGGTCAAGCACAGTAACAAAACAGCGAGCAGAGGTGTGTCAAGAGAGAAGAGTTTGGGGAGGCGAAGAGAAAAAAAAAAATAAAATGAATGCATTACACAATATATTAAAAAGACGAGGCATGCACAACATGGGGTGCCTAGGTGACTACCTGGCCTAGTGGCTAGTCAGCTTTTAGCCTCAGTACACCTCAAAACTACAGAAGTATCAGCAGTGTGTGCACTAGAGTACCGTCACTGCAGCTCAGGGATTAGCTGCAGGCAGATGGGCACGGGGACCAGTTCCAACCCTGCAGCTCTGCACAGAGGTCAGCACGAGGGCTGTGGCAAGAAGAGGTAAAGCATGCTCAGGCACTACAGAAGTGTGATCCCAAAGCAGGGACTGAGCCTGACCCAATTCATTCAGCTGCGCTGCACAGACTGCAGCCAAGCAGCTGTGAGTGAAGCTACTGCTCGCGTGTCAAGTCACCACAGGACTGCGTCCTTCAGAAACGTCTGCTGAATCTGGATTTGAAATCAGTCCAGATCTGTTTTAGGAGGACTTATTACACCCATTTGTCTGGCATGGTTTCTTTTCTTTCTTTGTTTTTATCTAAGGAGACTGGGTACCAGTTTTCCCTTGAATAAGATCTTATTCCTCAACAGGTATAGCAAATGCATCAAACCTTGAAAAGTTGATGAATAATGTAAGCTGTTTTGGTGGCAAGGGTGATGCAACAAGCCATCAATAAATATTTTAAAGGTTCTAGTTAACAGCATACAAATAAGGTTAATTACGTTTTTAAGAGAAGCCAGCAGCATGAATAAAACATGTATTGGCTTTGGTTAAGTAGCAGTGTCCTGGATAATTAGTGAAAAAGCAAAATGGCAATTGCAAAAAACACAAGGGTTTCATGTCAGAAGGTCCTTTTTCAACAGACCTTGCCTGTTGTTTCAACATACCAGAAACAGTAAGAAATACAGCACATAAACCATGCAGGACAGACAAATATTGCAGCATAAAATGGTTCTTCAAATTACATTCCAGGTAATACTGAAGTTGCCAGGAAGGCAGCTGTTTAATTTCTGTAATCCTTCCCTTTTTTTGTGTTCTGTTTTGCCATGAATGAAACCCAACCTCATTTACTGTCTTATTCAGAACACTTTTAGTAGCCTTACTGCTAAATCATATAGGGGGCACGAACCTTCTTCAGATTAGTTATTCAAGTAATCACAGAACGGAAGAGGCTGGGAGGTCCAACCACCAGCTCAAAGCAGGGGCAGCCAGGGTGCCTCGCTCAGGACTGCATCCACACAGGTTTGAGTATCTCCAAGGACAGAGTGACCTATTCTGGTCATTGAAAACCCCTCACAGTTGAAGTTGGTTTTTTCCCTGTACTTCAGTTTGTGCCCATTGCCTCTTGTCCTTTCACTGAGCGCTGTCTGCCTCTATCTTCTTTACTTCCCCATCAGGAATTTATACATCTTACATATGGGTACAATCCCTCTGGGTCTCTTCTTCCTTAGGCTGAACAGTCCCAGCTCTCTCAGCCTCAATTTCACCGTGTGTGTCAGATGCTCCAAGCTCTTCATCATCTAAACAGCCCTTTGCTGGACTCACTCCAGTACATCCACGTCTGTCTGGCACTGGGGAGCCCAGCAATGACACAGCACTCCAGCTGTGGCCTCAGCAGAATTCAGAAGAGAAGGATCCACCTCCCTTGATTTGCTGACACTGCTCTTCCTAACGCAGCCCAGGATGCTGTTGGCCATCTTTGCCACGAGGGCACAAGAAACATTTATCATGACAATACTGTCCCCACTCTGGACAATTTAAACACTACAATTAGATTTTCATAACACAATGTCGGATGCAAATTTCCAACTAGAATACATAGATGCCATTAAAGTGCAGCCAATAGAACAACAAACATTTACTCCATCTAGGAATCTGATCCATCCTGCTAAGTTTCCCGTGAGTTGTTTTCATAATTCTAGGCATTAGAAATCACACTGCAAATTGAAGTGCAAGTGGGACCATCCTTACCAGAGAATCAAAAGGGTCAGAAGCCCTCCTTGGCTAGAGAATTGTCATTTCACTAAGCCTTGACAAAGGTAACAGGCATGAGTTTCCTCTGTTTGCTAGACTAGAACAACTGATGTCTTGTTTGCTCTGAAGTAAGTGGAAATTTTGCTACTGACTTCAAGGAGCCAGGTTTTCTCTGTAAAGGATAAATTACGAGATGAGCATTCTGTCCTTTCATCAAGTGCTTAAGAAGCTGAACTGACACCTGTGACTTAGCTAGGAAGGTGTCTGTTTTGTGTGCAGCTGAGCTTGCTTTCATGACGCATGTCACCTCATGATGTAGTGTCAGAAAGTAACAAGGTTTGCCACTGCGTCCCTAACTGCTGAGCTGCGCTGCATCACTCAGTGCTTCATGCTACAGCACGTGCATACAAAGGATGGAGAGGTGGGATTCACACTGCACATGCTCTCAGCTCTCCAATCAGCCATTTACAAAATAATCTACTTTTCCACAAATGACACACATGACACAAATAAAATCTCTTAGCAATTGAAATACAGCTTGATAAGAGCTCTACTTACCATTGCAGCTGCAGCTGTCTGGTTCACCTGATGTTGAGCTGCCTTGATTTTGGCTTGCAGGTGTGCAGGGGGATGAAAGTACTTGCATTTCTCCCTAGAGCATCGACCTTTGATGTAATCCATGCAAACTGTAACAGTGTTTTCATTTGTGTCTATCATCGCAATATCTATAGGGTGAGCGTAGCGGCAGTCGTTCTCACCACGTGTGCAATTTCCACGCTGAAACTCTCGACAAACCTTAGAAGAAAGTCACGTTGTTGAAAAAGACATCGTGCTACTCTTCAGTGTTCTCAGCACTGCATATGAGTTTGGGTGGCTGCATTAAGTGATGCGCATATTCTAGATCCAGGCTGAATTTGGGCACCACTTACGCAGTCACAGGGCGACTGGTGCCACTCACAACTGGCTCAGGATGAGGGAAACCCAGTGTTACCAAGGTCAATTACCAAAGTAATGCAAGTGCAAGGAAAGCACAGAATCTGCGTGAAATGGAAAGTGACCTGAATCCCAAATCTGGTAAGTCAATGGTATTTTGCCAGTATGTACAGATCTCAGTATCCTTCCCCTGTCTCTAAAGCTCAGATCTTAATAATTTTGCCATTTGTGTCTCAGGGGGATTATGCCTCTTTTACAGAGCACACTCTTGGGTAGGACTTTTAATTCTCCATGCTGCAAGCTGCTGTATTCACAACAGGTACTTATTCTTAAATGAGGAGCCTCTTTCATGCAAATAGTCTCACTGCCCTCCATAATAAACCTCTGACCTTAGGGTTACATGACAGTGCATTTAATTACACTGCCATCCATTCTAAGGTGCTGCCCAAACTGCTGGCTTTAAAAATATCTTGCAGCTCCTCATACATTACAAGCACTGAAGCATCAAAAGCAGAGAAAAAAAGTTTCACAAAATGGAGCTTCCTTGTCTGAATGTATGAAGGAACTAAGAAAAATTATTATGCCCACAGCCAGTGGTGTAAATCACATACACCACCAGACTGTGCAGGGAAAGGTAAGACATCACGTGAGAATGGAAGCAATCAGCAAAGCAGTAAGAAGCACGTAACACAAAACAATCTGGTTTCAAATTATACCCTTTTTCCACTGTCTTCCAGTGTTATAATTTACACCTGCAGGAGTCTCTGAATTCAAGTCCTCAGCCCTTATTTCCTGCAGAGCTTCTACCAAGGGTCTGAAAGACATTTACACTCCTTGAATGCCATAGCAAATCAAAGTGCCATAGCAATCCTGGTGGGGGAATGTGCTTCCAGTGCCTCACACTCAGCAGCCCCAACAGTCCAAGGCTTGCTGCCTTCTGTAAGAACTTAGCAAGCTTATCTCAAGACAACAGAAGTGTCTGTTCCTTCCACCCTACTGTTCTCATTCCAAAACATCTCCCACTCAACTCGGTGAAAGGGCAGACTATCTGCTTGCTTTTATTTATTTTGTATTTCCAGTGATTTCGAAGCACTTGGGATCAGTCCCCACATGAGTCTGCTCCAGTGGAGAGCAGCAGCCCTGTGACAGAACTGCAACTCTGCACTGCGCTGCATCAGCTCATTGTGGCAGAGTGCAGCAGTTGGGCCAATGCACCCTGTTCATTCCCTTTAGCAGTATGAAAACAGACATCCAAATACCTCCAGTTTGTCCGTACGCATCAGTTTCTGCCCAGCAGAGCTTCCTGGTACCGTAACAGTTGGATTTCCAGAAACCAGGACAGGAGTATTTGGTAAAAGCTCCGCAGGAACCAAGCCCATCCCAGGAGAAACGTGACTCAGGTAGGGACTAAAAGCCATTGTGGGGCTTGTTGCAAGCGATGGAGTCACAGGAAATGTTGTCTGTGCATGGAAAAAGGAGAAACAAAATATTAGTCAAAGAGCCCTGTCTTGGATTACCCAGTCAAAGCCTTACAGCACTTCAATCCTTTTAAGCAAATCGATAAGCAACATTAAAACTCTGTGCTCTTCAATCTATTCATTTATTGCCATTTACTTGCGATCCATTCGTTTCTCCTGAGTCACAAATTCATGACTCATCCTGAACATAAGGCATCTTTATTTGTCAGATCAAAGTATATTGATGATCTTTATAGTTTAATGACACAATTAAGGATTTCATGCCAGCAATTAAGGCAGGTTCAAATTAAACAGGCTTCTCACTCCCAAAGAAACGCCTCAGCTTTTGCATGTCTACACTGCAATGCTGTACAGAGACCTCAAGGTAAATGGAAGCTTCAGGATCTAGAAGCATGTACCACAGTTAGCTTCATGGTTGAATTTACTACCAACTTGCACTGTGCTTCATGTTACCATGGACAGTCTGGCTCGGGTAGACAAATTGGATGATTTAGAGTCATGAGAAGCATTTCTGCTCTGGTGCCCTTCAAGGTCTAGCATCCTGCACACTGAGGAATTTGTTCAGGACTGTCAACGTCCTCCAGGCAGAAGCCATTTTGCAGAAACACCCTGAGCCTGTTTTCCATGGGAATGGAGACAAGAGAACACCCAGTAACACAATATGCTAGACCTCACAGATTTGCAAGAGCAGACTGTTCTCTGGCTTGAAAGAGACATGGACAGAGTGTGCCAGACGATGTTCAGGTGGGTCAGTACCACACTCAGGACCCCATCCATCCTGTGAGGAGTGATGTTCCCAGGAGGGACAGAAGAGCAGACCACGAAGACCCGGACTGCTTTTGAAACTTGAATTGCCTTAGGCAGGCCCTGCAGGAAGAGCAGTGAAGAACACAGGTGGGCCGACCAGCTTCCCCTGCCTGAACTTCTTCAGCAGCTACAGTTTATTAGAATTTCATTCTTTCTGGATAAGCAAACTCCTAAACTGAACTCCTAAGTAGCGACAGAATGTTAAGCCTAAGAACAGCCCCTAATCAAAGAGCCTGTGAAACCTTGAAGCACCAGGTGACATAAAACACCCTCCTTTCCTCCCAGATGGCCAAAGCCTGCAAGGAAGCAGTTCTACTCCTGTAACAGTAGCTTGACAAGCCCTCAGGGAAAGTAACCTGTGACTCGCAGCCCTTTTTATTTTTCCTTCTGTCACCTGTTCCGCTGGAAACTCTGGGTTACAGTTAAAGCTTGCTCACATTCGCTGGCACATATGACACTGCCCTCAGCAGCTAGAGCCTCTGCTCAGCAAGAAACACAAGTGTGCTTACAAAGAGCCCTTAGGCAGCTTTGGCCACTCACATCACCCCTTCCTAGCTTTTATTTTTGTACTTCGAATCTCACGGCTTTCTGTAGGAAACTGCACATGAATAGTTTGTTTCTTGACAGCATCCTCACCCCAGTAATTTGATACACTAGGAAACACCTTGTTAGCTGTGATGTGGAATAAAGCAGCCCACAGCAACAACAGCTAAGCTGTCCTAACCTATCTCCAGCTTAATGATGCCCTCTTCTTAGGGTCAGAGGGATAGTAACAGCACCTGAGCTGATGGGAAAGGGGACGACAGGCCACATCCAGCGTACACTTTCTCCTCCACAATGACAAGACGCTGCCTGCTGAATCAGTGGACTTTGGTGCTTTAAGTGCAGTGAACCAAATAATCCTCTAAGAGGGATTTCCAATTTTCCTTCTTTTGAGCCTGATCCAAACCCTGCTTCAGCTGATAGGAGATTTTGACTATTAAACCCAGAGATCCTTCAGTCCATAGCCCTCTATTAAATCATTTTGTTCTCTCTTTCGGTATTCGTTGGCTCACGGACACGTTACACCTTCTGCAGCTAGAAAAGCTCTTTAAGGATCTTCAAACACTGTGACTCCCTGAACACTTCAGTGAGAAGGCAGCATCCATTAAGACTATTTTCTTTTGTATGAGTACTAGTAATTACAGTGACATCTGCTGAACTTCTGCCATCGTTCAAACTGTTAATTCTATTTTGAGGATCCTCTTCAGCCTGGACAGTCTTTGCAGGGCTGTGCCTGACACATGTTGCCAGCACTTCTTTTATGCATCCACAATAGTTCCAACATTGCAGTATGTGTGCCACGCACAAATACATGGGCAAATCTAGCCATTGCATTTCCAGCACCCAGTACAGCAGGAATCCCAGTTATCCCAGCAGAACAGCATGGATGGTTGGAGAGGCACTCCTCCCACTGCCCCAGTAGAAGATGCTGGAGAACTTGTGGAGAAAGGCTGGGGGTTTGCAACCCCTCACACTGGATGAACTCACCAGAAACCTGTAGGAGTGTATTTGAAATGTTCCTGAAGAGATTATATGTCAGCATACAACTGGGAAACAGGTCCTGCACTGTGAAACACTGTCCCTGTCTTAAAGGCCATACTACCAAGAGTAGTTTCTCAGTGGGAGCAAGTAGCACAAGCTAATGAACAGGAGCCTGATCTAAAGCAAATGAAGGAAAGATGTCCCTGAAGAGGAGTTGGAGTTCAATCTCTTCTTGGCTCTGGGACCTGCAGAGGGATGCATGAAGGAGCAGGATGGCTTTTGCTTTCTAGCTGGCACTAGTCATCCACCAATCTCCATGCCCTGCCTGGCATCTGCTGCAGCATTCCCAAGGTTTCATAACCATTTATTCCTTCTGCCTGAACAGCAGTACCTGATGCTGCTGACTGAAAGCTACAGCTCTGCTCCACACCCTGCCCAGGGGCAGCAATTAGAAACCCAGGGTTCATGCAGGCACCGCCACCCAGAGACCCACATGCTCCATCCCAGACCTCATCAGGCCACAGCTGCCAGCAGCTCTTCCCAGAAACCTTGGATTCACAGAAGAGCCTGAATCCAGTCCAAGGCTCCTGCTTCCAGGAAACTCATGAGAGCGGAGGCAAAGCTTAGCTGGAGGACGGCTGTACGAAAACCCAGACAAACAACTGAAGAACAAGCAGACCTCACTCAATGCATTAAACCTCAAAGCGCTGTTTTCAAGTTTGAAGCATATCAAATGCACTGAGAACGACTCCTTTGCAAGTTGGCATCGGGGAGATCTGTATTTACTGAGGCTGATGAGGGAAAAAGATGGGCTGTGCTCACTGCCAACCCTGACTGTCTGTCTTGGTTTGGGAAATCCAGTCTGGCTTATGCATCAGTACCAGTAATAAAGACAGTGCCAGCCAAATCTTCCCTCCCTTTACATCTGTGCAGGTCCCCCTTGCCAGGCCTGTCCCAAGGGAATACAAGCAAGTTTCTTCCTCGCAGCCAGAACACAACTGTAATTTCTACTCCAAACAGCACTTTCCTCAGGGTGCCTCCCAACCACCTCTTGTGATTGCATTTGGCCAGAAGATTCGTTGGAGAGATCAATATTTTGACTGCATGCTCTAACAAAAAGCCTTCTTATCAGTGGACAGGCAAACATGCTGTGGGCTCTGGACAGAGGGCTGGTAAGGTCAAGTTTTGATGCAAAACCCAACAATGCAATTCCAAATCACTGAAGTCGTTACTGCTAACGAAGCACTGTGGCCAAGCTCTTGAACAGCAGGACAAAAGCTCTGCCTCTGCGGGAACAGCAAAAACATGTGGCTTGCCTTAAGGATTATCAGAAGGTGCAAACTGCCACCCTCATTTCATACTCAGTTTAAATTGAGCAGATCACCTTGGAGGAGTAAAGAGACTGGGACAGACAGCCACAAACACATGTGCAATGGAGGAGGATGGAATGCTGGGACAGCCCCAGGCTCCTTGAGCTGCCAGGCACCACCAGCACAGCCACCAGCCTGCCTGCTGCTGGAGCACTGCGAGGTCTGAACCACATTGCTACAATACAGGCAGCAGCCAGCTTGGACAGTATTAAGAAGGTTCAAAGAGACCTGCGTAATAGGCTGCTTTTAATCACTGGAAGCACAGATGATCACCTTCAGAGCAGGCAGGTGTGCAAACTACAGGTCCCCAGGCTGGCTGAGGACAGAGGGAAGCCCCTAGGAGCACACGGGCCAGGTGCAGCAGAATTAGGGATCACTACCAGATCTATCTCTGGAAACCTGGATGATACTTTTCCCTGGAAACTTCAAGCATGTCAGACTTAGGAACCTGGACTGGTATGCTCTGGGGCAAAACAACCTAATGGAAAACATCACTTTCACTTGCTGCACCCCTTAGAGATCTTGTATATTCAGCAAATGCAGGGACAGGTTTCCTCACGGACTGTTTTTTAATCATCTTAACATATGCAAATACTACCACTAACTTCTGAGCAAGAGGGAAACAGCTCACAGCATAGAGGCAGAGGGGCTCAAACCAGCAGCAGCTCACAAGACTGGTTTACTGATTATTAAAATGTTTGCAAGAATGTAAAAAGCCCAAATGGCTTTTTGTAAGACCATATCTCAAGGAGGAATGCCTGCCAAGGACTTAGGCAGCTCTGTCCGCAGCAGACATTTATCAGATGTGGGCATTTCCCAGAGCACAGAGATGGCTGGGTGACAGTGTGAGCACAGAGAAGGGGCTGTCCAAGGCAGAGCCATTTGTCACCACCGTGACACGTTACCTGGAACAGCTGATTTTGTTAACAAACCAGAAGTTGCATTCAATTTGCCTAACAGAAATCATGCTGAAGCTGCAGCAGAAACACAGAGTGGGTGTGCAGAGGAAAGAGGGGAGCGGCTGTGTTTTGTTGAGCACAGCCCAAGCGCTGCCTCAGGCAGGAAGCGTTGATGCTGAGTTACCTCAGACCCTAAAAAGAGAAAGCCTGAAAATGAGAGATGGTGTGGATACAGAGGTGCTGTTGGCCTGGAGGACAGGGGCGGCTAAGAAGCTGCACAAGGAAACACACAAAATACAGCAGTAGCTTTTATTACAGTCTAGTGATAGAAATATAGAAGATAAGGATCTTGTACTGACAAGGCTGAGGACTGATCAATATCAGTCACAAGTGGTACTGCTCAGAAAAAGCAAAAGCTTGTGTTCCCATGCAGTGCAACTGCATGAGACTTGCTGCAAGACAATCCCTTTAGCATGAAGGCTGAGCACGTTGCAGTGAACCCCACTGGCCAAAGCCCAGATACCTGTTAGCACCAGTCAGACCGCCAAGACACTCCTGGCTCAAAAAGCATCTCCTTTTTGAGTTGCTGCTGCATAGAAGTCTGGTGTGAACACCTTACAGCAGAGACTGCTGAGGGATACCAGCTCCCAGGTGGGCAAAGATACCTGTGTTTACCCATTCCTAATGTGACTACGGATCCAAAGGATCAGATTTTTGCTGCATGGAACAAGCATGCACCCAAAATACCAGCTCCAGTCTCCTTCACTTATTCCAACCTTGTCACTGTGCTTTATCTCCTTCCTCAGCACCGTGGGGCAGCAGCAGAGACCTGCAGCACCAGGATGGATTAAGTGCTGGCCTAGTTGTGTTCAGGAGCACAGGTGACTGAGCAAAGTGCTGGACAGGAAAGAAAAGATGAAGGGCTTGAAAGCAAAGAGAATTCAGAGAAACAGCTTCCCAGTGGTGGAGGCAGGTGTGTCAGCACTGCAGTGCTTCACCCAGCCACCTGCTCACACAGTGCCAGCACAGCAGTGCCTTGCAACCACAGCAGAGCACTGCTGGGTCCACACAGCAGTCAGTGCCAAGCAGCTCCGTGGCCAGCACCAAAAACCAGCCTCATATTGCTGCAAAGGGGTAAAACACAAAGCAGAGGGTGGGGAATCAGGCCCAGGGCGCATCGCTTTTTGGGAGGCTTGCTTTGGTGCACAAAGGACTCAAAGTGACTGTCTGGGAAACAAAACTCAACACTGACTCAAGTGGCTTTCCAAACCGATGCCAGAGCCCAGCTCTATTCATCTTTAAGATTTCTACTTGGTCTTCAACAGAGACAGAAAAAAAGAAAAATCATCCTGGAAAGCCTCCAGCACAGCTCAGCCCAAGCCAGCAGCTAAGGTGAATTTGGCCTTCTGAAAGTTGACATTTTACTACAGAGCTCTCCTTTTTGGGACCTACACGATCTCCTCAAGGCTCCCTTAAGACAAAAACAGAGCAAACACTGTTCTGTGTCCCCTGCCTGACTTGTTTTGAAGTGCTGTATGAAGCATTCTGTTTAAAACTGCATGATGGGCATCAAACATTTGCGTGATTCTCAGCTTTGCACAGATGGTTAACAGCAACATCACAGGGCAAACCTGAGACTTCAGTGAAACAGCTTCAAGCTAGCATTAATTCACACCTGGTAGGTTTCTGTGAGCAGCAGGCAGCACACCTGGGACAATTCTTCTCAGAGCAAGCCTTCATTAAGCTGGCATTATCAGGGTCCTGGCTATTAGTTCAGCAGGGAGATTAGCTCTTGCTGGATGTCAGCAGTGGTGCAAGTTAAGATATATGCTCATAAATGGACACATCCAATGCCATTTCAGGAAGAATGATGAGAAGTTGCAACATTAAGCACTATTTTACACATATTTTTTCTGGTGAAAATGCGCTTTAAAAAGTCAGGGCATTCAGCTTTTGTTTGGAGCTATTAAACATGCTGCTCCAAATCTCATCTCCGGCAGGTATCCCAATTAAGCAGGCGTACCGTTGATCAGCTTTCTGATCACATGGAATTTGTTCCACTGCTGCATCTGAGATAATGCTTTCTGCTTTGAAGAATTTCACGTGGAGCTGAGAGGAGGCTCCACCCTCCCATTTAAAGAGAAAAAACACTCTCAGACTGCTTCTGCCGGCAGCATCTTTGGGAAATCAAGAGCAGGTGAAAGGGCCATCTCTTGTCTGTCCTGAAATTGGTGTGGAACAAGCCAGGCAGCAGGCATTACAACGAGAGCTCATTTACTCCGAGCTCTGGGAAAGCAGGAAGCGAACAGTCATCGCAGAACCAATTCTTATTTTTCTTCTTTCCCCATGTCTCCCTCATGGCACAATTTAGAAACCAGGGGCCTTTCTCATCAGATAAGGTTACCTCTGAAATGAGAGCACTAACCAGACAAACCAACAGATTCAGTCTCAGAGGCAATTTAAAAAGCAGCAGTGAAACTGTAGTAGGAGAGAACTGGATCTGCAAGATTGCAAAGTGGGAAGATGGGAACTTTCCAAAGAGGAAATCCCAAAGGTATTTTGAATAGCCAGCCAAAGAACCACTGTGAATTCCCCACAGAGGAAAACCCCAAACAGGAAAGGTTTGCTTTCGATACAGGGCTAGGAAACCAGCGCTACCATTTTGTGGCAATCCAGGATTTCCTTCCTATGCACACTTACTTCAGTGAAAAGCAAACTCCACTAGAAGAGGTGCAAAGACGGCAGATTCAGGACCCAGAGCAACCAACAAACAGCTCATTTTCTCTTCCGCCTCACTTTCCCATCTTTGAAACGGGAAGAATTATCAGCACTGCCCCCATCCGGGGGCTTTGGAGGTGAGGCACCAGGAAGCCAAGCACTGCTTCATAGACTGAGAGGCTAGAAGAGTGTATCTCAGGATCTAGTCAGACCTCCTGCATGGCACAGCCCAAGGAGCCTCACCCAGCAACGGCACATCAAGCACACATTGCCCCAGGAAAGACATTCACCCGTGACTGAAATGGAAAATTCCTAATTAGGCTCACAGTTAAAAACGTACAGCTTATTGATGTCAGTGATGAAGAGCTACTTCAAAACCTCTGGCATTTTCTTAAGATATACTGACAGACCAACACTCAGCAGACATAAGCCATCCTCTCCCTGGCATAACGTGGTTCTCCGGCCTGAAAACCTGCTTTAACCAACGTGTCCACAGTAGGGACAGGCAGTGAAGGCTTCTCCAAACTGCTCTGCAAACAGCTATTTCCCACAGGTTTCCCTTCTTCTGGAAGAGAAATAAGTCCTTCCTATTGTTAATATAAAACAATATCACCAAGAGAAAGAGTGACAGAGCTGTGGCATTAACAGCTCTCTGTTGGGACAGCTGGAATGAAATTGGTCCCTCAGACACAAATGCCTGGATGGAATCCATCTTTCCCAGCTTCAGCCCACCAATGCAACGTACCTACTGGCTTCCTGCCACAGGGCAAAGACCTCCAGCAGTCTCAGCCCAGTGTAAAACAGCTATTCAGAATAAACAGAATGCACTCGAATCAAGCCACGCAGTTTCAGGGATGTACATGAACCAACTGGTCAGACTCCACCTGGTGCTAAGATGCTTCCACCTGACGCCTTGAACTCGCAGTACTCAGTTATCAGAGGAAAGGAGAGCCACAGCTCCAGAAATAAATAGGAAAGAAAGCAGGATGAGTGTGAAACCCAACTCGCAGTGACTTACGATTGGCTGTAGCTGCGTGCCTGGTAGCATGAACTGCATCTGCTGAGCAAACATGGCTGCGGCCGTCTTTTGCTGGATCAGGTTGTTGCGTCCATTTATTTCAAGTTGTGTTTTTAAGTGTGGGGGAGGGTGGAGATATTTGCAGTTCTCTCGGGTACACCGGCCCTGAAAAACATAACAGAACACCATTGCAGTGAGTGCAAGGCTTGTGGCAGCCAGAGAAATTTAACGATGGGTTGCTTGGGTTACTGTAACGATACAATCAGGCAGAGGCATTTTAGTGGCTACTGCACTACTTCTGTGCTTTTCCTTTAGCAGAACAACACTTAGGTGAAGAGAAGAACAACACGACTTCTGCTGCTCTGACACTAACAGAGCACTGTCAAAGTCAATCCAAAAGTGAAGCTTCCTAACATTAATTAACATGATGGAAGAGAAAGAAAAAAAAACCCAAAGTCTAACATAAACATCACTATTTCCAGAAGCTACTAACAACAGGTCCAGAAGCAACATCAAACATCTCCCTTTTTCTTGTGTGGGTTGTTTTTCCTCTCCCTCCCAACACTAGACCCCTTCATTGGCCCTAACAACCAGACAGAGGAACAAGTCCCTACCACTATCCCAGCTGCTCTGGGTAAAATGCAAGGCAACATCTCTGTAAGAGAAGCACCACTGACCTTCAGCATGCATGTGGACTGAGATGCTGAGAACTGGGAGCAACAAGAGCAAGAGTTCAGACAATTCCCCCTTCATGCTTCTATTCATTAAAAGCACAGTACCTTGCATCACTGACTTCTTTCTTTCCTTCCCCTAAATAAACAGAACTACAAGTGAAGCCAGGGACTCCCAAAAAGCAGAGGTCTGCTCACATTACAGACCACCTGAAACCACCCCTTTCAAAACCATATGAAAATTGTGCTTTGCATAAATAGCGTTTGCAGGCAAACCAAGAAAAATGCAAATAGTCGACTGAGTACAAAAAATGGTAATATATTTAAGAATAATTAATGCTTAGGTTGTTGTGGGATTTTTAAAACCTTTCTCTATGTATTTCATCTTCTCAAAAGATGTACAGAATACAAGAGATATCTTGTGCAATTTATGCATAAGTTTTATAAATAACTTTCATGCAAAAATGGTGAGGGTTTTTTGTGACAGTAATTCTTCCATAGCTATTCAGAGCCCCACAAAATGGGGCCAGAACTGAGGGACACAGAACTGCTACATGATGGATAACTAATAATTGTTACTGCAGACAGCAAAGAACAGGATCATCCATTACCCAGCCCTTGTCCCAAGCATCCTCTCCAAGGGATGGACACTGAGTTCTCAGCCTCAATATAATTAAGTGTGCCTTCAAAACAAGCAAAAAAAACACAACCCCAACAAACAAAAGGGCAAACGAGGTAACCTCATGTTCCTGCCTGCTGGCAGCAGAGCAGCAACCCCATAACCAGATCCACGAGGGCACCCTGTCACAAAGCACCAGACAGGGCACAGCCCCTCTGGGATGGCCCTCATCCAAACTGAGGACGCTCCCCTGGGGATTTTTAACATCTGTCTCTGCCAGGACAGGTGGAGTCACTGCACAGGGCTGAGTAACACCGCTCAGTGCCAACGCTGTGCACCAGTGCAGGAGCTGCCTTTGGACCACCTCAGCATACCAGGGGTGGCAGCTGCTGCAGGGGAAGAGGGCTGCAGAGTGTGGGAGAGGCTGTGTGCAAGAGCATCACTGGAGACGAGCTCCTGTATCTGCTCCTTGGGGATCAGGCAGTTAAACAAAACTCCTGGCTCTCCGCTGTTATTTTTTAAAGGCAAATAATCAAGTGTAAGAAGTGATGGGCTAAACCCTCCCGAGGTTCAGAAGCCTGCATTTGCTCAGTGAGATTCTGCCTTGCTGCTAGAGAGTGCTGAGCGGCTTCTGACAACCAAACTGCAAAAGAAGAGGCTTTTTCATGCTATTGTTTTTGGCTTCTCTGCAACCCAACAGCACCAGATCCCTAGCAGCGAGTTAATTGCTCAGAGGCCCTGAGGACATGAATCTTCATTGACAGACATTGCTTGAAGAGAAGGTAAAATGGCACTACACAGCTTGCTGGTGCCCAGACAGCCAGCACTGCTTCGAGGCAAACAAGTGCATTAAACCTGAAGGAGAAGGAGACTCCTTTGGGATTCAGCTGGTTTGGGTCGTCCTTCCTGCTTCCCTGACCAATCCTGCTCACCTTGCTCAAAGACAGGTGGAACAGCAAAGGCAAGCACACTGCTTCAAGGTGATGTCACACAACATCTTGAATTCAGTTTTCCAAGCCAAGCTGTTGTGATTCCACTGTGATTCCACACGTGGCTTTCTCCCCACTGACCCACACACGCATTGAGGAGGAAGGTGGCATCTCTACAGCAAACAGGAGCCCAGCACTCAGGCTCAGAGCACATCTACTCTGTTCTGGACTGCAGCCTTCCAGGGCTTACACATTAATTCTTCCTGGTTGGAACCTGGCACAGAGTGCCTTGGGTTGGGAGAATGCAAACATATCTACCAGATTTGGAATGGATCTGTGAGGTTGTTCTTATGCTGCAGGAATGGAGGAAATGAAAAATAGCTGCCATTTTAGTGAGCAATACATTTAGGGCTGACCTCAGCTTGAGAGGGCTTTGCCATTCCAACTGAAATTTGGCACATCAATGATACCATACACCACAGTCAGTGTGAAACATTGTTCTACTTCATTCTTCCCCTCAAAACAGTTTAATTCCATTGGGGTACTAATATTGATGCAACATCCTTGATAAGGCCTGGTCTGCTGAGCTGTGAGCAGAAAGCAGTGCCCACTGAGTGCTGCTGGTTCCAGGGAAGATAGGGAATATGTATTTGCAAGGAACTAAGAGCTGCAAAGATGCTGCTGCAGAGCAAAAACTGTAAAGTGCAGGCACTGCTGTCATTTGGGCCTCCTATGGCTTCAGGAAGACTCAATGAATCACCATGTAAATTCAGAAATCACATCTTTAGCCCAGCTCCTATTTGCTGTCATTTTGGTTTCATGCATCATCAATTGCTGCATTCCACCAAGACTGCTTAGAAGCCACCAGTGAGATGGGTTTCACTCTCCTGCACCAGTGCAGATTCTCCATTTGACAACAAACATTAGGAGCAACATAGAACAACACAAAATACTCCTGTCCTGGTGACCTCAGTTTAGACCTCTAGCTAAACAACGTTGAAAATGCCTCATCTAGAGCAATGGGCATTTCTGAACACCCATATTAATAGAAGTAATCCCCTCCTCTACATTTCCATCACTATGTCCATAGTTCCCAGTACTTCTCAGCAACACGAGCTTAACCACACTGATTTCAGCCCAATGAAAGCAGCCAGAAGGACGAAGGAACTGCCATTATTTGCTTCTCAGTACCAACTGCACCACAGCAGGGAAAGCAATGGGGAACTGGTGGCAAATCTGCTGTGCGGAGACTGGGCTGGGGACAAACAAGGACAACTCCATTTCATACCTAGGGTGACCTAGGAATACAGTACGAGTCAGGCTCCAAAGCCTCAGAGGAATGTTTTTACCACTACAAGGTGCTCACTGTTTGGATGAGGCAAGAAGCTGCAGCTCCAGCACAAAGATAGTCTCAGCAGCAGCCAGACTGGCTACGTGCATTGGGAAAGGCAAAGCCCTCAGAGCCTGACCCTTGACACGAAGCAGTGTGCTGAGCTGCTGCAAACTGAGCTGCTGCTCCGTGTAATTGGAGGAGTTTGTTCTGGTGCTGTTATTTTAGCATGATTATTGATTCCAAGGAGTACACATTGCCACCCTGCCCCAGGGTGGCACACGAGCCTCCATCCAAGGAATCACCACCCAGCAACAGACTGCTGCTGGCCCTGGGAACATGCTAAATATAGCCATCTTTTCTGGCTCCTCACAAAATGGAAGGAGTATGAAGAACCACATTCATCAGCTTCTTTGCCAACTAGAGCCAGGAGGGAAAGGCATATGGACTGCAATTCCCCAGGCTCGAAAGATGGATATTAAAAATAAATCATTAAAGCATTTTCTGAGAGTATCTTCTCTCCTTCCTTCCCACATGCTCCCCCACCCTGACAGTAGGCTGCTGGCATGTGACCGGCTCTGTGCTGCCAACTGAAGTCATGCTGCGATGGCGCATACTGTAAATGGTTGGCATCCAACACGAGTTAACGTGACAACAGCTTGCGATGTAAGCAACAAAGGCAGCTGTTGAAGCATAGCAGCCATGGCAGCACACTTAAATGCAGTAACAATACCTGTGGTACACCTAGGGTTTGGAGTGCAGTAGGCTGCACCTTGGTGTCTGCATCCCCACGTGCACTGCGTGCCTGCGCAGGGCTGGCTGAGCCACACCTAAGCACGCTGCACAAGTTCTCCCCTTGCTGGCTGCTGAAATGAGCCAAACCATGCTGCAAAAACAGAACTTTCAGCACTAACCCAAGGCTGCACTCACATTCACACCCATGCCATAAGGCAGTTTGTTACAGCCTTTAATCAAGGATGCCAGTGAGGGGTTCCAGAGCACATCCGTCTCTGGTTTTAATGACTGCATTGCATGTCCTGTCAATCACCAGCAATTCTCATGTGAAAACCTTTAAGTTAATGCTGCTTTTCACACACTAGAGGCTGTAGCAGTCCTGGGCCCTGACTGTGCTGTCTTCTCCACAGACACTGATGACATGTGCAATGACTGACAGCAAAAAGAATGAAAAGAGATGAGGCAGGAAAGGATTTCCATGTTTTGCACAAAACCAGGCACCAAAACACAGCTTGACTACATAACTTCTCTCTGCATGAAGCAGCAGATTTTCCTCCCCAGAGGAGCTCAGTGAGGAGGCACACAGAGATGTGCGGTGCTGCTTACTCAGAGCTCTGGCTGCAGCACGAAGCACTGCCCTCACCCACTCCACACGTGCACAGAGCCTTCTCCTGGCTGGAGAGCCCAGCACAGCTGTCATACATTACGTGCAACATGGCCTCAGCCATCTAGTGTGTGCTGCTGCATGCTGAAGGCAGACAAGAACCAGGCAACACAACTGGCCACAGTGCGTAAGTTATCAGGGGGTGGTGGGAGCCAGCATAAGGGAGCTCACAGCTTCAGCCCCTATGCCCATGCAACACACTCTGCTCTAGGTCCGTCCTTACTGGTCTCTGCTCTTTAAGAGGACAGGGACACGGTGCTCTGTCCAAGCTTCAAGTCTTCTGCCCATCCTTAAGGAGTTGTGGCTTCGAAGTTACCCTCCCAAGAAAGCAAATGTCGAGGGCATTTGGAATACTGCCCATCTACCACCCCCAACTCAAGTGCCTCTACAACTTATCCCTAAGTAACTGGTCCCAAGAGCCAGCACTTGACATGCCTGCTGCACCCTGTGTTGCAACCTCATGTTGCTGCCTTCAGTGCTGTGCCACATTACTCCTCCCAAAACAGGCACAGAGCTGTGCTTGAAGAAGTCTGTCCATCTCACTGCCAGAGCAAAATGCCCAGCAAACATCAAGTAGAATGGAAAGAGCAAGTTCCCTGTAGTAGGCAACTGTTCCCCAGCACAAATGGAGAACAAAGCAGGCTGTAGCAGACAAGTCAGCATGATCATTAGCGACTGCCATCTCCCAGATAGGTGTTCATGCAGCCAAGCTGTCACTCTCTGCAGTTTAAAGACGAGCTCTGTACACACCTTACCTGCAACTCCTTTCTACTGACTAATGAAATGTTAAAGTTACGCTGCCAACCGAGTCAGTGTAAAGTACAACCTTGCCACCTTCCCAGAATATTGACCCTGGCACAGTACATCACAAAACTTCTGCTTAACCACGATGCATTTTTGCTCGTAGTGCTGGAGCAGCTCACTTTTCTGAAACAGGTTTTGAGATATTATCTACAAAACACTGCTCCTCACTCATGCATTCCCATGGAGGGCTGTTAGCCCACTTACAAGGATCCTAAAAAGCGGGTGAAGAGGACTTAGAGAAGTCCTCAGGCCCACACAGATCAGCTTCACCTATTTCCCCCAAACCTACTATTCCCCAGGCAAGGGACTCCAGCACGTTGGTCCCCTTGCAGCTGTACAGCTGCTCCCGATTCCCAATTCCAGCATTTCTCCTCTTGCAAGTGAAGTTCCAAACTTCTTAGCTCACCTTAGAGGGCCAGAACAGCAATTACTCCCCTCCTCTTGGAGGAAGTGCTCATGCTTAAAGGCTGCAGCCCCATTTACTCCCTCAAACCTCTCTGCTCCAGGTGATGCAAACCATGCTCTTTCAACTCTGTGAGCATGATTTCATCCTCTCATTAGGAGCTTCTCCAGCCACCCTGACGTGTGTGCAAGTACAGGGAACAGAATTCCAGCTCAGTCCTTGCTACCACTGGGCAGATAGGAAGATTTTTCCCACATACTCAGCAGATGACATTGCCATTCATACATCCCTGCATGACATTTTCTTTACCTGTGGCAGCCTAACATTTTTGACTGATGTTCAACAAGCTTCTGTCACGCAGCTAATGGTTTTGCTTATAATTTTGTACTGTTTTGATTGAACTTGAAACTTCAACCCCTCAAGATGATTCTTCCAACTTGTTGAGATTATCTACCACTCCATACCCGGTTCCCTAGAGTGCCTGTACTTCCTCCCAAGCTCAGAGCACCCTACAAATTTAAGAAGCATGCTGTCTATTCCATCTTTCAGGCAATCAGTTAAAAATTATATTTAAAAAAAAAAGAAGTGACACACAAACTGAAGCATTTTGCCAAGAGCATCCTTCCAGACTGCCACTGAACCTTGTGCAGTCTTCCAAAGAGCCGTGGGCTGTCACACAAGTCTCTCCTATGCTTTTGTTCCCTGTCTTGTTCGGAAACAATCTGTGCCACACCAAAGACTTTCAGATGAACACCAGCACTCATTCTTCCATGCCTCTTTAAAATAATCCATCTCAGAGACTTTCCAGTTCTACTGCTATCTCTGCTCCTCTGGTCATCATTGCAGGGATGGATGCTGGAATGTCAGTGATTTGCATCCCTCCAGGGTCAGGGCTCAACCAGACACTTGTATGGAATGTTTGGTACACAGGAGCCAGTGGTCTGACATAACTTGCAGTACAGTTCAGTAGACAATTGCACCTGTAGTTGTAGTGGGAAGTTGTTGCTTCCCACTCCTTCCTTTTCTTTTCCACATGCTGGTATAACCTTGACATTTTCCAAACGTGGGTATGACATCCATTTACAGACAGCCCCAAGACTACCGTCTAGAGGCGGATCTCTGTTGTGAACAGAACATAGCTGAAAAAGCACAATACATCTTTTAGTCAGAACTACCAGATGGCAATCAGCTATAGGAAGGGGAGCAACGTGGATTTCATAATGTACAGAAGTTTCAATGCATATGGATAAAAATGCTGGAGTTGTGGTTGAGCTGGTAACTCCCAGGTACAGATGATAGAGGCCTTGTGAAATGCATACCCTAAATACAAATTAGTGCAGTTCATACACACATAATTTGCTGGAAATATAATTCAAGTAGGCCTAAGAAACATAAACCACTGTTCTGCAGCGCCTATAGGACGAGCTTCGCCTGAATTCTCTGAACTTCCCACCACTTGGGCTCAACAAGCCATCTCCCTGAGCTTGTGCAAGCAGTTTAGAAGAAAACTGCTAAAACCACCCAAGTGGTGTTCTGTCCTAACTCAGCTCCACCTGCAGCAGTCAGACAAACCCTTTCAGATTTTACACTAAATAATCAGACCCAAGCCAAACGCTTCTCAAGCTCCTGCCCTCGTATAGCTCAGAAGAGTGCTACAAACAGGAGAGCTGATGCTGTGCATCACCACATTACTCACTTCGGCCTCACAAAGCTGGTGCCAGGGTGTCTAAGCACACTGCAGCTGTAGCTCAGAGCTCTGCAGCAGTCACCAGCACAGACACTGCTCCGATGAAGAGGGCTGTGGCTTCTGCTGGGTCCCAGAGGGCTGGCCAGGGCTGCCCTCAGCCTGGTCTCCCTGCAGAAAGGAATGCTGCCTTTCCTACCTGCTGTTTGAAGAGGCATTACCTACCGAGGAGTGAGAGCTCTCTAATTCCCTCATACATCCCCACAGCTGCAGTGGAAAAGCCTGTAGATCTGTCACAAGCTCCCTGCGTTACCAAGACAGCCCAGCTTGTCACTGAAACAGCGACTGAATTCCACTGGCTTCAGTGAACACCAGGTCGAGCCCTTCCAGACAAAGCCTAGGTTTGATTTTGACTGAAGCGAGTGAACCCTGACGCTCTGCATGATTTCAAATGAAAGCAGGGGACACCTGGCAGCTCTGACAAGAGCCGTGGGTCTTTTTGAAACAAAACCTCAAAGCAAAGCTCAGTGGCATGAGCAAGCAGAAGGGAGCTAGAAGGCCCTCCAGGCAAACCCAGGAGCCACGCAGTGCTTTCCACAGCAAAATGATGCCAGCCCTGCTCTGCCCAGTTCTCTCCTTACAGCTGCGAGCAGAGCGCTGAGGGCCCACCAGGAGGTGAATAGGATTTGAGCTTCATAACAATTCTGATCCTCTGAAGCCATTAAAAAAAAAAAAAAGAAAGAAAGAAAGAAAAAGAAAAAACAAGGCAGATCAAGCAAATACAATCACTTCAGTCCAGTGAGGCTCTTCTTGTCCAGTGAATAAGAAAAATGCAGAAGGAATGGGAAGCAGACAAAAATCCCTGGCTCTAGCACATTGGCACCATTCATTAGCCTCCCTGTCTCACCCTTGTGACTGCTCTGCTGGGTTATTTTTGCTTTGCAGAGAGATGGAAGGAAGGCCAGGAGGAACAAAAACATTAGCATCGTTTTTTACACGTACATCCGAGTCCAAACAAAAGCCATCAAGGGGACAGCTCAGGGGACCAACACTGCAGTGCATTCTCCAGCCTGACACTGGCAAGCAAGTTGCCTCTAACAGCCTGACACACAACTGAGCTGATGGGGCTGTGGTCGAGCACTTGAGAGTACAGCTGGGCAGGCTCCATCATCAGGGACTGTGTGACAAATAGCAGCACTTTGCTCCAACAGGGAACATACTTCCCACCCTGCAGCAGAAACAGCGTGGTAGCTAAACGATTTCACCAGTCCATTTTATTTCTGAAGCGAGGCACAAAGCTTTTTGTGAGTAAAACCACGTTAAGAGCCAAACATTAGAATTAAAACAGCGCAAGCAATTGGCTGCATGGTGTGGTCAAATCCTATTCTAACTCTGGCCCTTTCAAACAGCGTGCTTGAAACTACAGGGCACCTGGACCTGGGGCTCCTCCAGAGCAGAGGCATTCTGCTGGGATGCAGACATGAATATCTAGGACTCCTCAACAAATCTGCAGCCTCAAAACGTTTGTCAAGCTTGTTTTTGCTACACAGCTCAAAGCAGTACACAAGAGGAAAAAGCAAATACAGCAACATTTCTGCCTCATCGTACCCTTTTTAGCATCACCTTAACCACTGACAGGTACTCAGCGTTATCGCCAAGCTCTTCTTTGAGCCAGCGAGCTCTACAGGCAAACCCAGCTCCATGCAGACAAGCTTGTTAGCATGGAGCCCGTGTATTTCACTGGGTACCATCACCCTGGCAATTGTTTAAGATTTTAATTAGAAACAGAGCGACATGCCTTCACTGTGTTGTGTCAGACCCCAAGCAGCCACAGGCACCAGCTGAGCTCCCATTCACCTGCCTATTAGGAAAGCTGAGAGCTGCTGTGAGTGAAGTTTACTTTTGCACATTGCTGAATACAGCAATGTTCTGCTGCATTTCCCCAGGACAGCACAAAGAGGTCATGGCTGTCCTGCTTTCATGCAGGATTTTCATTCCAAGCTGTTTGTTCTCCTGTTCTGAGTTTGTAAGAACTTCAAGTTATTTTGTTGAGGAAAAGCCCTGTAGCTCCTTCATTATATTTTTACATCTTGACAACTCTTTCCAGCACTGTTCTCCTGCCAAGCTCTCCCCATTCGGGCCAATGGCATGCTCTGCTATGCTCAATGAAAAACGTGTATTGATTTTATGGTTCTTGGTTTGTGGAACATTTTTGCTCCCTCCAAGCAATGGACAGCACTCACTAAGTCCAAAAAATATATACTGAGAAAGCACAGCGCTGGCAAAGTATATATTTTATGAACTGCAGAGCCAAAGAGCAAAACAACCACCAAGTTTATCGGAGAGATTACTATTTGCATTGCACAATAAGCTCATTCCTCAAAAGAGGAATAAAGAGTTTGTTCTGTTCTTTTTTTAATGCATCCGCCCGTACATTTTGATTAGGTTGTATTTTGTGAGCAGCAGCAATCTGCACCACCACACACTTGGAATGAGGCTAACACAGAGAAGCACCATCAGCTCAACGTTCTGACCTGACCAATTCTAACCTCTTCCAGGTGTTCTGCTCAGGTTCAGGAATGTTAAAAGCATAATGAAGTACACTTCTTTAACACAGTACCAAACAGGGCTTTCTCCAGGCAAAACAAGCTTTTACAGACATCCCTTATCCTAGAACAGTCCAAACAACTGATCAATAGCAATTATGAAAGAAGGCACTTAGCAGCCAGTAAAGAGAACAAGTTTAGAAGCATGTTTAGCCCTAGGATGGCTGCATGCATTTAGTTCAGGGCACAAAGCAGGTGACATCCTGCAGTGTTAATGTTCCTAGAGGCCAATGTTTCTGTGAGGGGTTTATTCAAAACCAAAGAAATCAATTCTACTGCAAGATGGCATTCCATTGATTTACAGAAGCTATACCAGTCTCTGGGATAACACAACTACGGCATTAAAAACAACCTCCTCCCCATACACACACACATACAAACCCCCAAATCCTTCTAATAGTCTCCCACCTTTTGTCTCCCGCTCTGTCACTTCAGATTGTCTCTAAACCGGGGCAGCTTTTGAAAATACCAGGTGTAGTTTCTCCTGTGCCTTAAACCACTTTTTCATTGCAAATCCCATAATCCAATTCTACAACTTTCACTGGCTGATTGAATCCGTCAAGGTCATATGGAAACTTGATGCTTCTGACCTTCCTTTACCTACAGCATCTGTTAAATATTACAATTGAAGCAGTCAAACCACACGTAGACAGGACTAAGCAAAGTACATTAAAGCCCAGGAGAATAAATGTTAAAGCACTGTGCTCATGAATACAAATATGGGCTGTGTGACCACCCCTGGCTGCCTCACTCCTGGCGTTTGCACAAGGGAAAAGGCAAACACAGGAGCACAGAGACTGACAGCCGCAAGGCCAAAGCCCAATGCTTTCTCCAGTCTGGAGGGCAAAGTGATGCTCAGAAGGCCTGGCTTCCCCTGTGCCTTAGATATTTAAAAAAATGAAACTAAGAAAAACAAAACAAAGAGTTTATTTGCAAGAACTTGGCAGAAAACAAACTTACCATCTGAGTACTAGCTCAATTTCTGTTTGTGTTGCTGCAAGCAAAAGCTTAATGGGCATAAACAGATTCCTGGTTTAAAAAAAAAAAGAAAAGTAATAATGAAAAAAAATTAACTCCATCTGGGCTGACAATTCACAGGGAGATTCCTCAGCCTGGAAAAACAGCTCGGCAGGATGGGCTCAGCCTCAGCTGAAGAGGGGCTGCCAGGGGCTGCCTAGGGTGGCTGCAGGGGAGCGGATAGACACGGCAGAAGGCTGTCAACCTTCTGGGTATTAGAGCCTCTGGATAAAGCAAACAGACAAACAAATAAAAAGCATGCCAAACTTCCGATTTCACACCCTTGATGTAACAAACTCGCTGCTGGGCACGGGACTAAAGGCGCTGTTGCCAAAATGCACCTTCAGGACTGCTCCTCCAACCTGCTCAGCTGGGCAGGCAAGGACCGCACTGCCCTCCCCTAACCAGGAAGCAGCAAGGCTTGAAAGGAAAGGAAGGGGGGAAAAAAAAAGAAAAATAACCAAGAGAATGAAAAATAAAACCTGCCTTGCCCCAGGCAAATATTTCACCTTGGCTAGCATGTTCTTTTAGTGTGTTCTTTATCCTTTATTACAGCCAGTAACGTATGCACATTTCAGTCGCAAGGGATTTTTCTCTTAAGGAAACCCCTTTAGATGCACTCTTTAAGAAGTGCCTCGCACTAGAAAGCAGGTACATAACCAATCTCTGCTCAAATCTCAAGTGAAAGGAAGGTAAAGGCAGTGTAAATATTTGCTAAGAGTGCAGGGCAGGGCCCACAGCAGCAGCGGAGCACGCAGGCTGCAGCAACAGAAGGACAGGTCTTTCACAGGCACCAATTTGCCCATGAAGGTTAGGAGCAAAGGGCTCACAGTGCCAAAGACAACGCCAGGCCATTTCTGCGGGCAAAGAAAGAATTTAGCAGCAGCACACTGCAAACTATGGGACATATTTAAGTGCAGGACACGTGCGCTAGTCACAGGCACCACCCAGGCAGTCAGTCTTAAGGGATAGCATGCCAAATTCAGTGCCAACATCTGAAAACTTGTTAATTTATGATGAATTCATCAGAACAGCCTCAGCCAGAAAAAAAAAACACATCTTAATGATCTGTCCTAATTGCAGACTCTCATTCCACCCCAGCCTGTTATCCGGAGCCTGATGAGGGTCTGTGCAGATCTGTACTCCCCACCTTGCTCAGACAAAGCAGATCTGTGCTCTGTTTCCCCACTGAGCATCTGACAGACCCTTCCCAGCAGCACAGAGCAAACAGCAGCCCGCTCCAGAGCTGTCCTCCACCTGTACTGCACACAGACCCACAGACCCAGGACAGCTCTGGGAATGAACTGATGGCAAAATCTACTAACGTTTGTTTCTGCCAAGCAGTGCCAGGAATAGGGACTAACAAATGGTGGTTTCTCCAAAATGCATTATTTCAGGCACTGAAAGGTTAATTCCACGTAGCTGCTAATTAGCTCCATTCCCCACCCTGTAAGGAGTGCTGCAGGACAGGACACAGAGATTCAATCTCATTCTGGACATGCAGCCACTTTTTTCCTGCAGGATGCAACTTCTGCCCTGCCAAAAATTCTGACCTAAATTCTCCTCTGAGTGGCACTGGTACAAGCCTGGAATAACACTGCTCAGTAACAGAGCAGCTAAGAGGGAAATATGCTGCAGATATGTGCGTGTGTCTGCGCGTTCCAGCAGAACAACAGGAAAGGAACAGATCAGGGCTTTCATTTGGTTTGTTTTGGTATTTGGAGTTTTTGTTTTTAATAGCTGTTAAGACTCATGTCTTTAGGTTCAGAATACTAAGAAAAGCCAAGGGAGGTAGAAATAACGAAAGCACACACAGACACCTGCTTATTCAGGCTTCAGTCACTAAAATCAAACTGCTCAAAGTACTGTGGGGTTTTTCTGCCCTTTCCATATTACTGACCTGCTCTCCAAACTCTTGCCCTCAGTTTCCACTCTGAGCCGCTTAGCCTTGTCCCAGTCACCCACACAATGCAGGCTGCCTGATGCTCAGACTTGTGCAGACACGGAGGAATGCAAGGATTTGCTTTCTAATAGAAACCAGCCTTTAAAAGCTGTCTTGACAATATGACGCTGGCAGACACCCGACCTCATGCATTCTGCTTCTGCCACCAACAAGAGAGACCTTCAGACACAGCACAATCCTTTCTTAAAAGGGCAGCAAGAAAAAGCCCTTTCACCGCCCTGATCAGGAACAGCCAGGATGACAGTCAGCTCTGAGGCAAACATCCATCTGCGTTGAAGCAAGATGGGTCCATTCCGGATCTGGCAAGGAGAGATTTTTCTGCAAGGAAGCATGACCTTTCCTGAGGACATCTGCAGCTTCTCTGGCCACGTGGGAGGAGTAGCTGCAAAGAAGCTCCAGTGTCATTAGCGAGTCTGGAATGCAGCACAGCCGGTGCCTACGTCAGCGAACAACCGGCTGGAAAAAACTCTCGCTCCTTACACTGATAGATGGGCTTTGATGGAGCCTAGGCAGAAATCCCATACAAGCTTGGGTAAGCTTCTCTGATTGAAAGAATGAATATTTAAAAAGTACTAAAACTTTCCCCCTCTCTTTGAGCTGCTCCTGGCAGGTTACCTCCTAAAAGGATGCTTAAAAACCATACTCCCAGAATTAGCACTATCAAGACACCAAAAATCATTTTCATCGGTGTTTCCATCCTAGCTAATGTAAGCTCTCTTCTGTGTGAGTACTTCTAAAGATTTTACATTATCACACAAAGAAACAAAGCAATGAAAATCCCCTTAATTCAATCTGTGCTCCATCACACAGGGCTACAGCAGGGAGCTTTGGCATTAGTACATGCGGTGATGGCACAGCTCAGGGCCCTGCTCCAAGCACTACCTAGAGACAGAATAAGATGCCTGAAGTTTTCACTCTAAATACATAAAAATTGATGAAAACCAAAATCCATGCGGCTGGGGGAAGCCTTCATCGCCCTGCAGCTCTGCCACATGAAGAGTCCCCCTTCTCCACCACGTCTCACTGCATGTAGGAAAGTACAGCATGGAGCTGCTTGCTACCATTCTTTGTAAGTCCTCTTCTCCAGATTACTGATCCTCCACAACCACAAGGCTGTGAGAGCGTGGGGGGAAAGCATCCAGTTCTGATCGTTCAGGGGGACCAATTCGACTGCATTTTCTATACAAGCAATTGAATTCAGCCTGCGGGTTACACACACAGGCTCTGCAGGAGACCACTTCTGCACTTTCCTTACCCCTCAAAGACTTGCTAACTCAGGCACAATCTGCCTGTCTCCAGCTGAGCTCCTCCTTGCTGAATTGCTGCAGAGCTGTACTTCCTGAGCTCCTGCCTCTCCACAGCAGACAGATTTCTCTTCCCATCTCTGCATCACCAGCTGAAAGCAACCGCATCCCTACATGCCTCTCAGCCCCCAAGGCACTTTTTCCCTGAGCTCTCACAAGCCGTTTGAGTGGGCTCCGGTGACAGCAACGTGACAGGGAACTGGTGGTGAAGCAGTGCTGGTGCTGTGGGATCATTTCCTCCCCCCACCAGCTCATTCTGGCCCCACTGGCATGCCCATACCCGACCTTCCCAATCCCACTGGGATGCGTGGGAGCCCCGAGGGGCTGCCCCTCCTCCCTGAAGCAGCCCCCACCACCCTCCCTCCCAGCACACTTCAGCCATCCCTGTTCTCCTTCCATCAGCCCTGACAACTCCCTGGCTCCAAGCACCTCTGAGTCACACCGCCTGCTCGCCTTGCTCCAGCTCCCACACTGAGTGCTACAGGGACCATACAGGCAACGCGACTGACAGAGCAGGGAACCGAGGTCTGCAGGGAGCTAACCGTGATGATCGCTGCTTATCTCCAAGTGTACCGAATGCTCTGAGAAACAGAAGCAACCACAGATGCAACAGAAAGAGAGAGGCAGAAGAGACTTATCAAGCTGCTTTGTTCAGTCCCTATTGATAAAACCACGCCCTGGTAGACATGGATGGTTTGGGGACCGACAAGTCCAGAGGGATGGAGGAAACAGAGCAGAAAGTAGATGGAGAAACAGAGCTTTGGAACAAGGCTGCGAAGGTCTCGTGACACAGGAGCAAGATTGGGAAGAACTCCTGCAAAAAGTGCCAGGTGCATTTTTCACACCTGCCTTGGGAAGAAGTAACACCACATCCAAAGATGTCCAACCCAGCAAGGCTTCTGCTTCATCCTGCCAGACTTCTTCAGCCCTGCCAGCGCTGGGTACCCGCAGTGCCACAGGGAAGAGAAGCCAGGACCACACAGGATCAGGTGGAACTTAATTATAAAAACAAAACTCTGATCCTGCAGGATACTCTGATCCTGCAGAAACAGACAGCAGGAGGAAGATGCTGGTCAGCAGTATTGGGCAGCGCAGTCAGGATTACATCCTGGGGTTTTGTTTTCAAGCTCTGCTCCGCTGCAGTAGGGGCTCTTTAAGGGCTTAATCTCCGTGTGATCGTTCCCAGCACCAGCCCTAAGGATAATGTCTGGAATGAAGGTCTCAAGGCCGTGCACCCAGGCAGACTGGCTGCTGCTTCCTGTGGCCACATTGCCCTGGCCATCTCCTCCCAGTGAAAGCAGTTCTCCACATACTTTCCCTAATGCTCCTCAATACAGCTGGGCCATGCAGATCACAGAGAGCTGCTTTCTCATTTAAAGCAGGAGAAAGCAGACAAAGTTAAAGCATCACCATCTGGTCTAATGGCATAAACCCTCCACTGCAGCCAGGTGTAGGTATTGATGGGCAGAGGTGTGGACACCACTAATGCAACCCAGATGATCATCACATTCCTGCCTGACAAAACCCAGTGAACATCACTAATGGGTCACCAAACAACTTGGCAATGCCTCTGGTATTACAGCCTTCCTGTAGGGCTAGCTAACCTGGTCCTGTGTTCCCAATCTTGGGACTGGTACTGCAAGCGGAATTTGTTCTCCACCACTCAGCGGTGCACTGTGGATTTAGCACTGGGGTCAACAGCTTCCCTGCAGATGTGTCAGGCTGGGCGCTGGGTGCTTCTCTCTGCTGTGCAGACATACGAACACATGCAGAAGTAGCCTTTCTTTAAACACACGCATTCCACTACTGCAAGAGAAAAGCTTCTCCCCTAGCACACAGACTGCCACCTCTCAAACAAGGTCAGGCACCGATCTCCTCCCCCACTGCCAATGACCTTATTAGCACTGATCATGGTTCTAATAATATCCCACATTGTAAGCAGACCATCTGCTGTAACATTTCACTACAAACTTCAGGAATTGCAAGCGTGCTTGGTTGGAGTACACTCACTTTTCAGTAAGCCAATTTTCCCCCTCAAGAGCACACCTTCCCCACGGCTTTAAGCTAAATGTTGCAGAAAGGCACCTCTAGATCACAGCTTTCCAGCTCAGAGCTCAAGCGCACTGCAGGGACCAGCGCAGACATGCCACAGTGCCAGCTCCAGGCAGGAGTAAAGATGCAGGCAGAGGTTAAAACTCACCAGCCCAGAATCACAGCCTTAAGCTCTTCTGGTGATGAGGGGACACCAAAACCCAACATGAGCCAAACACCGAGCAATGTTCTGAGCCAGATGACAAGCGTTAAGGCTTTTGAGAGCAGAATTCATCATTCCTATTGCCATGTACTCTCTTTTGTGTGGACAGTAACAAGGTTTTACCACATGAGCATATTAGCTATAGTCAGAGTACTTTTTGCCTTCTATCAAAAGAGAGGTGGCTTTCACAGCAGCCAGGTTTGCTTGCAGAAGAATTATCCATGTTTGATAGCTATTCATTCAGAAGGAGCCAGGTTTTGACAAGCTTCCTCAGTTCGGACATCTGCCTAAGATGCAGAGTCCTGTTACTACAGTCGCTCAGCTCCAGTCAGTCTTCGAAGTCTTTTTCTTTGCATTGCTCCCAAGGGCTCAAGAAGTGCAAGTAGGCACAGACTGGCACTGCGACACTTTAAAGCAGCCTGAATGCTGGTTTTCCAAATCCCTGGCTTTTCCTCTGACCGAAAGACCATCCTTAGAGATTGTAGGAGAGACTGAACGGGACAGGAAAAGGTCACTGCCTGGTCTCACTGCTTTATGAACAGCAATAAACAACATTAATAAACGTAAGACTGCTCGCGTGGAGAAACATTCATCCAAATGTCTCAAAGCATTTATTTTAATGCCAGCATAACAATATTTATAGGGGCAGATTTTCAAAGAGCTCAGCTCCTCACTTGGAAACCTAACCGCTTATTTAAATATTCTGTGGGAGATGTCAGACGATGGGCTCTCCAGAAAACCTGGCACATCTTGTTTATATTTGTTTCATATCTCCCAAACGGCTCAATTACATAAATGCACATTACTGCACCCTTTCAGATGGGTGAACCAAGCAGCAGAACGCTATTCTCAGCAAAGGGATTACACCAAGCTGATGCTACGCTACTGAAGAAATCGGTGACTCTGTGCAAGCTCATGGAGTCATTCTCCTTGAAGAACCTTCCATCCTCTTCTCCCCAGCCAACCTCACCAGGTTAATGCAATCAAGAGCGAGAGAGGTGGCGAGGCAGCTTTGCTGATGCAGCAAGGAGGGAGGAGACAGTGCTCCAGCTTGTCTCCATGCTGACGAGGCTCCTGCCTCTCTATGGGGACAGGAACTCGCAGGTATGGGGCCTTTATTGCAATCCCCGTGTCAGTGGTATGGATCAGGGCTGGAAGAAGCAAAGCTTGAGTTCTGGGTAAGGCCCACTGTGGATCTGGCAGTGCCACAGCTTGCAGCACAGAACACATAGAGATGTCAGAGCTCACCATACCAACACACCCCACCGTACTCCCTTGGCCAACTCCCGGCTCTGACTCACAGCCACACAAGAGTAATAAGCTTTAGAGCTGCCAGAGCTTGCCAGCCAGGCTTCTGGTGCACAGGAAACCCCTGGGGCTTGCAGAACACAGCATTGCATTTGCACTGGGTCACAGGCACCGAGCTTGTACCTGCACATCCAAGCAGACTTGGCAGTACCACGAGCTCCAGGTGCGTGTGTTGAGCATGTGTGAGGAGAGCAGCTCTCCCCAACTGGAAAGCCAGAGGTGACAGACGGAACTGCAGACAGCTCTTCCTCCTGGAGAAAGGCAGGGACGACCAATTCCCTCTCCCAAAACCTGACTAACAGCTCACACTTCAGCACAAGTTCTTCGCTTTCCACATTCATTCTACGGAGCTTCTTGCCAGATTTGCTATTTCACAGAACTGGAACCTCAGTCCAGAGGGCTTTGCCCTTGAAAAGGGGAAGCAAGCCCTGGGAGCAGGAGCTGGCATGCCTCGGCCCGTGCAACATTGCAATATGCCCATAAAAGGTTTCAAAATGTATCTCCTTAAGTGGACGCAGTTAACTCAGAAGGGTTTAGGATCACATCCCAAAAGAATTTCTCTCCTGCTTTTTTAGGCAACTGAGCAGCAGTCAGCACTTTACCATCATCTTCCCAACCAGAAAACCAAGGTTACTCTTGGCTGATATTAATAATGTAAATGCTGTTAGATTTGCCTTTTGGGATGGCGGTTTGCTCACACCATGGGGACACAAGCAGGGCAATCCAAACTGCAGACAAGCACACAAGCTCTGCGTTGCCAGGGCTGCTGGACAAGGAGAGGAGAGCTTGGCAGGGAGATCCCACTGCTGAATCTGCTTGGCCTGTCTCCCCTCAGAAAGCTGCATGGTCTGTGGACGAGTTTGTGGCCACTGATTTGCTTTCCAATGTGATCTTTTAGAACATTTCTACAAAACCAGGGCTGCCCCACTCAGACCTGCTCAGATGCCAAGCTTAAATTCAGCCCCTAAGGGACACTGCTCTCCTCCTAGCCTCCACGCAGAGGCAGTAACCCTGAGGCAAGGGCACAGCTCAGGACCACAGCCTTCCAGCCATCACAGCGTGGTTCCACAACACACATCAGTCATGTCCCTCTGTCAGAAGCAGAGTCCTTCAAGTAGAAGTGACTGCTTTAAGAGAAACGCATTAAGAACAGCTCTTACAAATACAGTGCAGTCTAAACAACCATTCCCCCAACCACTTTCAGCTACTGCACTCAGTAGCTTAAAAGAAAGCATCTAAAATATGCCATGAGACATGCAAGCATCCAGACAAGACAATGAATGTCAACAACACGCTGCTGCAAATCTATTCCTTGCCATCAAATGCTTTAAGTCACTTACCACTACGCAGGTAAATGACTTAAACTGATGGGAAGTAAAGGTTTCTCTCAAAGGTGACTTGGCTCAAAAGCGTTCATCTGCGTTATCTGCCTTTCCATTACACTGAGCAGAGATACAGCCAGGGTCTCTCCATAAATATCTCTATGGCTTTCTTTTCTTTCTTCTTCCTCTGCAAGAGCGTAACCATATGCTAAGTTTAGTGGGTGTTTTCAGTTGTTTCCTAGTTTGCAGTTTGAAAAAAAAAAAAAAAAAAAAAGAGATTTGGTTGCAAATCAGTAACAATCAGATGTAGTTCCAGTGAAGTCAGCACAAAACAAGTACAAATTAGCATGACAACTGTACAACAGCCTCGGGTACAGCAGTGCCAAACGTGAGCACAGCCAGCCTTCAGGATGCCGTGCGAGTTGGAAAACTATTACCAGATAATGATAACTTTTAGAAAACATACCATCGAGTACAACTTGTACATTTAACTACTGGTTTTCTGCCTGTTTACAGATGATTCTATACAGAAATGCTACGAAACACATAGCAGCTTCATGACGTGCTTAACAAGTTATCTCCTAAAGTCAAAATCCATTACCCTGAAGTTTCCGCCGCGCTGCCCTTTTGTCTCTCAAGGTGCTCTTCAGAATTCCTCTGCACATGAGAACACCCACACTCCAAGCGAGTTAAAACAAAAAGACACCCCAGGAAGCTGGGCTTGTGCTTTTTAACCACAAGGCCACTGTGCAAACTGTGAGCAGTATGAGCGAGAGCCTCTTTGAGCACCTGGCACCCATCGCCTACGTATTTTTACATAATGCTTCACGTTCTACTAACGTTCCTTCTCTCCACTTATTGCTCGTTAACCCGTGCTTCTTCTGAAGAAAGTTTGGTGGTTCTCCTTCCCTGACATCTTTACAAACTGGAGAAGCCAACGAAGGATTTGCTGGCTAGTGAATCAGGACTCAGACATCTCATGCTGCGGCTGCCTGATCCCGCCTGAAAGGAAAGGTTAATGAGTTGATGAGTGCTTGCAGACAGCCCACCACAGGGCCACCAGAGCCTTTGTGAGCAGTGCCACGCGCCAGCGAGCCGTGTCCTGACCCCTGCAAAAGGCATCAGCTACCCATGGGATGGGATGTGCCAAACCCAGAACAAAAGCTGGGGAATGAACACTACAGCCATCTCGGTTTACAGTGATGACAGTAGAGCCTTCTTTGCTCAAATGTTATTTCCTACTTCTGCTTTCTTAAACAAATGATCCTCAGTGAAACCCAACAGACTGCACACCACCCAGCAGTGAGCAGCTTGCAGTAGGCAAGGTGTCCCCTCTAGAAAAGCAATAAGAATGTTTCAGAACAAGGCCATCAGCTGTTCTCTATCCCAGCACCCTGCAAGTGAAGGGGACCTCGTGAAGGCCATAGTACTGAGCAATGGCCACGTGTCCCCACGGCACCTGGCCAGATGGTCACTGCTCAGGGCACTTCTAGATCAGGGGTGGCATGGCCACGGCTGGCCTAGGGACCCTGCGTTGCCCTTCACCAAGCAGGGCCCACTTGCCCTTCCATTCATACAAATTAATTCAAATAGCACAGTTCTTAAAGAATAACGAGGTGGGGGAAGCACAAGTAAAGAGCGAGAAGTCTGTTGGCACCCGATTCAAATCCGTGAACAGCTTCTCACAGGAACTATTTTTAAATTTCATATCAATCTGCTTGAGAAAGGTTCCTTCTGTTGCCTACAAATGTGCAAGCTCTCCCTTCAAAGAACCACAGTTCCAGGGCAGCAGTCCTGAACTCGCAACCTAATTGAGACCCAAACATTTGACGACTGAAGCTCTTCACAACACGCCACACAACACCCACAGAGCACACAGGCAGATCCCTCCTAGCATCAGTAAAGCCCCTGCATCACTTCACCAAGAGCCCTTCTATCTTCCTAACAGGCTTTCAGGTAGTGCACGCTCATGTGAACCCACACACACTGAAGCATCTGACTTCTGGAATCACAGAAGGAGAACTGCAGCGTGAGATTGGGGAAGGAAAAAAAACGCAGTAAGCATATAGATGCTGTGCGTGACCTGACCAGCGAGGTGAAACCATTGTATGCTGGGTTATCAAAGTTCCTGTATGAACGCATTGTTCAGGCTTAAGAGGTCTGTGAGAAAAAACAAGCAACGGCACTACACAATGGATGCAGATAAGCAACCTCTGAACAAAGCCCTGGTTGACTGCGAGACAACGGGAAAACTTATTAGCTGCAAGCATCCTATATCCTGTCTCCAATAAAGCAACACAGATGTTGTGCTAATGCAGGGCGTAAAAAGATGAAAAGAGCACTGAGCAGCGATGGAGCTCTCATTAGGGAGGAAAGGATGGATCAGCGTTCAGCAGCTGTCAGAGGGGAAGAGGCTGAGCACAGAGACGTCCATAGGATGGGCAAACAAAACCTCCCCATAACAGGTTAGTGTTAAGGGTGGGGCCTCAACCCAATGCTGTGCAGAGGGCTGACCCCCCTGGCAGGCAGCAGCATTGTGAAAGACAAAGGTGAACTCAGCGCCCCAGAGCCACTAGTGAGAGAACAGCTGCACACTCACACAGCTCCACATGTGTGCATAGCATTGCCCTTGCAACCGGTAAGGGAGGCCACTGTTATGACCACAAGTCCCTCGATACTGCTGCAAACAGGGCCTTGCAAGCCCAGCTCCAGCCCCAGAACAGAAGGACTATTGTTTGAATGGTTAGTCACCAGGGCTGTTATCTCCTCTGGGAAACTGTGGTGCACACACACACATCCACCCACCCTGGCTAACCAGCCGGTTGTTAAAGCAGGCTGTGGTTCTGGAGCTGCACCCTGCAGTGGGGCAGCAGCACCAGGCACTCCCAGAGAGAGCACCCAGATCCACCCAGAGGATCTCTGTGGAGGAAAGAAGGCCTCAGACCCACTCCCTGTGGGAGCAGCAGGGTGCAGAAATTGCCCCCACCATCAAGCTGTGCGCTCTTTCTCCTCCAGGTGTGCAGACCTGTCCACTGCCCTCAGGCTGAGGACAGCCCTATGGAGTCTAAGAACCTGCTCCCATGAACACTGGGATCGGTTAACCAGCACACACAGGGCATATACTACTGTGTCAGGAGACAACTGCAATGAAAACAATATTTAACAACCAGATGCAGAGGGAAGAAGCCGAGCTGTAGAAGATCGTACCCAACTCTTTTTTCTTCTCCTTTCTCTACACGGTATTTCCCATCACATCCCCCCACTGCTGAAGCATGCCTTTGTTGCAAGGCACATGGAAATATCTTACGTGGCATTACAGCACTCCTTTCAGTTCACAAATGAATGCTATAAAACAAACATATTCATCTCTTCAAAGGTATCTGCACTGCCTCTGGTGACAATTCAGAAAGTTTCAAGGGCACAAAGGACGTGACTTTCCCCCCCTCCCCATCTGATAAAGAATATTTTTGTCCCTCACCATCATAAGGCCAGCACGGTAAATAAACATTTGAAAGTCACTGCGCAACTCGAGTCGCTGCATATATTCAGATTAAAACGAGCAAAACCAAATGCAAATAGGAAGCTTGAACTTCTTGGTGAAAGGGAACAGAAGTGAAAATATAAAAAGCCACAAATGGTAATAAAATGGATAAAGCCATGTTAGACCAGATCCAGCCCCGGTCTGAACCTGTATACACAGAACTCCACCAGTTCTGTTAGTCATTGTGTTCATAAAAATAAACCCCAAGGTTTTCAATCAACAGTTGAAGGGAAAACTTTCAAGCCTGTAAAATTCACCAGATTCCTTTTAGAAATTCAAACAGGTTAATTATTCAAATCAAAACATCAGACACAATGTGAAGAGCTCTCAAAAGCAATCACGCATGACGTCTCATGGTTTTTATCAGCTCAGTTAAACCACCCTTGAGAGATTTCACTTAAAAAAGAAAAACACACAAGCAGAAAAAACCCCTCAGCTCAGAAAGGGAATATTTCCCGAAGTTCTGAAAGTTACTCCAGAACTCTGACAGTGATAAGGAATCGAGAACATTTGCTTCCTGCAAAACTGACCATACAGAGACAACTGCTGGCCAAAAGGCTCAGCTTGATCCTGGACAAGCTCAGCAGATCTGTGGTGCTCTCACATCCCTTGCAGAACGCATTTTCCCAACACCCTTTTTTCCCTGTGAGCACTGCTCTCCAAATATTTTGCCTGTTCCTCATCTACAGGACAGTGGTAGAGTACATCTGCAGCTCTGTCTCCAGGAAGTAGACATAAAGCTGATTCATTATCTTAAAATGCTGCTTTCATTTCTGCTCATTAAAAGCACATTTCAGATCTCTGTGCTGAATACACGGCCAATGTGCTCCGGACACAAATGAAGCACTGGGTTTCAGTTCTCTACTTTTCTCATTTTGGTTTCATTTACTGCCCACAACATGCATTCCTCATTTCCAGGAGAGCTGCATCAGACCCGAGCTACAGTTAGGAAACGTTCTGGACAAAATTGTCTTCTTTCTCTCCGTGATGCGACACGATGCAGTTACACGTGATGTCAGACCCAACCAACACAGCACTGTAGCAGAGTTCTCCCCTCGTCACTTATTTCCATTCTGGCCGTGATCTCTAAGCAAAAAGCAATCTGGAACTTCCCATTTTTTGAATGAGACCAAACAAAGGAGAGGCAGGCTCCCGGCTAACCCAGATTTCAGGAGCCACATCCCACACCAACATCTCGGCAGAAAGAGAGCAAAAAACAGTCCTGTAACACTCATAGCCAAGCGATTCTGAAGAGAAGGAAAGCAAATGAGCTTAGGTAACGCATGTGTTAGACGTCCTCACCTTTAGGGAGTCAAAGCAGGCAATAACTCGACCATTTTCCACATGGCAACTCCGTGACGGATGGGCGAACTTGCACTCTGCATCAGACCGAGAACAAGTTCCTCTCTGAAACTCTCGACACACTTCTAACGTCAGCCATTTTGTATCACGAACCAGGGAAACGTTCACAGCCATATTAAAAACAAAAATTAAAATGCAAGCAATCGCACCCTTCTTCAGGGCAATATTTACTGCCGATCTTCTTTATTTAAAAAAAAGGGTAAAAAAGTGAATTCAAGTGAAACGTGAAGAAATAACTAACTTGTTGCTTTGGTAGAACTCCTATTCATCAGCACTTAGGTTTTCATTTAAGTCAAATCGTGTTTGTTTAAACAAGAATCAAACATAAAGCCAATCATAAAATAGAAATCTTATCAGAGTAACTGAAAATCAAATTAGAGGCCAGCTCCTAAAAGTGCAATTGTAGAAGTTAAAATATAAGTGTTATATTTTGTGCCACTGCCGAAGTTACTTGAAAATAACTGGCAGACTTTCAAAAGAATTCTGTGCTCTCCGGTTAATGGTTTCAATTATTCTTGCAAAAAGCATATGCTGCTGGCAGCACTTCAGTTTGTGGAATGGTCTCAGTCCTTGGGGGGAAAACTTTTTTTTTTTTTTCCTTCTTTTTCTTGCTTCTTAAAATTACTGTTCACGAGCATCAAAACGAGCAAAAGGATGTCAGGTTTTTCTTTCTTTCCTTTTTTTTTTTCTTTTAATATTTGCTACATAGTCGGGGGAAGAAAAAATGGCTGAGCAAACTGCGTGCAAACAGGGAGCACAAAAAAGAAAAAAAAAGAAAAAGAGGATGGATGAGTTGCCGTCAAGGTATGGACTGCAAGCAACGCCAAATTAAAAAGAAAGGGGTGAGGGGAAGAGAGAGGCAGCCCTAGACAGAAATCCAAGCAGCGGTGGCTTCAGGAAAGGCACTTTTCAGCAACCTGCAGGGAAAAGAGAAATAGAATCAGCTCCAACCAGACAATCGCCCCTCTCCAAACTCAGCGTTAAGCGGCAGCCGCACGCGCGGGGCTCCCCAGACGCTGACAGTGCGGCACAGTGCAGTCAGCCATTGTAGATAAAAAGGGCATTTCCCACACGAAGCTGCGCATGGGAGGAGGAAGCAACCAATTAGATCGGCTGTTGCAGCAGAAGCTCTGGGCAGCCGCCCAATAAAAGAGATTGTTTCAGATCGATCTCTTCTGGCAGACGTTCATTTTCGTGCCCACTACACACAGAATGCCTCGGCCTGAGGCTGTGCCCGGCCCAGGCCCCGGCCGGGTGCCTCTGGGGCAGGGGTAGCTCTGTCAGCAGGACCCTTCCACACGGAGCAGCAATACCCCACTGCAGGGGCTTTAGGAATGGTGTATTTTTTCCATTCATCTCCCCCACCTCCTTCCTTCTTCCGCAGGAGCACGGCAGGAAGAGCAGCCGTGGTTCCCTGCGCACAAAGCAGAAGGAAGCGCCGCAGCTCAGCCCTCCGCCTGCTCCGAGGTGGGTTTAACCCGCTGCCATGCCGGCGGTGTGACGCGAGGACACGCGGCAGTGCATCGACACATTGGGAGCCTATGAAGTGAAAAGCAAACCTGGCAGGGAAACGTGAGCCATGCATAAAGGAAACAGATTAACCCCCTGTTCACAGCCCCACTTCTCCGTGAGAATGAACACTGCTCAAGTCGTTCCGACTCCAGCGCCTCATGCCACACAAGCAGCTCCCAACACACTCCATCCCAGGTGCCGTTGGTATCCACTATAGCAGCCATCCTTGGGAGTTCCACTGTAATATCTGATTTACCAACGCTGTACATCAAATATTACTGATGGTTGTGGAGGTTTAGGTTGGAGGTTATTAGGTTCCTAATAAGGAGGAAGTTTTTCATGCACAGGGTGGTGACACACTGGAACAGGTTGCCCAGGGAGGTTGTGGATGCCCCATCCCTGGAGGCATTCAAAGCAGGCTGGATGTGGCTGTGGACACCCTGGTCTGCTGGTTGGTGACCCTGCACATAGTAGGGGTTGAAACTAGACGATTATTATGGTCCTTTCCAACCCAGGCCATTCTGTGATTCTATGATTCCATCTTCTAATCTCCTAAAGCACTGCCATCCACTCTGGCAAGCACTTGGGGAGTGCAGCACGCTGCCCATGTGACTGCTGCTAAGGCATCAAACCTCTGCAGAAGAGCCTTCAACTACAAGAGCAGGAAGCTTTCATTCCTCTTTTTATTACTGGTGTTACTTGCAATTACCCCGATTGCTAACCGAGACCTGCTGGAGCAGCCACACAATGCTGCGAGGAAGGCGTGTGGGAAGCTGCTGTCATCGGCTGCAGGGGGTGGGGCAGGGAGCCTGTTTGATTCATGGGCTGAGTTATTTCACACGGAAAACAACATTTGCTAAACCTACACTACAAGTCTGCTCTAGGCTAATTGGAGTCTAACAAAGCGCCCGGATTGTTGAATGCAGGACAGCTGCAACGGTGCAGAAGTTCTGCTAAGCCATGCTTCTGGGAAGACCACTGCGTTTTTAGATATCAGGTGGGGAACAGCAAAATCAGATTTGCTGGATGTGTTTTAAACTTCAAAAGAAAGTAATAAAAAGCACATCGAGCCACGCTCATGTCTTTCGTGATTTTAAGGAATGGGGATGCTCACAGTTAACTCCGATTTTGTGAAAGGAGCAGATCCATACACAAATCCCATTCACTCATACGTGGGCTCCCAGACTGAGTGAGCTCAGCGAGCAGGAAAAGATGTACAGAAGCCTCCCTGCAGCCAGCTAGGGACAGGCTGGGCGCAGCTCTCCAAAACGAGCTACAACAGGTCAAATATGGGTGGGGATTAGAAGGAATGCTCCAAGGAGCTGCTCTGAGCAGACTGAAGTACAACCATCTTGTGCATTAGGTGCCTACTGCACAGTTTCAGGCTCCAGGGAAAGCAAGGCTCTGAACTTCACATAACCACAGCACATTGTGCAAGCAGCTTAGCTGTGACCACTATTTCCATGAGAAATCCTAAAGTCTGTAACAACACAAGCATTCGTCTTTCCCTCACCCACGTAATTCAGGAGCACACCATGTGCACAGACTTCACAGGCACACACATATGCAGTAAACTGTTCTGGGTCCTCAAGATGGAAGACAAGTCACGTGAATCCTAGAAGTCATTAAGCCACAGGTTTGATCAGCAGTCATGAGCAGATACAAGTAATATTCTGTCATTGGAACCATGCACCCTCCTCCCTGCAGGCCAACAACATCACATGGCTGCTCCCACACTGGGGGAGCTAACCAAATAAGATCTTATAGTGCCAGTGCATCTTTGCTACCTGCCTGCCAAGCAGCAGAGCATCCCTCTGCACACACTGCCCAAATCCCTCATTGCACACACAGAAGGCTCAAGCACCGCTTCATCCCGAGCACAGTGGCAGTAACTGCAGGGAGGACAAGTACAGCTGGAGCTGTACTTGAGTGCTTTGCTGAATCAGAAGAAATGCCTCTGGTTCCCAGGTTTATTGAGGCCGGGAGAGCAGCAAGCACAGACAGAAGTCATCATGTTCAGGCTTAAGTGATTGCAGCCCAGAGGAGCACGAGCTAGGATTTTCTGCGAGTCAACAAATACAGTTCTGTCAATGTTTGGATTGTTGCAAATTCCCTCTCCATGCAGCCACAGGGAAAGCCTAAAATGTGTGCTTTCTGGGCTGACATCACACAGAGCGCTCATGTGCTGCAGTCAGACTCCCTGCAGACAGCCAGAAGATAAAAACAGTTGACAGAAACCCACCCCTGGCACTGAAGTTTCACTTCTCCCCGTTTCAGCTCCTGGCAGCAAACAATCACAGCCACTCTCACCACGATACATCCTTACAGCTCCGTGCTGTACCCTTCTTGGGAACTGGCATTTCATTCACTTTGTTCTCCTGCTTGTTTCAAATGGGGAGGAATAAAAGCGTCCATGCCAAAACCAACACCTAACGAGGTTACAAAGTAGCTCTGCAAAACACAGGTTTCGTTAGCTTGCAGGAAATACAACAAAGGCAAGGTGCTGCCTTTTGAAACCCTTCCCAGCGAGCCAGGCCTGCTGCGCAGCTCAGCTCTGCGTGATCAGATGGGCCAATCGAGCTGCAACTGCAGCATCAAAGCTGCAAAAAAAGCAGTAAAAGAGAGAAAAGGCTGTGGTTTATCCCTTTAAGGAAACAATGAGGCTCAAGCCCCTGCTCCAAGGCCGCTTGCTGGGCCAAGCGCTAATTGCTTGAAATGCAGCAGGATGGGGGCTTGCCCCAGATGTCAGAGCCAGCCCTGCAGCTAAGGAAGGGAATGGGGACAAGAGCAGCACGACAAGCGAAGGGCATACGGGCGCTTGCTGCCGGCGGGACTGAGATGCCCCCGCTGCTCGAGGTAACGTGAGGACAAACGTCTTGGCACAGTGGTTGGATGCCTCTTGCTTGCATGAAACCGATCTCTTGCACTGACACCCCCTGCGGATGGCAGCTCCTGAGCACGCTTCCTGACAGCCAAGTTCAGAGCTGGTAATTTGTGTGACAGGGTGGATTCGAGCAGCTCCCACGTGTAAATGATGCTATTTAAAGAGTTGAAGTTTTTTTTTTTTCCTTTTTTTTTTTTTTTTTTTTTTTTTTTAAATTTTTCCCCCCCAAAAAAAAAAAAAAGAAAAAAGAAAAAAAAAAAGTGACTCAGTAAAAGCAGCAAGGTATGGTTCTATATTTACTGTTCCTCAACAATTTCTAGGTCGTGGCTGCTCAGATGAGAGGCCAAAGTGCTTTCATCTTAACTGACAGCACTGGTGAGGCAGAAGGGAAGATACTTGCCTTCACCTGCTGCAAGAAGGCAGACAGTGAGGGGGCACTGGGCTTTCTCAAGGCCAAGCTCCAACTTTTTGTTGCACCCAAATGAGTGCAGAACAACTTAGTGCATCCGCTGTCCCTCCCATGATATGCCAGGATGTGAAGCCTCTCATTCACAGACAGAACCAAGACTGCTTCAGTGACCAAAAAAACCCAGCTTCCAAATAAATGCTGTGTTCCTGGAATACTGCATAGCAAAGAGAGATGGGAACAATAAAAACAGCACATTGAACTATTTTGTTCTGAAAGAGAAACAAAAGCCTTTAGAGCACTACAGCAATCCAACAGCATTTTCACATCCTCATGGAAAGCAAAGCCAGAGCATCATCCCAAGTTGTTTCTTCTCCAATTTCACAGCAGAAATTAAGGACACGGGAAGCTTCATCGTTGCTCTTCAAAGGTGCCAAAGAGTCAGCAACAAGATTCTGCTGGGAGGTGCCATACTGGTACACGTATTGGCAGTGAGGCACAAGAAAAGGAAAAGCACTACTGCAGAGAGCTTTCACAGCCAGTGAGGGGAAAGCAAGCATCTTCAGCCAGGACCTACCAAGCCACAGTGACATTCACTTCCTTGTGTGACATCCGAGAAGCTCATTTGGGGCTCCAAGAGCACGCGGCAAGGAAGGTACTGCCATGACTGCATCACAGAGCAGCTCCGCTGGGCTTATGAGTGCTTCAGAAGCAAAGCTGGCACGGCTGTAAACAGCAAAAGAAACCACAGAAATAACCCTCATGAGATCAATACATGGATCCTCTGCTGCTCAAGTCCAGATTAGCAAGGCTCTTACCCTGCATCACACAAAAACCTCTCAAATGGCTGCGGACTCAAATTCCTGCGACAGTGCCAGCAGCGTGTAGGCAGCGGGCACACGCTGCGTGCTTGGAACAGAGGGATCTGCACACACTGCGGCCTCCCAGCAGCTCTTTCCCCTCGCCCGTGCACTTACTGCTGCAGGATCCAAGCTGAAGAAGGTCAGTGAATTTTCTACCACCTGCAAGAGGTATTTTTTGCTCTCAAATTAGAAAATATTCTATTTTTTGCTCCAGCCCTTATATTAAGCAAACACTTAGGGAACTCGGTAGGCACTCTGAATATTTCCTTTGTGAACAGTCTGTACCTGGACACTTTCTCCCTCAGGGAACAGTTTACTTAATGTGAGGTAGACTTTTACAACAGTAAAGTAGTAAGGCCTTTGTTCTCCTACCAGATGAACAGAAAAACAGCAGATTTTCTACCACAGCCATGCCTGGAAAGTTTCTGTTTGAGATCTGACTGCAGTTGTTGAGGGCCATGAGTCACCAAGGATCACACTGCACACCCAAGAGTCCAACCTCAGCCCTGACTGCTGTCTGTTCAGAAAGGACAAACCCAGAAACCACACACAAATAAAACACCCCCAGCACTGCTGCAATGGAAAAGCTCTACTGACAGGATGCAAACCAGCTACAGAAATGGCTGTGTGCAAGAGCTGGATGTTTGTGCATGCAAATACCACACACCTCTGTGCTCAAGAAGCCACTGTCACTCATTCTCCTTCCCCCACTCACTCACATCTCTGTCTTGGAGTCACGTTATGGACCGTGGGTTACTGGTCATGACCTCTATGGAATGAGCAGCACAAACTGAATTCTAGGTGGCTGAGGATGCATTACTGCACCACATACCATAAAAAGCTTGCCAAGAAGCACCTTGCTAAAGCTGCTGGATTTACAGCACCCCAGAAAACAGACGCAGTGCTCTGCAGGGACAGAAGTGCTGCATGCTGCTGTCCTTGAGAAACAGGCTGTCCACCAGCCACCTCCACAAGCACTGCTCTGTTCATAATGGTACTGCCATGACCTAGCCTGACATGGGCTCCTTACCTGGAAAAGTGGCAGCTGAGGAATCAGAAAGCTAAAGCAAACAACAGATAAAGAAGTGTGAGAAGGAAACCTTTCAGCACAAAGAAAGAAAGAAAAAACCTTGGTGAGCTTCTCCCTCCATTACAACGCGTTTCCTCACATTTGCATCTTGCAATAAACAACTACGGGGAAAAATAAGTGCAGTATCTAAGAAAATATTTTTAAAAAATCCATTTCTGAACTCTATCATTCTTCACTGCAGCCCATGGTGCTCCTACTCCCTCAGCTGCCTGAAATCTTCACAATCTGCTTTTCTTCATCATCAACCTCCTGCCCAGCAACACGCAAAGCACACCTCTCCCCTTTGCTCCTGTGAGACTGGCTCTTCTCCAAAACACTTCCACAGGCAAAAGGCTGACAGCTATTTGCCACTGTCTGCTGGGGAATTCTAACCCAAAAACCTGGTATAGGAGTACTGCAATTTAAGGAGGTTTTTTGTGTAATCATCTGTCTCTGAACAAAGTCAGAAAGCTACAAGTGCTGAAGCCCCACACATGCCCAGCAGAATGAATACGTTCCCATAGGATGCTCCAGGGCAGTACACACTGCTTCACACAGAACTTCCCCCAGCTTCACCAAAAACATTCATTGCTAAAAGTAACAACCCCTACTACACCTTCATTCATCTGGGCTTTTGATTTCCTACCACCAATTTATTTGAGACGAGGCACAGGATAAAACCTTTCCTCCTTTGGCTTTCCACTAGGAGTGATGGAGACCACCTGCAGATCCTGCCCACCTGTGAGATACGGGCATTCTGAGCACATCCCTCCCCAGACACAGACACACAGGGAAGGAACCCACCTGTCAGATCTCTTCTGGCCTCACATATGAGGCAGTTCCCTGGGACCAGAGGCCAGAAAGCAAGTTAGAGCACAGTGGTTAACTCAAAGGCAGCATTTTCTCTGTGGTGCAGAAACAGCTACGATGCTTCTGTGAACCAGCGCTAAAATCCCCTCCACTGCCAGCACCACTACAGAGGGGTTAGGACCACAATTACACCAGCTACAAACACTCACAAAGAAAGGGGAAAAAGCATTGGCAGGGATCTCTAGAGGTCAGCTAATCCACAGCCCTGCTCAAAGCACAGCCAGCTTCAGAGGTGGATGCTTCCATCTCCAAGCACAAAGAGAGATGTCTGGCACAAAGAGAGCTCAATTGAGTCAAACAGATTTACAGAGGAGACAGGAAAGGCCAAGGCTCATTAAGGCTTGTTCCTCACCACGTAATCATAAGAAATAGGATCAAGCAGATGTATCCCACAATCTACCTGATTATCCTGCTCAGTGCTCAAGAAACCCCCAAGGTCCCTGACAATCAACCAAGTGTCCACGCATTTGGGCAGGCCAATGGGGACACAGCCAACAGCGAGGAACCCTGTCACTGACCTGCCCTTTGCAGGATGCTGCTGGCAGCACTGACAATCAGCCTTTCCTAAGCTTCCAGCACAGTCTTAGCCTTCAAGCCAGACAACGTGTGCCATGAAGCTGCAGAATGAGCGCAGTATGAGGTCAGTTCAGCCACTGAGCGGTGCACAAAGACCAAGGACTTTGGGAAGGCATCCCCAGGCTCAGAGCTGAAGGCAGGCTGCAGTGCCCATCCTGCACGCCGAGGTGTGACGAGCTCTGAGGAGCAAGGTGAAGCCTGCTCACAAGGAGCTGAAGAGAAATGCTGCAGGCTCAGAACAGCTGTGGCTACAAGGAGCCCTGGACTTCCCCATCATGTAACCCCAGCGCTCCAGGAAACTTCTCCAGCACTGCCTCCAGGGCAAGTAACAAGAAGGCATTTTCCTTTCAGGTCTCACAGTCCATCTCCTTCAAGTACATCCCTGCCCATACACACACACACACACACACAAACACACTGCAGATTCACACGGTAACATTAGCTGCACAGCCAGGTGAAAACTGGCCTGCAGGAAGAGGAGACAGCCACTTGGACAGCAGCTTGAATTCTCTGAGCTGGAGGAACTCGCAGAAAACAGAAATAGTTTTTCTTTCAACATTCTTTGTATTGAGTGCTTGGATAAACCACAAGTAACTTGGCAGCGAACCAGTTTGGTGCAAACACAGAGCACCAGAACACAATGGAGTCATCACAAAGCCATCACTCTGGGCCAGACAGTAATTTTCCCCTTTGCACAGGGCAGGCCTCCAAAGCCTTTATGCTACTACATTCAAATCCATCTGAATTACATGATGTGTTACAAAATGAGGAGTCATGCACAGTAATGAAAACACCTATCACTGCAGGGCTACACAGAAGGGCACAACGCACACAAAGGCACCGAGGAATCATTTGTGAAATGACTTCAGACCTGGGAAGAAGGTAGCCTTGATTTATTCCTCAACTCAGCCCTGTTACAGCATCCTCTGGTTGCAAATCAAATGTGATGACTGAAAGAGATGGGAAGAGTCAACAAAAGCATCCAACATATTTAGGATAATTTCTTTCAGCATTAAGAAAAAAAAAGCAGGAAATCAGGAAAAGCAAACATACCAACAATTGAGAGATTATTTTCCATTCCATATACCAGAAAACCTAGGGTAGCCCAGCCTCCAGCACTGCTCTCATACAGGTAGTCCCCATAGGCCACTACTTACACAGGATGCTCTAGTCTGCAGATGCCAGGCTCTGCAGGCAGGGGCTCAAATCTTGCCTCAGCTGTGGGCAGCACCAGTAACACTGGACAAGCTGCTCCTGCTCGGTCCCTCTGCAAGGGGGACCATTCTCTTGGTGATGCTTTGCAGATAAAACCCAAGAATGGCAGTCAGGCATTATAAAACGTCTATGGTAGAGGCTGTTGAAGCATTAGATGATGCGACCTCTTGGACCCCACAGTCATTACAGCATGAAACAGGATACAGAAAGGGAGGAGGGGAGCATGCACATACACATACATCTGCCCCATTACTCCAGCAGGCTGCAACAGGATGAAAAGCATGTCCAACTGCTCCAGTCCTGCTTGCACAGCAATAAACACCCTGCCAGCACAGAAGCACTGCAGCAGAACACGGGTGGGGGGAACAGCAGAGCCAGAAGGCACCTAGAAGGATTAAGAACCCATTCTGGAAGCGTACTTCTGTCACCCAGTACCACCTGCCTGGTGAGTGTCCAGGGACTGTGTGCCTGGTGTGCCCATGGGACAGAGAGGGGTTGGGCATCTGCGCACAGAGGAGCCAACAGAGCTAAGCTCTGAAAGAAAAGGCAAGAAAAAGACAAAGTCACCCTTAAGGCACTTCCCAAGCTGCTTAAAATTAGTGTGTTGGCCTCTCCTGCCTTCCACACCCCCCAGAATCTATTATTCATTGCTCTTCATCTCATTGCCAGGTAGGTGAATCAACTCTGCAGTGACTGAACATCCTCCATTCCCCCTAAGATGTCTGAGTCACAGACATCAACACAAGTCCTGAGATCTTCAATCATCTCCCCACCTTCCTGCATCTGTGTGACACAACAACCTACAACTTCTCCCCCATGGAAGGTCTGAGCAACAGGAATTACTTTCGATTTCCCTCCTAATGCTTGTGGTGTGTTTTTCTTCCAGAAAACATCTGGCTTAATGTGAAGCCACAGGATCAAACCAGGGGTCTGAGAAGACAGGCTCTAGCTAGCCATGGCTCACATCTGGATGAACAGTGCCCTCCACGTGCTGTATCCCTCTTGCCAGCACCCTGCAGCCCCAAACACACAAGCACCCATCTCTGCTTGGTTGGGTATCTGCCAAAGCTGACTTTAACATCAACAGACAAAAGCAAAACAGGGATATGCTCTCCTAAATCTGGAGTGTGCTCTTGGAAACACCAGTGCACTTAATTCCTTCCCCCAAGGGAAAGAGCTTGGATGATGGCAGAGGAAAGAGGGGATAGATGGCAAGTGGAGTCTTTGTTTTAATTGGCTGCTGTTAAGAACATTAGAAGGATGTTTGAAGGAGAATGATTACAGGCAGAGTGCAGAGGAGGTAATCAAAGGTGTCCAACAAACTGAATTTATGATGTGGCTTAGCAATCTATCACCTGGCTATCATTCCTACGTACATGCACATACAGAAGCCTCAAAATATATTTAGCCTGGGAGGTCTGAAAAAAAAAAAAAAAAAAAAAAAAAAAAGGTCTTCTTGCAACCCCAGCTAACAGCTCCTTATAACAGTACAGAAGCTACTTATTTCCATCGGAGGAGGCAAGCCAGTTCAGATCTAAAGGATAAAAATTGTTTTAAAGTCTTCTAAATGTGAAGACAACTTTGTTTATGAAATACATACAAGGGAACATATGCATACAGCACAAACTCAGCACTGGAAAATTGGCTCCCTACAATTCCCTGTGATATAGATTCATTTTTTCCAGAGGAAGTTTAATGGTCTTGTTTGTTTTCACCACTAATAGAGGAGTTCAATGAAATTTTCTATTGGGAAAGTTTAATAAGGTCAGAACAACAGAACAGAGCGACTAGGAAGGAATGAATAGCCTTGCCTTTTATTTTTAGAATGAGGATAAAGGTGGAGCCTTGTAAGAGGCAAGGGATGGGCCTGTTTTGGCACACTTGGCCAGGCTGGAACACTATGTCCTGTGAGACTGGGGGTGTTGAGTTTATTTTTGCAGCAGCAAATCCCTCAGTGAAATCAGCAGCAAGAAAGCAGAAGGGTCCAGTTTGGAGAAGCAGCAAAAGCCCCAGGGATCGGCTGCAGCAGGGCAGCTCTCAGCCACATGAGCAGGGAACACTCACCTCCCCCTGACCACATTTCCTTTTCTTTGCTGGAAAAACGAGCACTTTCAGTTGCTCCGGTGAACTGAGGTCTCTCTGCTGCTGCACATTAAGGGGAATCCAAGTTACAGCAGGATGAGCACTGTGGAGGAAAGCAAGAGCAAGAACAACACAGCACAGCAGAGCAGAGGTGACACACTGCAAAGCAGCACGGCTGGAGCCGGACTCGGCTCATTTCCAAGTGCCAGGGCTGGATGGCAGAATGCAGTGTGATCACCTCAGGGAGGGACGAGATGGGCCAGAAGGAGACAAAACGAAAAGGAAGGAACACAGCTAAATAAAAAAAATAAAAAAAATAAAAAAATAATAATAAAAAAAAAAACAGGTGGAGCAGGAAGTGACTTGACTGGGATAAACAGGTAAGAAGGAAAAAGGGTGCATTCAAGAGTAAGCAGGCCGTGGTCTGTTTCCTGGCACTGGCTAATCTGATTGGCATGGAGATACAAGAAACAGACGCTTAAATAGCTCATGGGAGCAGATCCTGGGCTGGGGAGGGCCATCACCACTCCGCAATTAACTCCGTCACCGCTCAGCCCTGGCGGCACACAGCCATTGAGCGCGCAGCGCTGCCCCTGCACCAAAGGCAGGGACTCGACCCCGCCGAGCACAACCAATGCAGAACAAAAGAGAACAAGATTAAGCGCCTTTGTAAGGGTTAACAGACAATAGAGAACAAGCTGTTCCATGCATTCAGGTCAGGAAAAACAGGACTGGGACTTGACACAGACACAGCGCACGCATGCTGCCGCCCCACCAGGCTTATGCTGAGGCCCCACTTAACCCCAACCCCTCTGTATGAGGAGAGGACCACCCCACCCGCGCTCCCACGGAGCTGGATGCTCTTTTCCTTTCAGCAGAACCCGTATCCTCAAATTCCCCTCTTCACCCCATGGGACAGCACAGCTCTGAGCACCTCTGAGAAAGGGAGCAGACGGGAGGGATGGCCCTCCTTCCCCTGGAGCCCAGCCAAGACGAGCAGCCAGCAGCCACCCACTGCCACCCAAGAGCAACAGCAAGGCAGACGCGCGCTATCTCCCAGCCCGATACTCTCCCAGCCTCCCACTATTTTTAACTCAGAGGATTTCCTGAGCCTGCTGCGGTTTGCCTGACGAGCTTTCCCCAACCAGCTGCTCACTTGCTCCTCGTCCAGTCTCTCCAGCACTCGTGTGAGCTCCACGCACACGCAGCATCCTCTGGCAAGGACCTCACAGCTCCACGTGAAGGATGAAGATAAGCTCCCTTGGAGCTTCTGGCCACGATCACGCTCAGATCTCCCTGCTCCCAGCACTGTGATATGCTGCAGGCCAAGCATCAGTCTCTTCTCAGACACTTCTTTTTAGGGACTTCCAGTGTCAGCAGTAAGTTAAAGATTTATGTACAGCAGTTGGTGAAGCTTATTTCTCCCTTAAAGGGGAGGGTCAGAGTGACAGAGCAATTGTGGGATGAAACATCACAATTCCCAACCTTTTGCAGGAGCTCAAACAAGCCCCATTTGCAACCCTTGCAATTAAAAAAAACATTAACAGTGATCTTGAACACAAGATCCACAATTTAACTATCCTGCATTCAGGCTTCGTTAACAAAGCAGCTCTTCCGTAGGCTGCAGCACAAGATTGAGTTACCTCTGCCCAACTACACCAGGTGGAAATGTTACAGGCCTTAACAGAAGAGCCCCAGGAGAGCTGCTCTCACCCCACTGCTCACAGAGCAGGCTAAGCTCCAGCCTCGCCAAGTCTGCAGGTAAGGCAGGGCTTGCAATTAAGCAATATTGAGCACAATCACAAGGCATTTCCAAGGGACTGATGACCGGCTGGGTGGGGTTACATTACAATCCATTAACCTAATCAGCATTTAAACCTCAAGAACTAACCAGCAGAGGCTGCCACCAGGATTATAAAACAAAGTGAGAGCATACTGTGAAAACATGCATCTTCCAAGGCTCTGGAGAGCTTCACAGCTACATCTTCACTGCTAATCAGATCACAGGCACAGGTTAGAAAGTTCATCCATCTGATCTAGCACAGAAGTGCTTTCCCCTCCATGGCAACATTACCTTCAGAGGCGCAGAGCCCACAGTAAACACGAGGTCTGGGTCATATTCTGAGTTATCTCTTTTAGGAATTACAGCAAAAATAAGTATTCGGGGAATGGAAACTGGTGCTTCCTCCTGCACAGTCTGCAGCACCAGAAAATGAAATCCACTGACAGAGCAGATCTTGTTTGCTGCCATTACTCACAGGCCGGTTAAATTAGGGAGTCACTACTCTGCTGCTTTTTCTGCACACTTAAGGATTGCAGGGCAAGGGAAAAAGCACAAATTTCAAAGAAGTGTCCTGGAAATACCACATGCCCTTGGATACCTCATATATCCTACTGGGGATAGAGCTGAACCTAATTCACCTCTCTCTTTAATTGCTCCCTCTGCCTATTCACAAAGCACCAATTGCATGCATCAACTGAAACATGGTGGCGATTGGTAATTATTTTTACATATCCTGGAAGTCTTCTGCATGGCAGTACTTCCTGCTGATGGGTTTTAATGTGCTGTCCTCACTTCTCTGGAAGGCTGGCTTGCCAACAAGACCATCTCAGCTGTAGACATGCATGCATATAGGTGGACCATGACCTTGGAATATGAAGGAGCTGTCAGGACAAACCAGGCCCCTGCCCATCAAAGCAGGTGTTGGGCACTGCAGCAGGGATTTTTGCCATCATTTTCCCCTTTTTGTGGTTTTATTTGTTAGTTTCATATATTTCCCACACTCCACATATCATTTATGCCCCATTAGGGCCTCTGCTCGCCCTCTTTTTGTCTGGATCTTGGTTCTTCCAGCACCCTCTAAATATCGTTCCCTTAACACCTGATTTAATATTGCAACCCCTTTAATTACACACAGTGGAGATTTCATTGGAAATCTGATTATTATTTGAAAGCCTGAGCATTTCATCCCAGCCTCTGAATTGATCTATTGACTGCTTCAAAATCTCCCATTTTAATTTAACTTTTAACACTTTATGTCCACAATAATTGCATTTCCCATGATCAATATTAACAAACATCATCTCTGGTCCTCTCCCAATATCCCTCCAAAACAGCCCTCCAAAACTGCTCCGGCAGAACTCACAGGATGGATTTGCTCTTGAAGAGGGGCAGTTACAGCACTGATCTCTTCAGCAGGTGAGAAAAACCTCACAGAAACCAGTGGAAGTAAGAATCTGCAAGCAGCACTACCTGCAGAGCTCGGCGAAATGCCGATGCTGTTGAGCAGGGAAGAGATTGCCAGCCCACGTGGAGCAGATGCAGAGCCCAGGCTGATGGCAGCATGGGGACTGGCCAGGTCCCAGGGCACACTGAGCATGCAGCCAGCATGGGGTCCATCTGTCCCAGCTCAAATGGAGAGGGACCAGGCTTCAATGTGGGGAGCCACCACAGATAGGCTCTGCAGGCAATGCCTGCCCACACAGAATAGCAGGTGAGCTGTACTTGGCTGGGTTCAGAATTGCATACAAGAACCAGAGCATGGGAAATGCTGACAGGGAGGTTAGGAGTATTAAAAAAAAAAAGCTTTGCCAGTCCCCATCTCCTGCCACGTAATGTGCACCGTGCCTGTATGCTGGCACGCTGGCCTGCAGGTAGAGATCCCTCTGCTTGCTTCACCGCAGCACAGCCAACAGAGCAAAGCACTTCTCTGAGGTGCTGAGCTGCCCCAGGAGCAGGGCTATGCAGGACACAGCCCTGGGCACAGCTCCTCTTCCCATGGCCACACAGCACTTAGCAACCCAGCCCTGCTACAGGGCAGTAGCAAAGTGCCAGACAGCCCAAGCCCACCTACGCCCCCTGAGCTGCAGATGCCTAGATTTGCAAGTAAAAATACATTTTCATAGAGGAACAAAGCCATCACCCTCCTTCACACTAATATTTTCCTATCAATCCTTCTCGTTACTACTCTGCGTGCCTGCAGTACAGCAGATCTCTTGTTAGCAGACACAAACCACATGGGCTAATTAAGGAAGGCACCCATCACGCTGCCTTCACATCCAGCCACTGCAAGCTCCGCAGGAGCAGGGGACAGCTAACAGCACTGAGAGCTCAGCTTGGGCAGGAGGACAGCACTGAGTTTCCTTCTCCAGACCACAGGACGTGGAGCTGAAAGTGCTTGAGGGGAGTCAGTGCTCCTCCTACCCTGTCTGCAGTGCATTTGCGTTTCTATGTTGCAAACAGAATAAAAAGATGTGTCCCCAGTGCTGCATGAAGCAAGAGTATTTGTCCCTGAATAATTTCTCTAGTATATTAAGCACAAGTCATTCTTATGCAAAGGCTGCCCTGTACAGCTGCCAAGGTCAGCAAGACCTTGCTTTATTTGCTGCATAAGGGCTGGCTGCACAACTTTTACTTATACATTTTTTTCCATGCGTTTTCCTGCCTTAGATTCCCCTCCTGGTAGTGCCTATGCATCTTGCTGTCTGTTCAGCAGGTCACACCACCGTCTCTGGAGGCTGATAATGACTACCCAATATCCAATCCTCCAGTACAGTCAGAATTCCAGCAAACTCTTTCTTACTGCATGTTTAATTCAAAGGCACCAAGGACAATATTGAATAACCATTTTCAAGGAAAACACGCTCTGCAGCTTTTGCTAACAACATCAATGTGTTTCTATTTTCAGAGGGTCTTGACCTGCTATCCACTCACACAGCCATCACTGTTCACATTCTAGTATCTACATACAGATGATTTTTTGTGCAAGGATTGCATTCACCCCAGTGGCACCGCCTGCAAACACAAGCTCTGGATTACAATATCAGTAAGTATAGGTTTCAGTAAGCAGCCAAGTACGTGCACTTGCTGAACAGCCTGAATCTAAATAGATGCCGTGGTCTGAAAATAAGGCCCTCTGCTTTTTGAAGGCAGCCACCTTCTGGAGCACTGCCAATGGTTATACCCAGACTTAGGGCCCTTTCCCTTAACCCAGCTGACTGCATGTTGAGACCCCAGTTTGCTAAATGCTGAGATGCCATCAGGGAAACAATCGGGTATTTACACAAGGCAGAAACACAGTATTTCAAGACTGTACAGCCTCACAGTAGTACAAAGGATTCAAACTTCAACAAACATTAATCCAAGCAGTCCTGCTGCAGGACCAAGTTCAGCATCCCGTCTGAGGTCAACAGCTAGGTAGGAGAGTTTCCCAAGAGCCTGACCTGCTTGTGAAGCTCATGGCCCTGCCCCAGACTTTCCAAGCTAAACCCAAACCAACAAGGAGACAGCAAACAAAAGCACCCATTGCCTCCCTGACCTACCAGGAACAGCACAGCCCCTGCTACAGGGCTTCTTCATTCCTGCTGGATTACTGCGAGTTGTACCTCTCCACATCTGATCTCCCACATCAGCACTCGGAATTGAGCACTTGCTTATCAGCCTCTGACGCAAACACGTTTGCAGCCTGAGAGATGTGCTCAGCTAAGAACAGGAAGCCAAGGACTCAAGATGAGGGCTCCCACATCCTTCCTCCAGCCCGGAAGCCAAGAGCTGCCTGGGGCCATCTCACTTATCCCTCCATCACTGCATGAACCCCATTCACAGGGGGCAGTTACTGACTGAAGTCACATAATCCTGTGTGTTACTCTGGGGGCTCCTTAGGGTGTAAACCCCCTCCCCTTTCATTCTGTAGCAGACTGATCTTGGTAGGAACCCACAGTCACTGCCATAACACAAATCATCATTCAAGCTTAACACACGCACAGGTGCCAGAAGTTTCTGAGAGCAGCAGCATTATAATGAGGCAGTACACAGGGGTTAAGAAGCGCTGCTGAAAAGGGAATGCAAACATATGGACTTTAGGCTCTGAGCAAGCACGCTGCCATACATGCAGCTCAAAAGGTCAGCATCGCTTATGAGCAAGAACTGCCTGGCTGAATGCACTGCCTTTGTTAAAGCAAGAATGGCTGCATGATAGAGTGGGCTAATTAACTGCGTTTTACTTTGGGGGACACAAGTTTAAATCCTGGCCCTTGTCACAGCTGAAAATGAATTTAGGGACTACAATGAGAGCTGAGATCATTCATTTTCCACAAAATCAAACAACTGCTGGTCTCCTGACAGAGAGGCCCAGAACTCTGTGCAACAGTATCAGTGCTTGCACTGTTATTTCCCCAAGTGTATGAGTTATTAGCAGACTGATGTGAACAGCCACGACAACCAGAGCTGGCTGGCTGGACTGAGTGCCTGAATGCGAAGAGCAATTCCAAGAAATGCTGTAGGCACTTCATAGTGCCACAGCTACAGAGAAGGGAGCAACATCTGGCAGGATTCACATGCCCCTTGAGTTCAGAGGGGGCTAACACAGCTCTGGTGCAACTCTTACTTCACGGTAAAACCACCAGGCAGAGCTGGTCCAAAGAGGCCGAGGGCAATTTCCACACTTCCTCCCCACTGAAGGCAACTCAGGGCTGGTAGGGAAGTCAGTACTTTCCATATCAAGTAATTCTCTACTTTCATTTTGCTTAGAAAAGGTTTTCATTTAGAAACTTCACCTTCTGCTTCAAGGAGAAACCATGCACCCCCTTCCTTTCAGATTTTTACTACACAGATTTTCACCTAATCAAATCAGACATTTTTCCTCTGACAGAAATAATCAGGGAAAAGTCAGAACACTGGACCAGTCCCAGAATGCTTCCAAGCAAATAAATAAGCATGAGTACCTGGAGAGCTGCACTGAAACTGTGCTGCTGCCCCCAGGGAGAAAATCCAAGCCCTTCTCTGGAGCCAGGCTACAGGCCAGCCCAGCCACAGCTGTTTGAGGTGGGAAGCTGACAGCAGCTGGACGTGATACAGACTGCCTCCCTCTTGCAAGGCTGGCAGCAGACTGCAGACATCCCTACATATACTCCCCAAAGCTCCCCCCAGGCTCACATCCCCTCCTAGGGAAGCACCCTACTGTATTCTGACTGCAGCAGCAGTAAGCTCCTTCATTGTGTTTGCAGTATGTCACTTGGCCTCCCTGTGATTCAGTTCACCCATCTCAAATAATGGCAGTCCTCCGTGCCTTTCAGAGAGCAGTACATTCAGCATGTAAGAAGCCACTAGTGGCAGTGAACCACAGTTTTGGAAACAATGTGAAGCACGAGGGTTATTGCTTCAGAAGTGCAATTGTTCTCTTCTTTCCTCCTCTCTTAGCAAAGAAACAACCTCCAGCATCCTGGGCAGCCAGCACAACTGAAGGTAGGCAGAAAGATGCAGGGGTCAAAAGGAACACAGAAATATTTTCTGAAGCAGCCTCTGGTACACAATGCTCAGCAATGCCATGTCTTTCATCAGTAGCAAGCAAAAGACCCAGACATTCAACCCTTTAGTAGAACAAAGGTTTTACAGGTTTGCATGGAAGGCCTCCCTTGAATGGTGGAAGGCAAAAGCTCAAGTCAGACTTCTATCCAAAGAGTCACAGGCTTGGAGGGATGAATCCAAATGCACTGCAAACAAGGGAAGGAGGGAGCAGCAGCCACAGTGCTCTGCAGGTTGACAGAGCTCCCTGCTCACGGGGTGAGAGTCCAAGGCCAAGTCAAATTCCGCAAGTAAGGGCCGTGCATCACCCGCTGCCATTATCTTTAAATCCTCTTTACTCCGTGGAGCTATTCTCCACCCTCCTTTGCTTTTAATCAGGCCTGACCTACAGATGTCAGTCTCATTTCGGCTAAGTCAACACAACTGCCACATCTAGGATGCTGTTACAGGAAAAGCCTTACTTACGCTTCTGGCTGGATTCCAGAGTCTATTCCTTGGTCTAGACCTGACCTCGTTCCTTTTCTTCAAGCCTAATCCTTTACCTTAAGGGCAAAGCAAACGCACAGGGACTCCAACACAGGCCTGTCTGCACTCCATCCCCCTTTAGCCTTCAGAGCCATGAGACTCTCGATCACGCTGCACAAACACCAGAGTTTATTGACAAAAGCCTCCCTTAGAACCACACTTTCTTTAAAAGCACACGTGTTCAGTAGCTAGAAAGCCAACATGAAACACCAGCTTCACATTCTGCAACGTAAATCCCCACCCCAACACAAAACTTCAATGAACAAACACTAAATTTTCCTCAGACGGAGTCCCAGCCTCACACAAAAACAGAGGTTAGGTCTGACCATCCAGCTTCAGCTAAAGGTCAGTCATCCTATAGCAGAAAGACAAGACAGCAATACTGTACACAGGAGCCACGCTTCTATCCCACATATAACAAGGCTCCTGCTGGTGCCTGTGACACCGCTCCCTCACATGCCGCCATCTATTCAAAGGCCTTTCTCCTGGTCCAGGTCCCAGCCCTGCATCTCCTCCATCCATCACTTGATACAATCTCCCTGTCTTCCCTCCTTCCTAAACTCAGGCAACCCATGAGGCTCTGAGCCCTCACCCCAGCCTGCTGGGACCCCATCCCCACCTGGGATCCCACACTGAGCAGGGTCTGGCCGACGTGCTCCATCCACCTCGTGACCAGAAGACCTTGATCCCAGTGAAGTACTAACAGCAGCAGTGCAAATATCAACCCATCAGTCAGATATCAGCAACCAACCCATTATCAGCTTATTTGAGAAGGCAGCTTGCTATAAATTCAACCTTCAGGTGACAACACAGGTGTTCCTTGGTTCTCAAGGGCATTTGCACGGTGTCTGAACATCTCTGCCATTTTTAGCAAAAACCCAAAGATCTGTACCCAACGTGATGCTGAGCTGCTATTTTCTCAGCACTCAGCAGCACAGCCTCACATGAGATGCACAGGAGCTGCAAACAACACCCCTGTGAGGCCAGGAGGAGCCTCCTGATCAAATTCAGAGCTCTAAAACCGTCCTTGAATGCATGCTGCAAGAAATCCTCTGCACACACTCACCTTTTGTATCATGGGAGGCGGCGGGGGTGGGATAGGAAAGGAGATGAAAAACAAGATGCAGGCCAGATCCTCAGGTAAGGAAAATCAGAGATGTTCCCCTGGTTTACACAACAGCCTGAGCCAACTGTGCTTTTAAAGTACTCTCACAGCAACATTTTCATCTGCCTTTACATCTGCTACAATCACAAGCTAGGCAGTGTTTTTCAGAGAAATTATTTATTCAGTTCTACAGTGACTAACCTGAATTCTCAGCTTGTTTCAAAAGAAAAACTGGAGCACTTCTTCACAAGAAGGGAGCAGTGGTGGAGCAGCAGCATTTCTCCTCCCATTTTTCTTCTCTACCTCTAAGCTGAAACTGTGCTTCAAGGCCAAGACCTCTACATCTCATCTAATAAATAAACAAACTCTACATTTTTCAACTGAAATGCTCTTCTCTCCACTTCCATGCCAAAAATGGGATCATTTTTCCAGTTGATCACTGAAGCCAAATGCTTTTTTCTTTCTTTACCGGTTCATCCAAAGTGGACGAAATTCCTTTCCTTTTTTTTTTTAATTCCTTTTTCTGTTCAGCCACCTACTTGAAAAAAAAAAAAAACAGCTAATCTTACATTTCTGGCTGCAGCCTCACAATCCGGAATTAGTCGAACACAAAGTTCAAAGTGTGGGATTACCACTGGCTTGGCATTAGCGAGGCACCCTATGAAAAACATCCACAGAAAACAGAGACAGTCAGAAGCAAATCACAGGGTCAGTGAAAGTAGCCACACTACTGCATGAACCACATTAATGCTCCTTCCCAGATCTAAAGAAGAAAAACCGGCTGAACAGAGGTTAAATTAAGGCTGTAACCCAACCAAATTAAGGCAGGGTTCCAAAAGGCACGGGCTCACCCCAGGGGCCAGGCACCTGCCCTCACCATGGCTCTGGTGCTGTGCCTGACACAGGGGAAAGCAGGGACACACACAGCTGCTCTGGCTCAAAGCAAGGGCGCCCTTCAACTACATTTCAACACCAGTAAGCTCTCTAACTCTGGAAGGCTGAGGACAGATGAACGTTTTCTTGCATGGAGATGCCCTTTACTCAACCCAGCCTAAGACCTTCACTTACACGAGGCTGTGATTAGGGGATTCGGGTCATGAGCAAGCAGATTTCATGCTTTAATTCTGTCTTGGTTGCCTGAGTCTCCAAGATGAACAACATCACATTCTTGCAGAAATCTAAGCAAACTTGCCTGCACAAGGACAGCCACCAGCTCTCTCCTTCAGAAAAGGCAGTCAAGCACAAAAACCTCCCACCCAAAGGTGGCAGATGTGGCTGCTCTGCTCTCCTCACCCTAAAAGCTCAATCTTTGCAAACAACAATCCTGAAGCCAGCCTCACCTCTTTTATCTCCACAGTCCAGCTAACAGTACCGCATCAGGCACATCTACAGCGTTACATCTGTATTTCCCCTTTGGTACATCTCCAGGAAGGCATTTATCAGCAAATCCTGCAGTGTTATCCCTCTCACTCTCCAAGCTTAGCACCTTGCTGAGAACCACGTTGGAAACATTCTGGTTTAAGAGGGCCTTAAAAGCAGCCCTGCACCTCACACCCAGCTGCAGCCCTACTGCCTTCCTCCTGTAAGCAGTGCACAGGATTGGATCCTTGCTAAGTGACCCAGGACTGCAGTAGCACATCTTGAGCTGCACTGTTATTCTGTGTGGCAGGTTTCAATACCTGCAGATGCTGTCCAAAAATACAGAAGAGTAATTTGTGCTCTTGGGAGCTCACAGTCTAAAGGCAGAGGTCAGGAAAAACATTCAGTTCTTATTAATGCTGTTCTGTGGAAGGGGAGGGGAAAAAAAAAGTCAGGACTGAGTGCTTCTCAGCAGATCATAGCTAATAATACAAAGATTACAGACATTAAGTGAATTTAAATTCATTCTTTTACCTTTCAAAATATATAGAAGGTTTTTTACCTTCCAGTATAGCTCCCATTTGTAGTCAGCTTCGCTTCCTGCCCATCACGAAAGACACTATACTTGGACTATAATCACTATAATGGACTTCTCCCCCTCAGCAGTCCTGTTGTACTAGGTGCCTTAAAAAAGCATTTGTAGTGTTAACTTAACAAGCATCCTATCTTCTCTTTTTTAGGTAACTGCTGCATAACTCTGTGAACAAGTTCTGCAGTTCTAATGGCTTCCTTGCCACCAGGAGATAGGAAAGCCCCACCAGTGCACACCACTGAGGCAGGAGAGGAGAGCACCTTCCCACAGGCTCAGCTGGGGAGTGGGAGCAGCAACATCCCCATGTATCAGAGGTGAAGGGGACTGAAAAATAAAAAAAATCAGCTGCCAGCAGTGACCAACATGAGATTTTAAACTTAAATGGCTTCTCTTGAAGGTGTGAATTCTATTCAGGAACAGCATTTACTCATCTGGTCCCTGCAAGGCAATGCATTTCCAAGCCTACAGCGCACGCATCTGCGTGCAGTTGTTTGAAATGTAGTTTGTGGCCAATTCCAGAAGCACAGAATCAGCTCAATTCAATTGTCCAGCCATTTGTTTCAAAAAGGGAGTTACTACCGGTAAAAAGCACCTGCCTTTGCTCACAGCCTTATGCAACAGCTACATTAAGCATTACTCTAATATTAATCAGCATGCAACTGTAACAGTTAGCATTGAGTTAAAAACCCCAGCACATTGCAGAAGGCTGCTGCTGACCAGCCCAGCCCCACCTGTGCAGATGCTCTCCTGCAGGCCTGAGCACCCTCCAAGCTCCATTGCACCAACACTCCCAGAGGCCCTGAGCTCTGGCTGCCCTCAGCCTGGGTGGTTCTGCCCCCTCTCTTGGCCAGGCCAAACATTTACAAGACCAAGCACAAGAACAAGGAGAACAGCAGAGGAAAGAGACTGCACCTTCCAGTGCCAAAACCCATTTGAAGGGCAGTAAGCAGCAGGCTCTGCGGAGATGACAGAGGCCACAAGGACACTCAGAGCATCCAAAGGTTCTGCCTTGTAGCAGTGCCTCTCTCAATCAGCTTCCATTTCCCAAATAAGCAAGCTCCACCCAAATTTGCTTCTCTCCTTACCTGCACAGAAAGTCATTTACATCTGAAATGCGGAAGGAACTGGGTGGGGACCCTAAGATAAGGATGAGCCCCCCAGGTTGGCTGAGCAGGTGGAGAAGCTCCAAGACCTGGGGGGGGAAACTGCTCCTAACATCAACTGGCATGCAAAGCAGTGCGGCCACCCAGCTGGGGGAGCTTGGGCCAGCCTGCACAGCTGGGCTGCATTTACCCATCACTACAGGGACAAGATGGTGGCACCATACAGAATATAAGAAAATCTACTGTTAGACACTCCAGAAACTTCCCTGTACCTCATGTCTGGATCTCAGGGTGTTTTTAGAAGTATAACCTTCCACCTAGCATGGGACACAAAACAAATTTGCCTTTCAGCAGCAGCAGCAGAAGCATCCTCAATTCAACCCTGGCACCCGAGCATAAGCTGCCTGATGTGTTATATTACGACACAGGCCCAGAACTGCAGTCACCAGCCCAGCAGGCCTCTCCTTCCAGCAGTGCCAACCAAACCTCACGCAGAACCAGCCCTGCTCCTCCCTTTAGAACCAGGAGGAGCACAGACGGATGCTCAGCCAGCTGCTGTGTGCTTGAAGATCACCTCCAGCATCTGCAGGCTTCAGGGACCAGGACAGACCGTGTAACCACGTAACCCCATTAACAGCTCTGTGCTACTGTTTCTTTTTCCTACCTCAAAAAAACCTTTTAGGTAAAAACTGTAATATAAGCAGAGCAGGGTCCTGAGTTAGGGCAAAGCCTCTTTCCAAAACAGAGCAAGGAAAAAAAAAGCTTTCTGTTTCCCCTGAAAAGCAGGTCTATGTGACAGGAGAGGTCCTAATAAAGGTTTCACCATCCAAATTAAAAGTCAAAGGCAGCAATATAGAGCCCCCAAAATACAAGAAACACGTTGTGCACAGTGTGAGATTTATTGCTGCCTCGCAGAATGAAGCCAAACATCTTAATATGGAAAAACACTGCTACTTTTGACCCAAACATACCGGGAACAGGAAGTAAAAACAAATTACCCAGCTGCAGCCTCCCTGAGTTACAAGCAGCAGCGAGCAGCATTTCCTGCCCCTGTGTCACAGCCCTCCACTGCACGCTGCTCTCCCAAGGCCTAATCATCACCCCACCCAGCCCAGGACCCATCTCTTACTGCAGCTCTCAGACAGGATCAGGCCTTTGCAGAAGGCCAGCACTCAGCTGCCTGGCCACGTTCTGGAGCTCTCGCAGCTTTCAGCAGGCACATTCCTAGTTCAGAGCAGGCATTTTTTCTGGTTTTACTGCATTGTCACCAGCAAACGCTAAGAAATTAAGTCAAGCCTCAATTGGCTTAAAACATAATTGAGTTTCTTTTAAATAACAGCTCTGTGCCACGCTTTTTTCTTTTTTCTTTTTTTTTTTTTTAGCCTTGCATTTATTACATCCCAATTATACTCACAAGCTTTCCTATGCAGTGACAGAAATTACGCAGCAAGGCATACAGATGAGCTTATTTCCAAATCACAACTTGTGTCCAGGAGCTTCGCAAAAAGGTCCCAGGTAGACTGAGGGACCCATAAGGAAAAACCAGTGCAAAACTGACAGCCTGGCATCTCTTCTGTCAGCAGCAGGAAGGGAAAGGCAGAGATTGGCTTGGAGACTTCAGCAGAAGAAATGTTGAATATCATGCATGTAACGCAACCAAATGCCATTTACACAAACACAACACGTGAAGCAGCAGCTCAGTCTGCTATTTTGATTTCGATTCCGCTTTCAGGAAATCTTGTAGCCATCGTTTTTATCAACTCAAGCAGGTTTTTCCTACAAGGATTTAAAAGGCTACATATGCCAGGTCTAGAATACTTCATAAAGCAAAACAAGGATATTGTTTGGTGGGATTTTCTTTCCTCCTCTAATAACGACAAGCAGCCAAATGACAGCCATTAGTACGACACAGGCTTCCGAGCAGATTTGTGCCAGTCTAAGTGAAAGCCGAATTTCACCCTACAACACTTCTGGGTATTACAGACATCTGCCAAAACGATGCAGGCGACACAAAGGTGCACAAACGCACACCTGATCCATTGCAATCTGCAACTTTCACAAGGACGCGGCGTTGTGTGCCGCTGTTTTGCAATAAGGCACCCTGAGCACGCACGCGAGCGCGCCCTCCCACCCACAACAGCTCCCAGCCCTACCTCATATTCTCTTACATCCGTCACCTTCCCGTTCCTAAGCGCTGCCGTGGGGCTGCACGGTGAGGAAGGTCGCTCCCGTTATCGTGCCTTGCCAAATCCCAGCCCAGCAAAATCCAAGTTAACAAGAAAGGATTTCAACAATAAGCGGGAGTCCGAGAAGGTGGTCAGAAGTGCCGCCAAAATCAGAGCTCCTTCTCCAAAAAGGCCCTCCCTTCGGAAGCCTGCCAGTCAAACCCGGTCACGAGGCTGTTTTCCGAGAGTGAATAGAGTTCTTATTGACACAGCTTATGTCTGCAGCATGCGGCCCTCCGCAAGGCTTTCAAGAACAGATCGGATTACACAGACACATTCTCTCTGATTTTATGCATCCAGAAGCCCTCCGACGCCGAACACCGAGCTCTGAAGGCCACTCGTTTTCAGCTCCCTCCCCTGTACGTGCTGTGACAAAAAGCACACGAGGGGCAGCTGAGCACCTCGCTCCTACCACACAGGGCCACACAGTTTGGAGGCCAAGGCGTGGATCTGCTCCATGCCTTAGACTCATCCCTGCTGGAGGTGCTTAGCATCGAGATGGGAGAAAGGGAAATAACAACTATCTGCTGACACCGCTTCAAATGGGGGACGATAACATCGCCTACCCTTGTTGGAAGATGGCACGGAAAAATGGGAGGGTGCACAGCTAGGGGAATAACGCTGCCGGGGCTTAGCAGGCAAGAGGCACGCAGCTGCAAAATGCCACCAGCACAAATGGAAGCAAACAATCTACCTAGAAGCAGCAATCTGCATGCACACGTGAACCAGGAGAAAGCAAAGAAAATGGATCTGTTTACGCCGTTTCTACATTTAGCAGGCACAAAGAATTCAGTTCCAGAAAGGGAAAAAAATAAAACAAACAAAAAAAAACCAACAAAGTCTGGCATACCCACGATGCTGCTTAAAGGTGAACAGAGAATTACGAAATATTTTGGTATCATAAGGGCTCCAGCATTGAACGCGGTTCAGCCTGCGCCCAAAACACACACCAAGTTAAAACCTGAGCATTGCAGAAAAGGATGCAGGAGGCTGAAATATGCCAATTCATAATATAATTGGGCAAACAGCACACCACAAAGCATCACACAAGTAACTGGTTCCCTGACACTTAAAATGGAACAATTCCTGCATTAACTCATCCATACAGAACTGAAACTTCTCACTGAAGTATTACACGTGGCAAACAGTACATGGAGTGATCTGCAAGTTCGAGCTTCAGAGCTTTCAAGGGATTTTAAGAGCAAATACACACTGCTCAATACAGACAGCCATCCTCTTCTCTCCCCTCCCAAGCCACAACTGCTGTCCAGCCAAGTGTTTCTATCCAGTTTCAAAGGCTGTTTTGTCCTGTTGGATGCCAGGAGGTGGACCTGGGGAACCCCGAGGTGGGGTGCCAGGTCTGCCTGAGGTGGCGGATCTCCTTCGCTTGGACACTGAGTCTCATTTGTAGAGCACAGTCTGAGAGCCACAGCTCCTATAACCACATCTGGAAACAGACATAAGCAAAGTCTGCTTTCCAGCACACAGCCTCCCTCTCATCGACCAGCACTATGTTTCTAGCCCTCAGTTTAGTTTCCACACGTGACTTCCAGTAAGCTCATGGACAGAAAAGCCTGCTCCCATAAAAGCTGCATGCTCCTTCCCAACATATCTGAGTCACACTAAGATTTGCTCCCTTGCCAAAGCCAAGCTCCCACTGCTGCTGTGGCAGGTGTCCTGCTGCAAGCACCAGCAACCAAATCCTGTCTGTAGATACATAATCATCACCTGTGTCTGCATTCACCAAAAGAAAATCTCAATTTGCTTTTGGGCACCTGACCAAGCTTCAAGGCATTGCTGCCTAGGAAAGCCATGCTTTGCCTTGTGCTAAAGAAGCCATTTGCAAGACACAAACGCTGCATTTTACCATCACTTTAGCTCAGCACAAATCAGTGACGATAACAAAACCCTCACTCTGTCCTGCTTGTGTACCCCAGACCTCTGTGCCAGCACAACTGCATGGCCATGCGGAAAAGCAAATCAGGAAAGCAGCAAGTTAAAATGAGTCTCACTCTTCCTTGTTACTCCGCAAGATTATTTTTAAACCGTGAGGATGGTAAAGGGACTGGTGCAAAGGGCTGGAAGCAAGACCATTTCTTTCTCTGCAGCATTATAAGCTTCAAAATTGACTTGCAAGCTATACAGCAAGAGGTAAGAAATCCAAGCTCCCCTTGTTTGCAGTCACAAGTTTAAATCCCACTTACACATTCCCTTACGTGCACAGAACAAGATTTGGAAAATAAAAAACTCTCAGACTTCTTACAAGTTACTCCTCAACAAAGAAGGAGGAGGCCAAGAAAGCTGCTGTTGGTTACGAAGCAGAACTGGCCATGAAAACCACCTACATGGTTGTAAAACTGTATCCATTCCAGCAGCGTCAACACCGCAGCATCCCTACTTTTCAGTAACCTTCCCATGGCAGCTGGAGAAAAGAGGACCATCACCAGATCCAATGCCTAGTGCTCCTTGGAGAGCCCTCACTCCCCCTCAGTGTAGAGGAGGTGGTGTCACCACGACCTTCTGCTGTCCAGGCACTGCTGGACATTACAGCAACCATGGGGAGCTTCCTTCGTGACTGCCAGAGCTGCTCTGAACCCCCTGGGATACATCACAGACCCAAAACACAGTGCAGAGCCATTAGAGATGCACAGCAGCATCCAGACTGAAAGGTACATGTGTAAAACACAGCTGCTTCTGAGAAGAAAGACTGTGTCAGAGATCAGGCTACATCTCCTCCTGCTGTAGGTGCATCCCACAATATCTAGAAGCTTCTGTATAGTCCATTGTCTCTCAAATAGAAGCACTCAAATGCCAAAATAGCTCTCAAACTTTTCTGGGCCATCATTACTTTAAAATGACTTAATTTAAATATGAACCATGTCTCTCTATATATACATACACGCACACCAGGGGAAATTAGCACTTGCAGAAAGGGTTGGTGCCCACACAGCTCCGCTCTGGGCTCACATGTGCTGCACTGCCCCGGATCCCAGCAGCTCCCCAGGATCCCACCCCACTGCAGAGAGAGCCACAGCCCCAGCACACACCTCCTGGGAACAGGAATACAGGGATATGTATACAGGGTAGAGTGTGGCGGGGGCAGGGAAGCTTCAGGACCAAATTATGGAGCCTTTTAAACCCTTCAGCTGCGTGAACTGTGCAAAGCTGAACCCACAAGCAGTTCCTTTGGGAGGCTTTTCTTTTTTCTCCTAGGACCGAGATGTGCGATCTGAGCCTTCATTTGTAAATAAAGCTCTGAGGAGCAGGACTGGGCCACGTCAGGTATTCCTCCAACCAGGAGAGCAGCACCATTGCAGCTCTATGTACCACCCTAGAAGCAAAATACCCAACAAGGAGGACCCACAGGGGAACACATCCCTGCAACCCCACTGGAGCTGCTGTACGATAAGTTAAACAGCATTACTTCTGCAACTGCATAATCCCAGCAGAACCAGCTCGACTCCAACTGCTCAGCGCAGACACTTGATAGCTCCAGCATGGCATACAGACTATTACCTCTCTCTAATTACAGGATCACGTTGCATGTCCAACAACCGCTGCAATTTACTCCTGCCCCACACACTCCAGCTCCAAATCGCTCATCCCACCTCTCGCTTCCAAACTTCCAGGCACCCTTTGAATAAAGCCACCTTCATATGCACCACACGCATGCCCCCGAGTCCCCCCAAAAGGCAAAGTCCTTAAGTAACGCAGGCATCGAGCTCAGGGTAAACGAGTGGGTTAGGCAAACAGCACAGACTCGATGCTGCTGATCAAACACACCCCAGCATCGTCGCTCACCCACAGCTCTCACAGCAAGATCAGCCCCTCACAGCCCCCCCAAAGGCAGCGTTGAGCACTGAGCAGCAGTCACACTGCCAGCTCGGAGCTACTCGCTGCCAACAGGTCCCTGACCGTCCCTTCACCTCGCAGCACCTCTCGCTGCACGGGGGTTGGTGGGGGGGAGGGGGGACGGGACTGCGGCTCCCCGAGCTGCCCAGCCATCGCTCCGCAATGATTCAGCATGGGGGTGGCTCCAGGGAAGGCAACACCTCCCGCCAAGTGTCACCACGGGGCTGGGTGGGAGCGGGAGAAGTTCTCCATCTATCATGGCTGCACTTTCCCCACCGCGCCCCGCCGGGCGGGGGGGGGGGGGGGGGGGGGGAGTGGGTCGGGGGGGGGGGTTCTGCCTGGAGCCGCACGGGAATAACACGTGGAAATATCCACCGCACGGGTAAACGAAGCAAAGGAGAAAGAAGAAAAAAAAAAAGAAAGAAAGAAAAAAAGAGGAACGAAAAAAAAAAAGCAGCCACTTCCCGAGGCAGCCCCAACTTCGCCAGGCTGTGCTCTTTGTTTCTAGGCAGACTCCAGTGCGGTGGCAAGGAGGAACAAATGCGCATGTCTTAATAAGAGTCCAAAAAAAAAAAAAAAAAAAAAAAAAAAAGAAAGAAAGAAAGAAAGAAAGCAAAAAGAAACAGAAATTCCCCCCCTCCACCTGTAGGAGAACCGAACCTTCCCCGCAGCGCCCGGAGCTCAAACTGCCCCGGCCGCTCCGCACGCAGATCCGCGCTGCCGGCACGGCGCGGCACGACTTTCGGCGGTGGCGATGACGGCAGCAATTAGTTCAGCTTTTTTTTTTTCCCCCCTTCTGTTTTTAAAAAAGACCAAAACTAAAAGCAACAGCCGCGCTCCTCCCGGCTGCCCAACCCCGCATAAAGGCGCAACGCTCCAACCCCCCGCACCGCCCCGAGCAGATCCCCGGGGCAGGGGGGCAGGGGGGCAGCGCGGCCTTACCTCGGCGCTCAGCGGGCGGCCGCTCCGTGCCTCGCGCGGCGGCGCGGGGCGAGCCACGGGGGCCGGGTTAGCACGGGGGCCGGCTGCGCGCCGCCATTTTAACACCTCCCTCCCGCCCGCCCTCCCTGCGGCGGGCTGCCACGCGCGGCGTGGGAACGTCGCTCAGAAGCGCCCCCTCCCCGCGCCCCCCGCACCCCTCCCGCCGTCGCCGCCGTTACATTGACGCAGCGGTTCCTGGTCGCCGGGCCCGCCGTGGCGGAGCTAGCAGGGCAGCAGCAGCGGCCGCCGCCGTCGTCGTCGTCGTGGCCCCTCCGCCGCCTCCCGCCGCCGGGCGCACATGGTACGCTCCGGGGCCGCGCCGCGCCGCGCCCCGCCGACCGTGCGCGCCGCCGCGCCGCCTGGCTGCTGCCATGGCAACCGGCCCGCCGAGCGCCGCACCCCCCGCCGGCGGCGGACGGAGGGACCCGGCCCGAAGCCGCCGTCACGCCCCCCGGCTCCGTCCCCGAAGCGCCGCCGAGGGGCAGCGTCCCCGACCGCCGCCCCCGAAGTCAGTACAGCCTGCCCGCAGGGAGGGGCTCCGTCCCCGCGACAGCTCCGCTCCGTCCCCCGCGGTGCCCCCAGAACCCCGGCGCTGAGGGGCTGCATCACCTCTGTTCCCAGAGCCGCCGTCACATCTCACACCCTTCTCTCCCCAAACCACCGTCACATCTCCCACCCGGACCCCCTTGTGCCCAGACCTCAGTCACATCTCCCCACTGTGTCTCCTCTGTCCTCAGAGCCGCGGTCCCATCTCTCACCCAGGAGCCTTCTGTCCCCAGCTCTGCTGTCACTCCCCCCACCAGGCCCTTACCTGGGGGGTGTCGAGGCTCTCCCACAAAGCAGCCCACGTTTCACTCCTATTTTGCATCAGCAAACCGAGTCTGCAGGACAGTGGTGTGGGGATGATGTGCGATGAGGCAGACGAGGGAGTCGATCGGGAGCTGTGTGCACGCCCTGTGTCCTGCCAGGCAGGAGCTCATTCCCTGATGCACAGGATGCTGCAGGCCGACCTGCTCCAAAGCAGCTCTTATAAGCATCACGTACACATAACCCAGCTGATTTCTGACTTCTGCATCAAATTCCCACAAATGCTTGCGTTTTCATTACCCATTTTGTTAGGATAAGCTGAAAACAACCACACTGGATCGCTGAGGAAAATCAGATCAGTTGTGTTTGCAGCCCCAGCCCTGCACCCAGGAGCAGACCACTACCCATAGCTGCCACCACACTGACACAGAGCTGAAACCAATTAGTTAATGTTTGCAAAGTCAGTTGAAGATGAAAAAGCATTGCGTACTGCTAATAAAACCATAATGATCCCACTGTTAAACATTAAACACGCGATATCGTGTAAAAAAATCACACTTATAGAAAACTCCTGCTGCAAGGACAAAGGATTAGCTCCTTAAAAACAGGATGAGCTCAGGTTGGCAGCACAGGGCTGTATGTTGGGGGTTCAGCTTCTGCCTGATTTTTGCCAGAAAGAGAGTACAGCTGAGAGCTAAACTGGCAGCACAGCCATTGAAAGCAAGGAGAGCTGTGCTGCTCACGGGACACATCACCCAGTAGTGTGAGGGACAAAACTGGGCACGCAGGACTTTCTAGGAGATTTTTCTTGGCAGCGAGTCTCACCGTAGATGTAAAACCAGTAGTTGTGCTGCTGGGAGGGCTCCAGGAGCAGCGCATGTCTGATGTTCTGACCTACAGGCAAGAAGGAGGAGAGGAACTGGGAAAACCAAGCTTGCCTGTACCTTTGGGCCTGGACGGGGCCACGTTCACCGTGATGAGGCACCGGTGTTTCTGGCTGGGCATGCAGTGGGTAGGGATTTGCACAGAGGGAGCTCCAGGCAGTTTGGGATCTCAGAAATGAGAACTCTCTAAAAAAAGTGGTGCGTTGGAGGGCATCCGTCGTTTCCTGAACCAAACTGTCCTTTGCTTGGAGCATCCCTGAGCCACACCACCCTGCTGCATCTTCCTCCTGAAATCTGATGCTGCCCTGCTCTGATGGCCATCGGCTGTTGACTGCAGAAAAGCTGAATCATGACACCGAGGTTATAAACAAGGTTATTTATAACGAAGGAAATGTCTCTGGCATGCAGAAGTCGGAGTGAGGGATTGTCATCTGCAGCTCTCAGGTCCCACTCCTCCTCCAACGCTCCCCATGTCCTGAAGCAGATGACAATCTCCCCAGCCCTTAATTCACCTGCGTGTAGCAGAGACAAAGCAGGATGCTCCAGTGGTGCTTTCTTTGCACAACAGAGTTGCTAGTGTGCAGTGCAGCAGTGCAATGCCAGGGGCATTTGCTATCACCCAGCACCTTGCAGAGCTATTTTCAGCAATGCAAAACAATCACACAGCCACACAGCATTGCACTGATTTTCATAGATGTTTTGAATGGAGAGAAGACTATTCAGCCTGACTCCCCCCATATTGCACAGGCTGTTGCAATTCCCACATGGAAGCCAGTAATTTGTTTTTCACTGCACTCACTAAAAGCTTAAAACACAGTTCTGTAGTGCAGAATCTGGAGGTACATCCTTCAGAGTGCTGCAGGGTGTGTGCTGTAGGTACCCAGCCCAGCAGGAGAGCAGTCTGGTACACACAGCTCAATGGGAAACTTCCTGATGATGCCACTTCTTATCATTCTCTCTCAAGAATTTACTTCTGTCTTTATAAAGAGGTATATGTCATATAGGGATACATTGACACATACATTTAAGAAATCTTGGTGAGATTTGAAACTTTACTGCCGTACTTTATTGCAACTTTGCTGTTGCTTCTGGAAGGGTTTATCTTAGAATCATAGAATCATAGAATCACAGAATGGCATGGGTTGAAAAGGACCATAACGATCATCTGCTTTGTGCAGTCACCAACAACCAGATCAGGCTGCCCAGAGCCACATTCAGCCTGGCCTTGAATGCCCCCAGGGATGGTGCATCCACAACCTGCTTTGGGCAACTTGTTCCAGTGCGTCACCACCCTGGCTAACATTTTTTTCCCCAACTAAATAACAATTTGCTCATAGAAAATAACAAAAGAAAACCCCAAGGCATCAGTGGATTGCATCCTGAGCGAGTTCTGCTCCCATCATCCTGGCCCACCTCCCCCTGCCTGCTGGACAAGCAGACGCTGGAGCTCTGCTGACACTGGGGACACACGGCTGCGCCTTGGCACAGCTCAGTGACACCGTGCCCTGCAGCACAGCCACAAGGGGTGGAACAGGACCAGACTCACAAGTTGCCAGTTCCCTCTGCAGGTGCCTGCAAAGACACGTGGCCACATGCCAAAGGATAGAATAACCATCGCCCTGCGCTGCTTACGGGGCAGGGATGCTGCAAGGCCGTGTTAACGAGCGCTTGGGACGCCTCTGATCTGCAGATGAAAGGCGATTTACGGCTGCTTATTATTGCTCTTCTTCAGGCGAGGTCTATTATTTTCTGGTGCTCCTCGTTTTGACTCATGCCACAGCCCGTATTTGGTATGGGCAGGCTGGGGGGCGGGCTCCTGGCTGTGATCTGCTCTGAGCACCCACTTTTGGCAGCTGGCAGTGCCCACTCCTAGCTAACTCGCTCTGGGATTTGCACAAAGCAGTGGCACCACAGCAGGCTGCTTAGCTCCTGGTTCTACAGGAGGCCGGGTTTGTAGCAGGGGTGTGTGCTGTGAACAGGAAAAGCATGTGAGGGTGCACCTTAAATCCTGCTGCAGATAGAAAGGATGGGAATGTACTGGGCCTCTGTGCTTCTGAAAAGGGCAGGAGAGCAGAAAGGGCCATAAAGCAGCCCCCCAGCCTACATCTTATCTGTGTTCCCAAACCTCCTGTGCAGGAATTGCAGAGAGGGAGAGGTTGGTGGCTCTGACATGAGTCTGGAGAGGAGGGGTGTTGATGAGTTTTTGTGCAGAAGCAGGTAGATCTTTTGTCCTTCCTACTGCACTCACCCCGTCAGGCTGAAGAGAGCAAGGGACCTTTTGCTCCTTACTACTAAATAAACCAGCAGAAGGCATCACGCCGTGTCAGGCAGTTGTGATGACAGAGGCAGAAACACACTGCACAGCTTCCCCTTTCTCCCTCAAGCTCCATCTATACAGCAGCAGTTTTTAAACCCCTTCAAGTGATGCCGCATGAACCAGTGAAGGAAGACTGGAAGGAGACCCCAGTCCCCCCACAGCCCCCTCTCCACCACCCCATCCCCAGCAGCACCCTCCTGGACGGCTGTTTGCCTGCACAGTTAGCAGGTCCAGGGCTGTCACTACCCTCTCCATTGACACAGCAGCCATGCTCTAAATTCAGTGTTGGCTCAATCCCAGCAAACCCATTTGGGTCCCATTCTGGGAGCACTGTGAGCCCGTGCCCACAGCACAGCTGCCAGCAGCAGAGGCTGCACACAAGGACACCCGCAGCGTCACTCCTGTTTGTCCCTAATGTCCCTTCAGGGCCCACTGCCTCCTGCAGAAGCACTGCTGGCATGCATGTGGCTCCCCATAGAAACAAATCCATGTGCTGAGCAGAACGAAGGCTTCAGAGCTGCGTCGCAGTGATGATATGTATATATAAACACAATTACAAGGAGCATCTGGGAGGAAGCCCACTGCAGCTTCCATCACGGCTGTGACAAACCACAAGAAAACCATGGAAAGAAAGCATGTAGAGGAGAATATCCACCCTCACATCCCCACAAAGCCCTGCCTGCTCTCCTGCCCTGCCTTCTGCTCTCTAACAAGGTGTTGCATTTCCTTGCTGCAGACTTCCTGCAGAAGGCTGTTCCTGGGGGACAGGGGTTCCAGGTGCACTTTCACCTTGCACAACTCTCACAGCTGTGGTGATGGCACTCAGCTTTGCTGTGCCAGGCTCCTACACCTTATTCCTGTGGCTGTGCTACAGCAAAAGCTCTGCAAAACCCAACCCCACTCAGGCAGCAGTTGCTTTGAATTGGTCATTGTTGGATATCAATCCTACATGTGATAGATATCAGAGTGCCACACCTCGAACAAAACTCCTTCTGGCAGCTGGGCACAGACCTCAGCTCTCCTCTCCAGTGATGGCTGTAGCAAAGAGATGCCAAGAGGTGGAACGAAAACGCCATCTCATGTCACGGTGACGCTGACAGATGCAATGGCACGGGGCTGCACATGACATTGTGATTTTTTATTAATAAATCTGCACTGCAGAACTGAGTTAGGAAAAGAAGAAATGCCTTAGTGCATGGGGAAGGCAGCTTTGTTGTTTGGACTTGCAAGAGAAGTCACGTCACACTGAAGGCAAAAACACCAGAGGGCAACAAGGGCGGTGGGTAACCAGGCACAAGCAGCAGACAAGATCACAAAACATTGGATATTGAGGCTCTGCAATGAGCTGCATTGTACCTGTGCCCCTCTCCTACACAGCTACTCCTCAGGGGAAGGCATGGCTGTGCAAGCAGCCGGGCAGCACTGCATGAGGAACACACTGGCCCCCAGGCTCATTGCTGTGCTGTCTGGTGAGGGAAGCAGAGCCCCAGAGTGGGCAGCAGCAGGGCAAGAGTCCGCAGCCACGCACTGCATGTCAGCGTCTGAAGGATGAGTGAAAGTTGTTGCTCTTTGGCTAATTGCTCCAGACATTTGGGTTTTGCTTTCACATGCTCTCTTCGCTTTTTATTTTCTTCCTTTAATTAACTGTGAACCCCATCATGACTGTCAAACAGGGATCTGCGGAATGGAGACTTGTGGGAAGGCAGTGATTTATGGCTCTCTGGAAATGAAGTGGCATTTCTGAAGAAACCCCACCCAGGCCTGGCAAATACCACGGCTGTGGGATGACTCACTGCCTGCTGGCACTGCTGCTCCCTACGGCCAGAGCCTGCAGCCAGCCTGGGCACACACATGGCAGAGACCCAACCCTGGCTCTGCAGTGACACTAATTTCCACCTGAGAGTTCCTGCTGTTCCATCCTGCTGCCAGGGGAGATTGGGATGGGAATAGCAGTGTCATAGGGCTGGATTGAGCTGTGAGCAGAGCTGAATGAAGCAGTGTGTTGGCACAGCCCAGCGAGGGCTGAGAACCTCCTTGCATCCACCAGCTCTCGATCACCAGAATGCAGACAGCAGCCCTGGGGAGCAGCCCCTGTGCTCTGCTACGCCATGAGAGCACATGGGTGGGATGTGTGACCTTGAGGAGGCTCTTGCACAGTCCTCCGTGTGCTGCAGGAGGATTGGCTGAAGAAGCCATTGCCCCCTGAGCACCTGCCACACAGGGGGAGAAATCAGTTCAGCCGTTTGCAGGTATGCTAAAAAAATAAAGAGAGAGAGACAAAGGCGTTACCACTTGGTTAAGATGGCCACTGCCTGCTCCCTCACACTAATGTACTGAAAAAAGTCCCTTTGAATGGCTGCACTCCCATCGGCTGCACAGAGCAAGCCCCTGCCCGGCTCGTGGAGCCTCCCCAAAGACCCACAGTCTGCCATACACCTGTATGCCTCATCCCAAGGCTGTTCTGCCCCCAAGGCTCTGTGCTGCAGCCCCTTCCACACCCCACAGAGCGGTGCAGATGCAGTGCCCCAAGTCCCAAGGATGAACCAGCCGGGCTGCTCTTCCCCTGCTGTTTTTCCATAGCTCCTCATCCAATAGCTGCTGTAATAAAAAAGGCAAATCCGAAAACAATGTGCTCTGTTGGTGTGTTGTAAACCGGGAGAACAGCTGCTGCTCCTCGGCTGAGCAGGAAATGTCAGTATGAGAGCCATAAAAGCAGAGCTCCTACTTTCAGTTGCTGCATTGTGCTGCAGAGCAGCTCCTGCCTCAACGCCTTTTTTCATAACTAAACCCACTGTGGCAATGGGGAACAACACACAGAAAACTGCTCTGGCTCTCAACACTGAGCTGTGGCTTTGGAGAGCCTGAAATGCATCCAAGAAGGAGAAAAAATTGTTTCTCAATGGTACCCAGAGTGCAGGGAATCTCCAATGAGCACCATCCCTGGAGCATCCCTCTGGATTGCAGCATTGCCTCTGAGCGGGACCGGACTGGCTTAATGATGGGCTCAGAGTATGGCTGATGCTGAAGAAGATCTTCCTTTTTCCAAAGAGATCCCCATTTCTTCCTCTGGCATCACTGGCCCACATACAAGCACATGTTGGGCTCCCTCAGAAGCAGACGGCTGCCCTAAAACCACCCCTTGCTGGGCAAAGCAACCTGTGTGCTCCCCACTGTACTGACACACAGAGATGCTTTGTTGAAGCATTACTCAGCTAATATCTTTTTCCTGATTCACAAAAGGTGCACTAATCCCTGTGGGAGAACAGAAGGGGTGGGAAGGGTTGTGAAATGCTACACATTCCTGCTCCAATCCCCCTGTCCCTGAAATGCAGCCTTGTGCTCACCCAACTGGGTGAGCCCTGCAACAGCCACTGTGCCATGGTGCAGCTGGACACCCTGCACACCATTTCAATCCCAGGCAATTGCTGGAGCTCCTAACCTCATAGAATCACAAAATCCAACCCAAAAAGGGTTGGAAAAGTCCTCTAAGATCCCCAAATCCAACCCCAGCCCACCTCACCATGCCCATAACCACATCCTTCAGTGCCACATCCCCACAGTTCTGGAACACCTCCAGGGATGGTGACCCCACCACTTCCTGGGCAGCCCTGTGCCACTGCATCGCCACTCCTACAAAGATGAAATTTTACCTAATATCCAACCTGAACCTCCTCTGACACAACTTAGAGCCATTGCCTGCCACAGCTGGGAGGCAGGAGGAAATAAATAAATGGGAGATGTCTACTCTTTGCTGAGAATAATCGTGTTAGACAAGAGAAAACTTCCGTCCTGTTCTCTGTTTTATCAGTGGAACAGCCCTTGACAAGACCACTGCTCGGCTTTTCTTCTCATGCTGTTCAGAGGGAAATGTTTCTGCCTTACCAGAAGTGCTGCTTCCTTGCAGACAAAAAGGCAGCCCTTCCCCGCGCTGCAGCACAGACAACTCATCAAACTGCAACAAAGCTGCCCTTGTGCCGGAGCACAGCTCAGCAAACAGCCTGCGAGTGCTGTCATTCAGGCCTCACATACACAGCACTGTGATGACTGTGGATAACCAGCACAGACTGCGTTCCTACACCTCGGTGCTGCTCACACAGCTGCAAGCTGACACTGCAGAGAGAAAACCCAGGTACATGGTGCAGCGGTGCTTTGACCTCCATGAGGCTGCAGCGGTGATGTTACCATCACTTCTTAATGAGAGAGGCATGTGTGTTCCTTCAGAGAGCTGTGTGTGTTTCTGCCATCGCCCTTTGGCTGTGACACACAGCTGAGAGAACCCAGGACCGGGCTGGGGGGGAGGAGGCAAAAATCAGTCCCAGTGCTTCATCATCAGACCCAAAGGTTTTAAGTGCATGCTGGGCACCATGCAGCAGGGCCAGTCCGTCCTGCTCGGCTGTATCAAAGCATTCCCTGCCGTATGAGCACAGACAACTCGGAGCAGGGAGCTTGGATGTGCTCAAAATGCAGCATTTTGGAAACAGAAAGCTTTTTCCCATCCGACAGTGACAAATATCCCTATAGCCCCTTCCAACAGAACTGCTGCCGCAGAGTCCCATGCCACTCTACTTGGGCGCATTCCTGGCGTGCCAAAAGGAGCGGAGAGCAGGGCGCAGGACGCGCTGCTGCTGCATTGGCTTTGCCGGGGCTCCCTCTAGCGTGCGCAGCCCGGAACGTGGCGAGATGCTCCCGTCCAAAGGATGGATTTGTTGCAACTCGAAATAGATCCACGTACCCGGGCACTTTGCTTGTATTTCCAGAGAAAACGCTGCTCCGGGAGAAAATCCATCATTTTTTGAGCTGGAAAATGGAACAACTGACGGCTGTGTGCTGCATGTTCACCATCCTGCAGCTGGGAACCAAAAATTCAGAGGTCAGAAAGATTCCTCTGTAACAGCAGCTCTGGCCTAATTTTCACCTATCACTTTTTCATTTATTCCTATCTTCCTCAGGGACTAATCTGCGTACTATTATAATAAGGTTATTTTCTGAGTCTAATCTAAGAAAATAAATTAAAAAGGCTGAACTTTCCATTAGAGCTCGGAGAGACGGCATTTCTCGGTCAAGGAGAGTGGAGACACTCAGGAATGTACGGGTGGCAAATGACAGTTTGTGTGACACACATACACACACAGCCTCGTCAAGCTCAGGGAAGGGGCCTGGAACCTGTGTGTTAAGTAAATAGCTCCTTTGTTGGTCTAAGGAGTCACACAGCAAAGCAGCTCACATTTCCAAGAAGCCGTGGAGCAAAATAATGCAAAAGCTATTAAAATCCAGAAGAAGATAGATTGCATTATGTTGCCTAAATTAAAGCCTAAATTAGTACGGATGTAAACATTAAGGTCCCTGCTTTCCTCCAGTTCTGAATACTAAGCAGAACTTGGCCAGCAAATACAATAAATCTCTTCAACGAATGTTGTTGGCTTTTTTTCCCTGTCATTTTTTTTTTTAATCTTTGCATATATTCTAAAGCCAAAGGTGTGACTATACTGGAGAGAGCCTTTGGGTAAATGAAGAGCAAGGAGCAGCTCCCAGTCTGCACCCAGTGCTGGCAGCTGAAGGATGGAGACGGAGAGGGGCTCTGAGGGCAGAGAGGCCCAGCACTGCTGCCCAGAGCTGTGGGTGCCCCATATCTGCAGGTGCCCGAGGCCATAGATGGGACCTGGGCAGCCTGAGCTGTGGAGGCAGCCAGCCCATAGCAGGGGTGGGACTGGTGGGCTTTGAGGTCCCCTCCAACCCATCTGTTCTATAGCTCCATTAAGGTTCAGGTGTGAACCTTTCCCCTCTGTGCAAATCAGCAATGTAAAATTAATGATTTCTTTCATCTCTATCCTTGGCAGCTCGCTGGGGCTGCTTGTTTTACTGACAGCAATGATTCAGGAAGCTGGAAAACATTGTTCTTCATTTACAGTTTTAACAGCTGAGTGTACAGACACAGAGATGGCAGTTATCCTCGAGGAAAGGCTGTTCTGCAGCCTGCAAAGGTGACAGGATGAGTCACCTTTACATCTTCACTTCTAATGTTGCCTCTGCAGCTTTGGGACAGAACAGCAGCAGGGTCAAACAGGCTCCTTTGGGGTTAGGATCAGGGCACAGTTCCAGCCTTTCTGGGGCAACTTGGGAGTTTGATGCTTCCATTACGGGTTTCCTCTCCCCCCATCCGTAACGCAATTCTCTGCTTATAGCAAATCAATGCGGCAATACCAGATAATGCCAGCCCTCCACCCTGAGATGGGAAAGAGAGAGAGAGAGAGAGATGAGCTTTGACAAACGCAGAGAGCCACAAATTGTGCTGCCTCAAAGAGACATCAAAGTAATTTTCAGATCAATGTGATGCTTGACACAGAGCCGGCGCGACTCCTTCCAGATGGGCAGCGACATCCCCAAAGAGCCCGGGAGCAGTCACAGCTCAGCAGCAGCACTCTGTGCACTCAGGAGCCACGCAGCATTCTCTCAGCCATAAAGAAAAAAAAAGAAGAAGAAGAAGAAAGGGAAAATAAAAAGTGCATTGCAATGTTGTGTCCGGCTGGTGCGGGGCAGTGTGCACTGCAGCACTGAGTGCATCTCTATCGGTGCTCTTGTCAGTGTGAGGTTTGAGCTCACTCACCTGTGTCTTTTCTGCAGCAAACACCAAGAGGGCCTCTGCCTGTTTCCCTGAGCACCACGGCTTGCAGCCATCCGCCCCTCTGCCCACCTTCATCTCTTCAAAACTGAGTCTCTTCAAAACTCTTCATCTGAGTTGAGGAAGATCCAACCGTTCTGGGAAAGGACTCAGCGATGACTTGAGCCATTTGCCTGAAAGGAGCCAAAGGAGTTAAATAGGGGCCCAGAGCCCCTCCTGCTCCCCTGCTCCACGGAGAATGGGGAGATGGGCACTTTGGCTGCGTATCACAGTCCCATCTGGATCTGTCTGTGGTCCCACACAGCTGTGCTGTGCCCCGGTTGGTTCCCATCCTGGGGAGGACAACAACCTCCCCAAGTTGGAAATAGAGCTACAGAGCTGCCCGTGGCACATCTGTGTGCACAGGTCTGAGTGAGATTTATGATTCTTCACTGCTGTTGCCATTCCTTATGCCTAAAACGGGCAGTGTTTCAGACATTTTTCTACTGAATGAAAATAATATGTCCATAAAATCCTCTGAGGATGACATCAAATGGGGCGATGCCAGCAGCAAACACACTGTCCAGAGCAGCAGCAGCAGCACAGGTCATCCTCACGGTGTGACTGCACCAACTGTGCTGGGAACGGGGAAAGGGAGATTCTGACATCAGCCTTCAACCCAAAACAGATCTCAGGAAAAGGCAAAAAGACACCAGTGATGTAGGTTTGTCCCTGCCCCATTATGGGATGTGACCTGGTGGTGTGCATAGCAGGCAGGGCACACGGTGTGGTGCTCAGCTCTGCAGGGTTGTTGCCTCCTCCTGCAGCAGAGCAACCCCTGCTGCCATGACCTGTGCTGGCACAGCCCTGCAACAGCAAAGCTGCGTTGATGTTGTGTTTATACAAGAGGATGGCTATGCAGGAGGTCAGGATGAGCTGAGATGAGCCTGGAGCCCCATGCTGAGCCTCAGAGCCCTGTGCACAGCACAACACAGAGCTGCACCTCCCCGGGGTGCAGGATCTGGTCTGCACCCTGTGCTGCTTCAAAGAGGTTTGGCTTCAGAGGGCGCAGAGAGCTGAGGGTGCTGCGACCATTCCGGCTGCTTTATCCTTTAGTAATTAGGCAGGCATTGTCTGGCTTCGAGATTAATCCCACTTTTAATTATTTTGAAACTGCGTGAGATTTCCCAGGCATTAAAGATTATGTACACGCTTGCTGATTCCATGGCAATTATTCTAATGTAATGATGTCTATTAATACGCTTCCCAGCTTGCCATGCCCAGAGGGGAAATTCCCAGTTTTCCCCTACAGAGCACACATCTCCTGCATGGTTTAGGACCATCCACCTACCTGTTCAGAGCGCCTGAATGCTGGACTCCAAGATCCCAATTCAGATATTCTATGTTTGAATTCTATACTTGCTTTCTGTGCAAGTAACAGCACAGGGGTGCAGCTATGGCACAGCATCACGTTACAGGATGGAGAGCAAAAGGAAATGAAAAGCCATTCTGAAATCTCCTTTTGTTTGCTCTAAACATCCCTTGAACGCATCCTTACTGCAGCTCTCGTCAATTCTAAACTTCATTACCAGAAATCTTGTTACTCACTGACAGAATGGATCTCGTGCTGCTGGTCCCCAAATCCGTGCTGTGGGGCTCACCACTGCTCACAGACATCCTCACAAGACTTTATTTGCAGTCCTGTGAGGGAAATGTGAGTTCAGAGAGCCGAGCTTTCATATTTTGAAAGTCTCAGTCCACAGAAATTCAGAAATTTCAGTCCACACCATACACGCTTTGCTTTGCATGCATTTTGTTGCAGCATTTCATTGCACAGACATCAAACTTCACCTGTCTGTCCCACAGCACCGTGCGGAGCTGTGCTGCACACAAAGCTCCAGGTCCAGCTCCAGGAGCCCACAGGTCAAAGCTCTCAAAGCTTTGAGCCAAATTTGGTCTGAACTCATCACTCGGGTCCCTGGAGATGGCTGAGCAGTGGTGTTAGCATTGAGGCAACGAGGTTGATTCTGAACTCAAGAAATGGATTAAGAGAGACGATGCTCTCTCCTGATGAAGCTGCTGGAAGGGGGGAAGCACTTCAGGAAACACAGAGCTGAGTTCCACAGGGCAGTTTGGGTGCTGTGCCACAAGGGAGGAAAAGCAAGGAGCTCACAGCTCAGCAGAGAAGGGCCACTGACTGCAAGGAGAAGTTTAAGTCCATCACCCACTTGGAAGTGGTCCTTGGCAGTTCGGGTCCATGCATGGCTGAACCAGGCTCCTGCAGTTCCCGCATGGTTCTGCCTGCAGTTGGATGGATGCATTGCTTTTCTTCTCATTTTCTTGGTGATTTCGTGATCTGCTGCACTGCATCCTTCAGGTCCTGTTCATGTCCCATCAGTTTTGGTAACCCGAACATTTCAGGGGTTACATGAAATAGGAGACCAGTTCACTTTTACTCAGAAAAGACTGGAATCAAGTACATGTTATGCTGTGCTAAAATACACAGCGATGTCATATGAAAAGATTGCAAAGTTCACTGACATCCATCAGCAGAGCCCAACAACCCCTGTGTTGAATCACAGAGTCATTAAGTTTGGAGAAGACCTCTAAGATCATCCAGTCCAACCCCAGCCCACCCCACCATGCCCATAACCACGTCCCCCAGATGCCCACGGCTCTGAACACTCGAAGGGTCGGTGCACCCACCGCTCCCCGTGCAGCTGTGCTGGTGCAGCACCACTCCTCCCGCACAGATCAGTGGCAGAAGTATTTAAATCAGCAGAAAGCACCGCCTGTTCTCCTGAGCAGCTCAGAAAAGCAGTAAAAACTGAACCTATCACTGAAGCAGAGAGAGTTCAGCCCTCAGAGGCTGCAGTTCAGACACACTTCAGAAAAGCCACGATTATAAATTCACATATTTGCCTGTCAACAGCTATTGCATTTGTGTCAAGATCAGCGTTCGCTGTGAACCGCACTGTTCCCAGCACATCTTCAGATAAGGAAATAATCACAGGGAAATCAGAAGACTGCAGTTAAGTTTTATTTATCGGTTCTATTGTTAAATTACACAATCAAAGTCAGTGGATTGTAAATCTACACGGTAAGACAGCATCTACAGTGGGAATCAGCAGAATTTGATATGATTATGACAAAACGGTATCCTTATATTGGTACATCCTCTATATACAACTGACAGTATACACAAAGGAAATGCAACTAGTCGCTGTAAACCATGCACACCACAGCAGGATAACAAAATGCACCTTCTGCAATGGGCCCTCAGCTCGCCCCCGGTTCAGCCCCGTTTACAGCAGCGCCTTTCATTTTAAAGAGCGACTTATTTCCCCCCTGCCAAAACCAAAATCCAGCCGAGACTTCATACTGGCAACCGTGGTTCTCATTAAAACAATAACAATTAAAAACCAAACACAAAGAACTGCTGTATGCGACGTGGCGCTCTTTTCCCCGCTGCTGCTGCAGGGTTGGGTTGTGCCCAGGCTGTGGCATGGCACGGAGCACAGAGCTGGGCCACGTTCCTACAGCCTCTGTCCTCACTCTGTGCCCCTCTTTGCTTACCTACTATTACAGGAGAAAGTGCAAGAGAGCCGAGAAGCACCGCGCGCACCGGGGCTGAGATGGTGCGAAGCTTGAGAGCGCCGCAGCCCACGTGCAGAGCCTGCGACCGCGCTGACTCCAGGACCAAAGTCTCACAGAGGTGGGTTTCTTTTTTTGTTTTGTTGGCTTGTTTTTTTTGCATAGAGATTACAGGAGCCCCTCACCTCCTGCTCCAGCAGTGCCCGCGTCCCGCCTTGCCATCCCGTGCAGCTATGGCTGTGGAATACTTCTTCCCATCGTTCCAGTCATCACTAACCTGTCGGCACTAAGAAGGGCTCGAGAGCGTAGAAAAAAAAGCCCTATTTTTACACTGTGTAGCAAAGATTTACTGGAAGTAAATCCTAATTCAAGTTTAAATCTACTTCTTCAGTCGAGCGATTCTCTTTATAATATTGCTGGGATTAGAGAGCTTTATGACTTCTTATAGGCGCCATACAAAGAGCCGCAACACGATCTCATCTAGTTTATATCACCAATTATTAAAGAATGATAAGCTCAGCATTATGTACTCTAATGGGTAAGAAGGACTTACAGTCAGATACTGTCACAAGATTGTAATTTGGAAAAGGCTTTACGAAACACGAGGATGTAACTCCTCCAGAATGGCTAAAATCACAGCGCCCTGCAGGCTCTGGAAGCTGTGTCTTCAGTGTTGGCACTGAGCTCAGAACAGCGTGATTTGGGTTATAAGTATGAGACAGACAGAGCTGAAGACTCTGAACAGTGGTAGGTAGAAAAAGTTTAGAATTTTTAATATTTATATAATGAGAGAAATTACTTCTATACCTTTTTGAAAGCTAATATTGTTCAAAAAACTGGTCGGTATCTTTTCCCAGACCTTTAATGTTCCCTTCATTGTCCACTCATTAACTCAGTAAATACCATAATCAGTCGGTGCCCTTCGAAAGCCCATTAAAGAAAATTAAGATAAAACCAAAAGGAAAAGGTTTGGCTCGTATACTGCATTGTGAGAGTATGCGAAATGCCCACTGTTAGGAAATGAGATTGCTTCCCAGATGGATTTCAGCAGAGCATCATAAACATATGCCAGCATCCCGTTTTGTATTCATAACTAATTTAAGGATTTTGTTTGTTTTAAATGAACGTCCAAGCAACCATTTCCGATGAGCTTCCTTGGCTCCCGTATCCCATAAATAATCCAACAAACCTAAAAAGGACAATTTAATTACACACTAGGATTAAGTGTTCCACGTACAGTACGACATTTACTGCAAAGGCAACTGCAAAGGCAACGTTTTCACTTCTTTTTGCTTCCACAAGCATCTTCCATCTGGACCACTGCCGCCTCCCACGTGGGCGCTGGGTTCCTCTTTGCTTTCGGTGTCCTGAGAGCGTTCCCCTACCGCCACCGCTCCACGTTCCCCAGATAGTCCGTGCTGGAGCTGTTCTCTCCCTGCTCCCGCAGGTGCGCCTGCTTTGCCCGCAGGATCTTGCGCTGCTCCTGGCGTTTCCGCCGCGCCTCCTGGTGCTCCTTCTGCCTCATGTACTGGTAGCGCTGCAAAAAGAGGTCTTTTGCATAATCGTACAATTCCATGTCTAAAAAATTGAGGGCCTCGATGCGCTGCTGAGTCTGCTCGTCTATCTCCACGCTGGAGGCCCTTGTGCTATTGTACTGCGTGAACGGCGAGATGAAGTTCATGTTAAAAGTCTTCTCAAAGAGATACTGAGTCTTCCTTTGAAATTCGGTAAGGCCGAAGAAGGCCATGCGTTTCAGGTTCTCCTTGGCACTGTCCAGCAGAACCTTGTTTCTCTGCTCCTCCGGCATGACCGACAGGTTGTAGCATCCCACCAGGCTGAGGTCGGACAACATGCGGACCTGGCGGTTGTTGGCGAGGTTGTAGGGGCAGTCCATGAACTCCTGCAGGGAGCAGCCCGACCAGTCGTCCCCCGTGTAGCAGCTGGGCAGCTCCTCGGTGGTCGGCGAACGCCCGTCACAGACATGCAGGGATGCCTTCCACGTGGCTCCTCGCTGCACGTGCCGCCATTCGCTCAGGTACCGCGAGACGGGGTCACGCAGGATGGTGATGTAGTAGAAATTCCTGCAGAGGGGAGAGAGGCAGAGCGGTGAGTTCTGTGCTTCTCGAGCACAAGTGAACACCCAAAATCGACAGAAACTCGGGGCAATCTGCCCAGGGGAGGTGATGGAGTCACCGTTCCTGAAGGTGGTCAAGAACAGTGGAAATGTGGCCCTGAGGGATGTTGTGGGTATGGTGGGGGTGGGCTGGGGGTTGGACTTGGGGATCTTGGAGATCTTTTCCAACCTGACCAATAGAGACGTGAAGGGAACCCCAGATTTCCCTGTGAGGCTGCCCGTGTGGCAACAGGCCCATGTTGGGTGCTTCAGGAGATGACCTCTTGATAGGAGAAGCGGAAATGGTTTCAAACTAAAAGTTGGGAGACTTGGACTGGACATAAGGAAGAAGTTTTTTACAATGTGGGCGATGAGGCAGTGGCACAGGTTGCCCAGAGAACTGGTGGGAGCCCCATCCCTGTGAACACCCAAGGTCGGGCTGGATGAGGCTCTGAGCACTGATGGAGCTATGGGTGCCCCTGCTCAGTGCAGGGAGTTGGACCAGATGGCCTTTCAGGGTCCCTTCAAACAATTCTATGATACAATGACCTCAGAAGCACTGCCAATATAGTTCCTGTGTTGCAAGCCCCAGGCCATGCAGGGCACTGGTTCTGGCCATTCCATGGCCACTCCACACCACTCACATCTCCAGGAGAGCAAGCTCAGGCTGCCCCCCAGTTACATGGGAGCTTCACGTGACAACAAGCTGTGGTTTCATGACCAGTTTATGTTGTCTGCAAAATGATGCTTGTTTGATGTTTGTGCTGAGCAGCTGCACAAGCCTTAACAGCAGTGCTACACCAGCAAGGAGGGCATTTCCTACAGGACATTTCCTTTCTCAAGCCAGATAAATGATGTGTCTGCAGATACCCCAACCTCCTTACACTGACACGCAGAAAAACCCAGGCAAATTCCAATGCATCCACCTGCTTTCATCTGATACAAAGACAAGAGAGGAAAGATAAGTGAATAACAGGAAATTAAATATGTTGCAGCATTTTGTAACAGAAATGCCCAAGGGAAGTGGTGGCTTTTGTTTGGTGCACGGCGGCACACGGGGAACTTGTATGCATTGCTGTGATATGGGAGACCCTACCAGGATAAAGGCAATTTGCTTAATTAAACTGAATTAGAGTGGCTCAATAAACAACTGCCCTGCCTGGGAAGCCCACTCCTCCAGGACAGGGATGCCAAACACAGTGATGGCCGTGTCCTCGGTGCTGCGGAAACGTGAAGTGTTGGTTTGCTCCCTGAGTGACATCACAAGTGGCCACCCTGCAGCTCAGCCTCTGATCCGCGCCGTTTCCTTCAGCAGAAAAGCCACTAGATGTCAATGTTTTACAGAAAATTGCCTCTGGATGGACTCGAAAGTGAATCACAGGCACCGAACGCATGCAATAGCACGAGGGAAAAGGAAAAGCAGAGAGTCACCATTCCTCTTCCCATCTAGGGCGCTGAGCTTACAAATAAAGGAGGAAGCACAATAAACTCATCAAACCAAATAAAGCCGAGAAGCCCAGGAAGGCATCAGTGGCCGGTCATGGTGGCACCTGCTGTCTGGAGGGCGAGGACACAGCCATCAGCACAGCCACGTGCCTGTGGGCTTACCTGGCTCCTAGAGCTTTGACTGGGGATGTAAACACACCAGATGAGCCAAAGCCTCGGCCCATGGCCCAGAGGAAAGGTACTTCTGGCCCAAAAGTGCCATTACAAAGTGTGGGGATACAGAGGAAAGGCAAACCCAAACCCCTTCTTTAACACCTGCCAGGACTTCTCACCATTGGACCCAGTTTGTTGGACCCTGCACTAAAATAATGCCTCGATTCTTAAGCAAGGATAAATTGGTGCCATAGCTGAGGCATGCCCTTTGTGTAACACACAGCAACAAACTGCAAAAAAAGAGGCCACAGCAAAGCTCTGCTCACTCCTCTGTACAAAGATCGTGCTTCTGGATGGAGCCATGGGGTGCTGCTGGCAGAGTGAGGTGGCCACAAACCCATGCTCTGAGGTCATCACAGCAATCGATGCAGAGTTCAAGCACAAGGAGAAACAAATCCTGAGCCAAGATTGATGTACCGAGCATCTTATCATAGCTCCTATTCCTCAACTTCTCTCCTTTTGTGCTCTTTGGTCACAGGCAGTGACAAAGTGCCCCACTTGGCTGCTGCTGTAAAAATAAAATGCGTATGTTGGTGGAAAAAACCGTGCTGTAATGGAGCACCGTCACTCTGGGGGGCTGACGGCCTCAGCCAGGCAAGTCTCTCCATCAGGAGCTGTCAGAGAAGTCAGAGGAGAGCAGCTGAAGGCAGCTGCACAGAGCTGCTCACTTGGCTCTGCAGAGAGGTGGCAGTGGCTGGGCTCCCTGCAGCACCATGTGCTTATGGGATGTCCTACACAGGGCTCCTGCCTTGCTTGGCCTGAGCACAGCATCCTCAAGGTCAGGGCTGTACTTTTTCCTTGTGCCACACTCCCACTTTCCCCAGCTGAATCCCCCTTTTGAGACACGGGGTCAATCTCAGATGTTTTGAGCATTTCTCCTCTTCTTCAGTTTCGCCGTTTAAGTTCTACTGGAAGAAGCAGCGTCCCATTTGGGAACACCGGCTTTTGGGTCAGCCCCAAGCCACGCTCATCCAAGTTTGACATCACAGCAGATCCCAAAAAGCAGCTCTACCGCTGTGAACTTATCTGAACTGAGCTTCAAAAAGTCCTGAAAGCTTTAATGTGTCACCAAGCCAGGGCTGGATTTGGCCATCAGCGCCCAGAGCATCCTCCTGCTGCAGCTGGGAGGCAGATTCAAAGCCTGGCAATTATTTTTAGCTCTGTGCGTAACGGCTTGTTCCCTCTGCTGCCTTAACGAGGGGGTGTGGAGTTCCTGCCCATTCCTTGAAGCTCTTGCTTCAGAGCCCCAGACTGCAGGTAGAGCTCAGCCTTCGCTGCACATCGCTCCTCTGCCTTACAGAGCTGTGCTCACTGCAAGTGCAGCTTTCTAACAGAGCTGAGCTGGGTGCCCACGCAGCACAGAACAAAAGCTGGCAGGCAACTCAGAAAGCAGGCTGGCCATCAGGAATCCGAGGTGTGTGACAGCCCTTTGCTCCCGGTACCCCCCTGCACACAGCTGTTTCCCAGCTCCCTGTGCATTCAGCTGTATGCTCCCTCAGGAAGATGGCTTTGTGCTCACAACGGTGCATCTGTGCCACCCCTCCCACACCTCTGCTCAGCACAGGGACTGAATAACAATTTTTTTCCCCCCAATCTAACGATTTTTTTTTTTTTAAAGCTTCTTAAAACAACATAAAAAACAAAACAACAAACTGAAGCCAAACAGAGGAGGTGTGACAGCCTGGGGGGATGACAGCACTGACAAAGCCAGAGATCCTGGGGAACTCACAGCTCCCTCACTACTGCTTTGCTGTGCCACGAGAGCCCTGGCAAAACCACCATGGCCTGAGCACAGCAGCTCTACCTATTATACTTGCTCCTGGGAAAGGAAATGATGACTTAACTCCAACAGAAAAGCTTGATCCCAGCAGACAGCACCTCCACAAGGACTACACCAAGCTTCAGCTCCGCTGGTGCCAAGCAGAACGGTATCGATCCCCACTGGAGGACTGAGGCTGTTTAATTGCTGGTGGAGGCAGAGGAAGAGTGGAGGTCAGTGCTGGCAGCTGCCATGCCTTCAGCCTGGAAACCTGAGCCTGGCCCGATAGAGCTCTGAGCTGGGGGACTCGCAATGCAAGCTGAAAGCCAAGCATTCACTCAACATTACATCCATTAGCAGATGGGTCACGGGGGGGAGGGACTAAGCAACCTTTTCCCATTTCTCTTAAGAAATGAGGCTGAAGCAAAAGGGGCTACAGAGAGGGAGAAACCTGCAGCCTACACACAGGGAGCAAACAACCTGGGGACAGCCCAATCTCCTGCTGTGGTGGAAGATAACACCATTTTGACACAAAGCCGAGGAAACAGAGCTGTGACTTCCAGGGGACATGCTGGGACAGCCCCACTCTCCCAACAAATCTAAAGCTACCCTAGAAATTTGCTCAAGCACATCAGTTTGCATCTAGGTCAGGCTCGGCCAGGTGGCAAGGGCGGTCGGACACACAGATGGGCTTGTACAGTGAATGGGAGGCAATTCCACACGGGTGTCTCCAATGTGTTGGCTGGAGATGGGGGAGGAGGGGAAACTTGAGAACATTCCTCTTCTGGGAGATTGCTTCCCCAGAGGGGCCCATCTGGGGACTGTGTGGCTAACAGCAGAGTGTGCAACTCATTTACACTGCAGGTGAGGATGGACGTTCTGAAAGACATTCAGATGTGGCACTGAGGGACGTGGTTATTGGGCACGGCAGGGATGGGCTGATGGTTGGACTCAGTGATCTCAGTGGTGTTCTTCAACCTTAATGACTCTACTGAAGTTCCCTTTGAATAGGGCAGAGGGACAGATGAGATCTGCATTGTGTCCAGTGAGAAAGCAAATAAAATGAAATCAAACCCTGCAGCAGGGATGCTGCATATGGTACTAACAGTGAAGGACTGAGATACTCAAAAAAGAGAAGTACTTGCGTGGTTGGTGACCCGGCCCCAGAAGCACGCAATCAGAAGAAGTGACCAACAGCACATAGATGGCCAGTGTCCTCCCCACCATCCCCATATGCTGCTCATACTCTTGAGTTAAAGAACAGAGCTCATTGATCAGAGCACATTATTTTTGTCTTTTGAAGCAGAAGAGTTTGGGTTTCTTTTTCCTCTCCTGCAGCACATGGGAAGAGAGGCATACAGCTCCCTTCCTCTGCACAGCTTCACAGCAGCTCCAAAGCCACCTGACCCCTGCATCGGTGGGTTTTAATTTTCAGTAGATGGGGCACGAGGCCGATGTGGGTCTCCCTCATCCATCCATCATCCCTAGCACGTCTCCCAAAGAAGTCAAACTCAATTACACCAGGCCGGGTGCCCAGCGCTCCCGGCTCCCACTAGGTGAGGTTAATTCCCATAAAGAGCTGCTCACAGAGAATTCGATTTGCTAATACCTCAAACTGCTCCTCAAAGAGAAGTACTGCTAATTTGAGGGAGGCAGGCATCTGTTCAGAGGTCGCCCAGAGAGAAGCAGAATGTTGATATATAACACTGCAACTCGCACAGAGGCTTTACCACCTATGGACACAACTGTAAGGTAGGGGGAGAGCTGCAACTGAGTGTGCTTGGGAAGCCCCACCATTGGTAAACAGCCAAAGGGAGCAGCTCTTCAGGCTGGGAGGTGCCCAGGCTGGACGCCCTGCAGCAGTGAGCCCAAAATATTTGCTAAGCTCACTCTCAACAGAGCGTCGGCTCCAGATTGGCCCCAGATGCTTCACATCAGCGAGCTGGATGACAGCAGCAGCCAAAAAGCATCCCACAGTGCTTCCCTGTGCTCCCAGAGATGGCAGGGAAGGAGGAACAAACCCCACTTTTCCCTGCAGCAGCAGACCTATACACACCGGGATTTCTATCCCTTTGCTCTGGTGTCAGCATGGCGCTGGAGAATCATAGCATGCATTAGCTCAGAACAAGGGCCTATGAGGAAACGAGATAAGTATTTCAGAGCTGTGAATTAAAGCCTTTAGCAAATGTAAATTTACATTTCCTCTAAGTAATCATTATGTTTTCACTTCTATCAGCACCCAATGACTCACAGAGATGTTTTGTCTAGAAACACTAATGGTGGGGGTAGGAAGCCAGCAGCCTGCCCACGGTAACTGCCGCGGGAGGAAAGTGCCAAAGGAACCCATAAAAACGAGCTGCAAATTGCAAGAGTGGCAATTACACCAGCTCACCCATCGCCTGTGAAATTATCAAATGGGAAAGGCTCCCAGCATTCATCAAATGGGGAAGATTTGCAGCATTTTAGGGGCAGAGGAAGCCTGCGTCTTCATATCTTTCAGCTGAAGACGCGCGTTCATGTATGTGTGGGCATGGAACCTGCATGCTAATGTGCTGACAATCAGGCTTTAAATAAGTGAGAAATATGCAGCCTCACACAGGCCCGTGCCCCCAGGCACCCTCACGCACCAACCCATCGCCCACAGCACCGCCTGCGCAGGGGAGAGCTGCCCTGCAGATCTGCCAGAGCGCTATTAATTTCCTAATTACCTATATTATTAAGATCTCTGCAGGACACCCGAGCACGCAACTGATTCAGCAAGAACAGCAGCCCTCTTGTTTGTGCTTATAGATACATATCTCAGTGGTTGTTTTCGGACTCGGCCAACACAAGGTGACTCGGCGGTGCGCCTGGCCCCAAACCCACTGCTCCACCCCATAGAAAAAGGGATGACGTGCCCACAAACACCCATCTCCCTCCACAACCAGCACTCCCTGCTCTCTCTTTGGGCTTGTTGCTGCAAAGCATGGCAGCCCTCCCAAAAGGAGCTGGTGAACAACCACGGTATTTACTACTCTCCTCACCCTGTCTAAACGCCGTCGCAGGAATTGGTTTCTGCTTGTAACTGATATTCCTGTGGCGTGGCAGGCAGAGGTTTGCAAAGCCGACACTCCATAAGCGGTGGTTTACAGAGATGGAATAGTGGCAGTTTTTCATTTTCCAGAGTCCACTCACCCTTCCAAAAATCTTAATGCCTCATTGATTCATAATGCAGTACATAAAGATTTCATTTTTTCCTGCACACAGTGATATATTATGGAGGCAATCTATTTTGCTACTGAAAAGTTTGCTTAGCAGAAAAATTTGGAGTTTTGACATTCAGGAAATTACAGCCATCTGTAAAGCACGACTGATGTGCCAAGGCCAACATTTTCATTGCACCTACGGAGCCAGGATAATGATGCTAAATATTTATCATATTCTAAAAAAAAAAAATTTTTTAAATCCAGATTCTTGTGTATAAAAAGCATGCACTTTGTATTAATGAAAAAGGCTTTATCCTTGCATTTGTATGCACCTTTGCTACACCCTCAGTGTGCTACGCCACGCTGTGACTTCCTAACGGCAGTAACACTCCTCGCAGCTCCTCCAGGTACAAAGCCAGGCGCCATGTGAGCAGTGATGGGCTGATGGTCGCCCTGTGTGAGCTCACTGTCTTTCCCAGCCTCGGTGGTTCTGTCAGTCTCTGCTTTACCACACCACTCCCCCCCCGCTGGAGGGATCCCAGAGCTTTCGAGATCACCCACGTTAACTTCCAGAACTTCACTTATCCCACAGCAGGGAATGAACTCCGGACAGGTATTCATCATGAACCTCAACCAATTCTCTTCAATAATCCATGCAGGAACGAGGTTTGGCTCCTGTGAGGAAACACACGGCTGCCGCTAATTCCATCTGCAGATACCTTCCAGCTAACACAGGTTACACCAGAGTGCTTTTAACAGCTGAACCAAGGACATGCACAGCGCAGTGAAGGCACGCAGATGCAACTCACACATTGCTTGTTGTAACTATCAGACAGATGGAACCCAAGGAAAACCTCTCTCAGCCTTTCTAAAATACAGTCCAAGGAAAGCATCTATTGAAAATGCATCTAAAATGTAATTAACGAGCTGGCACTAATATATTCTCTTTCCTACTGCTGGAAGGGATGAGGACGGACAACGTGCCTGCAGCTGCAGCTTGCTGCAGTTTTCATTTCGGCTTTCATTGATTTCATTTAGCGCCCTGAGACCAAATAATGAAGAAATCTGTATCAATGGAAAGCACCAAGTGTGCTCCTGTCCCACCAGGGCACTCCAGCAATATCGTGGAGTGGAAGGGGATTCTCCTTTAATTGAATTGGAAATGAGACACACATTAGCTAAGAAAACTTAATCAGCGCAGTAATATTAAAATGGGCCACTCAGACAAACTATACTGATTAAGTCACTTGCAAACATTTCCTTACTCATCAGCGAGACTTGTGGCGTTAATGATTTAAACTCACTTTCCTACTCCAGGGAACAAAACTGTAATTTCGTAGGAGATGATTAGAGTGCTTTAAGCCTTCCCTCGCACATTACAATGCAGTCTCCTGGCAAAAGCACAGAACCCGACCCTGCAAGGACACGTGCAGAGGCTCAGGAAGCCTGCACAAATGCCAGCACGTCATCAGCTCCTTTGATTTAAGCCAGGAGAGCCCAGAAGGCACCTCCCTTACTCGCTTGCTGCTGAAGCATTCCCAGCAGCTCCTCTGCTGCCTTCATCTCTAATTGTAACTCGCTGCACCGTAAAGCTGTGAGCTCTGTGTACCTCCCAGCACACTCGGATTTTAACAATCTCACTCACCCACAGTTCACATAACTGGATTTAAAATGTTTGGGAGATAGCAGAATGCATTTCTATTAAAGCTCTGCCAATGCATTTGTTGTGCCAGAGCTCAGCTGGGAGGGGTTTTATTTCAGCTCAGCAATCAAGGCTTTGCAGGTATTACAAGAAGAGCAGAGCACCCCGTTTCCCACATCCACTCGTTGCACCACATACACTCAGCTGAAGAGCACATCACTCAGCCTGAGCAGTGCCACACTTCTGCCTCTCCCACAGCCCTGACCCAACACTGGGATGTGTCCATCGTGCTCACAGGAGACCAGCATGCCAGGACTGAGCTGGCAGCCCTTCATCCCAGCTTTCCTAGTGGCTAGCAAGAGCACAGCTATCAGCTAAGACACATTGTGCACCTATGGATCTCAGCAGCTTCCTATATTGTTAATTAATCTATAGCATTATGATGTTCAACATCCTTTTTCAGGACAGACAAAACCAAATCCCATTTTTGCTTCTTTTCGGTGCCATGAAGGAAGCTTCAGCCAAATGTCAGCTGCTCTGAGGTCGCTGCAGAGAGGAGATGCAGCCACCAGGCCAGGCAAGACCAGGAGCCCCTCTCCCTTCTGTGCCAGCTGAAGGGTGATGAGCAGCATCACCATGCAAAAAGCACAGAGATGCACTGCCCACACACAACACTGCTTGCTTCAGCTTTTGCCCAGCTCTTCTGCAATGACAACAACACAAAGATGGACCAAAGCCTGGCCTTTCTCTCCACATCCTCTTGCCGTGGTCCTCGAGCCGGCAGCACGCACCACCCCCAACTTCACACTCACAGAGCCTTTGCTGGCTGGAGGAAAAGCCTTGCTTACGTTAGCTGGAAATCCTTACAAACAAACTGATCTCAGCTGAAGCCCAAAGTAAGCTACAGGCCTGCACAAAACCAGGAGAGGCACTGCCAGCCCCAGCGTGATACAGAACAAACCCTCAGCCAAGGAGCACCTGTATACGAAAAAGACTGGAAGCCTCCACTTGGGTGTCTCTCTCCAGGCTGCACGCAGCCCTGCTGATGCTAAAGGGAAGCAGACAGATAAAGAGTGAAAAGAACAAAGCTCAGGAACTCCAGTTCTCCACTCCGAGGAGACAAGAAGCAAATCCAAGCACTGAACGAACACACTGAAACCACAACAAACCACAAACGCTCAGGGTTATTGGATGAGATTGATGAGCTTTCAAAAGGAGCTGCCAATGGTCCCATCTCTCTGCCTCACTTCTCAAAATAAGAAACAAAAAAAGGCAAAATCCTCTCCTTAAGCAGCAGGAAATGGTTCAAAACAGCACTGCTCTACCTGTTAGCATCTTCCAAATGATTTTCATAAGACACAGCTCCACTCCTGCATGGATTATGCTGGCTAAAAATGTGTGTGACATTTTAATTATCAAGTACAAATGTTACTGCGAGCAAGCAATGAAACAGATGGTGTCCTGAATTTTACAGTACAGCCACATTTTCCAGCTCAAATTTCCAGTTCACCAATCAGTGAGCTTCAAGTCCTGCCTTTGCTGTGTTTCCCCCAAACATCTGAGCTGTTGTAACCAAAGACACTGGGAGCCCAGCTCTGGGAGCAGAAACACAACGTGAGTCATCCTCCTCCAGGATGATACACGACGTGTTTCCAACAAAGCACAAACACTGAGCATTTATACACCCCAAAAACATGGGGTGCGTGAAGTGAGAGAGCATCGTTGCCCTGGAAAAGAAGTACAGGGATAAAGGAATGACCATCCTACTCAAGAGGGAAAAGCAGTGACCTCGCTACTTCCATCTCAGTGAAGGGCTTCACCTGTTTAACTCGGTGAATCCTACCTGTGTCAGTGGCAGCCCCTCATACTGCCTTCTCTTCCCTTCTGTGTGCTCTGCCCAAAAGGGGAAGGGATGGGAATGGATGTGTGTTCCCTTGGCTCCTGCCGATGGAGAGTCTCAAAGCTCTGGGGATCAGAAGGGAGCAAAGCCAAAAGCTTTTCCATTCCTCCGTGGTAGTCTAAAAAATGGAACCTACTGCTCCCTGTGTAGGCTGCCCTTTTGTGTGTTTCTTTTTCCCTCTGCCATAAAAAAATAAAATACAAACAGAGAAACAAGCCACAGAGGAGCACAGCCACGAGTGCTATGCAACATGGGAAGGGACAAGGACCTGGAGCCCCCTCCAGCTGACCACAGCTCCACAGACATGTCCAGCTGTGCCTGTGCATGACCCATAATGGACACAGCTGCAGACTACAGGAGACCCAGCTCAAGCTGGATCTGTCCTGTGGCTTGCACATGTCTTCTGCAAAGCCCTGAAGAGTTTACAGCCCCCTGGCAAACAGGAGGAGCTTGCAGTCCTGCTCAAGCACTGCATGAGGAGAGGGAGCTGTTTTTGGCTGTCATCGTGCTGTGTGGGCTATTTCCCCTGTCAGCCTGAGCTGCCCTCTCCAAAGGGGCTCTTCATTTAATAAGCTGTGGCAAAACTTCATCTCAGAGAACTTTCCTGATACTCTGCACCATTCATCTTCACTACCACAAGCCCAAAACACTGAGGGGAGATGCTGCCCTGGCTTATGGCATCACTGCTGTAATTACCACAAAGAAACATCTCTGGAAAGGTGTCCCAGAAAATAACACGCTGAACATTTCCTTGCTTTGGAGCACAGGTGCCCTCCTGAGCACTTCTCCCCTGCAGAACAGGGAAGCCCACCTGGGCGTTTTGTTAGCAGGGTGGAAGGCAAAGCACCAGCCTTACTGCAGACCCTGGGAGCAGCCTGGTTTGCAGCAGACGTCTGCAGCAGGGTGGAGACGTGCATGGCAGCAGCATGGGTTCTGCTCTCAGCCACGCTGGCAGCTGGAGCGCTCAGATAAATAAACCTGGAAATTGACTGCTTCTGAGTGACAAAGGCCTCCCTGCTAGGTGTTCATCCCTGGAGGGGTTAATATAAAACAATCTGATTTCTTCCCCAAATTGCACAAAATCCAATAAGCGCCAGGCAGCGGTGTCTTCTCCCATTTAGAAGATTAAGAAACTCTGTCCTACCGACTTTATCGGAACAATTCATTCCCACAAAATTACACTGGGTTTTGAACCTGAGGTTGACACACTCCATTCTAGCTGCAGGCTGAGCCATCCGCTGCGGTGCTGCATCACAGCACTGCGAAGCACCACCTGAGCCGGGTTTGCTGCCAAAGCACCTGAGCAGGGACAAGGATGAGAGCAGTGGGGGGGGCAAGAGGCTCCCCCTGCCTCCAGCTGCCGTGATGTGGTCCAGCAGCAGCACCTTCAGCCACATCCCAGCCATCCTGTTGTTAAACCAGCAGCAGCCACGTAACTCATTTTGACACACCGAGACGGGGCTTCTCTTGGCTTTATTTGAAACAAAATGACACTTTCTCTAGACACCGAAATGCATCCTCGTCTCATCGTATCAGCGGAGGAAGCATATTTTTCCTCTTTATGTGAAAGGTGATATTGGGTGCATCATGCATTGAAATCGTTTGCTGGCTCCCTCTCTCAACATAAATAAGGGAAAAGTAAGTCAGGGAAGATTGATTTTAAAGATGTATACATATGCATGCCGTTCTCTAACCCAGAACATTATTAAATTCTTTCATATATTCACGCCAAAGATTGTGCAAGTGGAGATGCTATCACTAGTACTTTCCCAGAGTGAGGATTAGGGAGCTTTCCTTCTACTGAAAGCAATGTGTTTAAACCACCTGTGCTCAGCCAAGCCGTCCTAAGCAGCAGTGTATCCCGACCAGAATCCCTCTGGGCTGCCCAGCAATGCCTGCAGGGAGCCACAGCAGCAACCCAGGGAACCCAAGGCCAGGCTGAGCATGAGCTCTCTTACACCCATCAGAGCACTGAGTTTTCTGATGGCTATGAAATGCCTTCTAACCTCTGCAGCCTCCCCAGTACACATAGCAGCAGCCCCATCCAGCAGAGCACAGCTGAACCCCACTGGGGCAGTGCTGCCCAACGGCAGATCTGGATTGCAAGCCATGCTACATCCAGCCAAACACCCAGCTTCATTTACGAGCAGTGTGACATCCTGCTCCCCAGGCAGGCACATCCGCCACAGCACTGCCCTCCTGCCTGCACAAACTGCAAGTCTGCAGCAATGCTGCCCAATTACCTTAAAGATGTTATTTAGATAGCTCTGTGGTAATGGACGCAAACACAAACCCCAGTCCTGCAGGATTTGCATAGCGGAATTTTTATCGCGCTTCTTAAAGATTAATAATTTAAGGCAAGTTGTAACTGTGCTAAGATTTAGTCTTATGTTTTCATCACGGCTTTATATTCTCATAAATATCCAACATTCCCAAGTATATAGAAACGTGAAATGGTATTCAAGAGGAAAAACTGCACCCAATATATCTTCCATTTATGGAATCGAATGTAAGATCATATTCAAAGCGCTGCATTTACTGTCTGATTTTGAATACATAAAACACATAGCCATTACAAATTCACCTTTCATTGCAAAGCTTTGTTCTAGCACTGACATAACTTACGGCCGGATCAGAGCCCTAAGAGCAGCTCGGCCGTTTTTCTTCTCCTCCGCTCCCACAAACACGACTCAGGGAGACAGGTCGTGCTCTCTATCAAAGTTGCACTTGCCACACAGCAATACTGCAACATGTCCCATTATAGTTATGTCTGCAGAGACCGTGAGCACAGACTTGGCTGCAGGCACCTCCTAATGGAATTACATAATTGGAGGCATGTCATCTAAATCTGAACAAATTGGATTCTCTTGTCATGCACTATTGAATCAAAACGGAAAGAACACTCCACGCTGTTATCTACGGTAAACCAAAGGCGGCAAATCCGGCGTCACTAATATTTTGGTAATGTGATGTGTATTAAAAACGGGGTGGGGGGAGGAGAAGAGAATGGGTTCACGTAGGGCACGCTAAAACCACGCTGCGTGCAAGAACAACCCATCCCTGTTTGGTTGGGGAGTCACATTAATGGCTCATAATGCTGGAGAGGAGAGAACAGCAGCAGAACTGTGCAGGGCTGGTCTCCTGGCGGAGCTGGGGAACAGAGATGGGGACCTCAAGGCTTTTCCATCACCTTTGTTCTGGGAGAAGCAACAGCCACTAAGGCATCTCCCCCACCCTGGTCCTGCTGCTCCTTCCCCCCCATACCCGCTGCTCAAATTAACATTCACATCCCCTGTGAGTTCTCCAGCCCTCGTAATTCGTAAGCATGCCCTGCTTTACGTTTACAAGTACATCGACTTTCATTTGGAATTACTGAAGGAATCATAACTAGGGAGCGAGAGCTGAGCTTACCCAACTGTGCATTCAGGGCAGATTTTCACTGAGCACTCAGCTCGACCTCCAGCTCTGCACGTATGAGAGAACAGAGGCATTAATTACATTACCAGAATCACTAATCAGCTCACTGCATCTTTATATTTCATCAGCGAACCGCCGGTGCAAAATCAGAGCCTTTCTCTTCCTTTAATTTCTTCAATCCTCACCACAGTATTTCCATGCATGCACACAGAAGAAAAACACAAACACACGTTTAAAGAACACTGAAGCAGCACAGAAAAAGGCATTCTGATGCTATGTGGAATTCACAGCTGCCTCAACTGGAGGAGTCACACTGCTGTGCACCACCGGGGAGCCCTGAGGACAGAGCAGGGCACGGCACAGGGAGAAGCGCAGGGCAGCATCCCACCAGCAGCCATCCCGATGGTAAGCAGGTCACTGCTCTGACAGCAGCAGGGGGTATCTGCAGTACAGCTCACACACAGCTAACACACTGCAGAAAAGCAATTTTTAGAATGACATCAGCACGCTGCACTTTAACTACAGAGGTATCAGCTGCTCTGCCCCTCACCTCCAGCACTGCCGCGCTGATGCAGCAGGTGTGCAAAACGCCTGTTTCTATTTGGTGTGAGGGAGAAATGCTGTCACATCACCCAATACCACAAGTTGTGAGAGCACACAACAGGGGGGATGTGATGACTGCACTACCCTCTGCCTGCAGCGCGCCCCCAGAGGAGCTGGCTCAGCACTCACCTTGTGCTGGCAGGGGCTCTGTGTGGGCATTGGGCATCCCCAACTATGCAGCCCTCTGGCAGCACTGCAGGTTGCCACGTGTGGAATCCAGATCTACCAGTGAGTGCAACCGCGCACTGCTGGAAGGAGCTGCTCATCAAGGAAGCACATGAAGAGCATTATGGAACAGAAGGAGTGGTGAGGTACTGGAACAGACTGGTGCTGCAATCAGTCCTGGAGGTGCTCCAGAACCATGAGGATGTGGCTCTGAGGGATGTGGTGATGGGAACGGTGGGGTGGATTTGGGGACCTTACGAGTCTACTCCAACCTGAATGATCCTATGAAAGCAATGCGTACTGTGGAAATGGGTACTGATTTAAACGGTGGTTTCCCAGGGCAGGCAGAGGAGCAGTGACAGGAGGGCTGAGGCTCCATCTGGGACTGTCCCACCACTGCTTCTCAATGGCCACATCACTGCACTCAGATTTAGTGACGTTTCTAAATCTAAGTGAGGGAGAAGGGAAAGGAATCACCCCTCACTAGCACAGTACCTTCTGAGAGCTGCAGAATATTCCACCGACTCCTTGTTCTCTACTGCATCTTTTCCTCACTAAAAGGGTTACTTCGGATATTTGTGTGGAGCCAGGAGCTGGATTCAGTGATCCTTATGGGTCCCTTCCAACTCAGGATATCCTATGAGATGGTCTGCTTTTGGGTGGCCCTGTATGGAGCCAGGAGTTGGACTCAATGATCCCCTCCAATCCAGGGTATTTATTCTATGTTTCTACGGTTGCTTATTTGATTCAGCTTAAACAGAGCCAGGGCAAACACACAGGTTACAAACCTCCTTCATGCACTCAGCCTCCTTAACGTTAGCAATATCCGTTCATAATTAATATATTACAACTAATTAATATCACTAATTAATGAATTGGAACAAGGGCAGGGAGATAGGAGAACATTCCTTCTGATAGCTGTGAAATGCACTAATGGGAGCCAGTCGGGAGTCAGCTCCTCTCTTTGGGGAGTTTGGAACAGTTTGATTTTCAATCAGAAAAGCTCTAGTGAATATTCAAAGAATGAATTATAAGAATAAGATGAAGAAAAGCTATCAAGCATTTTGCATCTCTGCCTCTAAGAATAACGATGGGGGAACCTGTGCCATCCTGGCCGGGTGGGCAACCCAGCAGTGGAGTCACTGCAGGGGACCCCAGCCTGGGGATGGCTATGGGCAGTGCTGGGGTATGCATCGTTAACAGCCAGAGGGAATAATAAATTAGCACCTAATTAACAAGAGCGCTGGAGGCATCTGGGAAGTTGGACATGAAAGGCCAAGGTAAGCATTTGGGATGCAGAAAATACGTTCAGGACAAATATTTATTGGGTCAGTAGTTGCTTGCGAGGAACAGAAGCAATAAAGTGGAGATAACAAGGAATAATGCTGCCACGATGGGAAATTGCACTAATGACTTAACAGCTCTTTGCACCTCTCTCTAAAAAGCTCCTAAGGGAAATCTCTTATTCAGCACCGAAGTAGCAGCGGTGTAAATCTGCTCGTCATTACACCTGACCCCCTGCACTCACAGCAGCTGCTGAGCCCAGCGCTGCACTGCCCTGCTGCTCACCCACTGCCTGCTGCCACCTCCCTGCCACCCAGTGCAGGGCAGAGCAGGACAGGCATCCCTGGGATGGGGAACTGCCCAGGCAAGGCTTAGGGACCACCAGCAAAAGCTGCGTCCCCCCAGCAGCTCAGCCATTGCCTGCCATGGGATCTCACACCAAAGGGCATCGCAGAGCGAGCAGCTCCACCAGGCAGGAGAGACTGCAAACATAATTTTAAGAAACGCAGCTTAACTGTCTTGTTAATTAATATTCCAAACTACGTGCGAGCCTTTAACACACAGCAGGATTGCGGTGAAAGATTTATGAGATTGGTTCACCTTTCCTGAGCACTGCCTTGGGTCATCAGCAGAAACTTATCAGCCCGTGTACCAGCGGAGAGCGAGTGTGAGGGGAAGGGTAACATCTGCAGAAGACGATGTGACCTACTTTTACAGTAATTTGAATGCATATCTGGGAGAAAAAAAAAAGCCTCTAAAATTTTAAGGGAGAATTATAAATCAAGGCATGACAGTAAACAAGTAATTTGTGAAGTCGCACTGTCTACTCCGTGCAAACAAGGGATTCATCAAATAATAAAATACTACTTTAGAAGAAAACAAGCACAATTATTTTATAATTACAGCTGCTCTCGCCTTCTGAGGGCAGGAAACCTTCCTACCTCCATAGAATCATAATCAAGACTCATCAAAGTCCTGTAAAAGCAAATCAATATCTGCTCTTGGCAGGACGAGTTAATTAATAGCGGAGCGCTCTGCTGCTGTCGTTCTGACCGCAGTGAACACTCCATGCAAAGCACCCAGTGCTGCTGCAGTGGCACTGCTGCTCTGCCCCATCTGGGCATGTAGATCCCCCATCAGCATGTGGGCTGTGCACGGTTTGAAGGGCTCCACGCTCACCTGTGCCCAACACAGAGCTGGGGGGAAGACGGCTCAGGCAGCACCAGGCAGCTCATCTGCTGGTTTATCTACCAGCATGCATGCATGGAAATCAAAGCCACATCCTTTTCATCACTGCTGCACCTGTGGAGCTGGCTGGCTCTGTGGCACCCACACTGAGCAGAGCTTCTTGCTGTCCAGCCAGCGGTGTGCACTCTGTCCCTGTGAGGGCTCACGCTGTGCAGATGCCTCTTCAAACATTGGCAATCAGAGCACAGGCTTCCATCTTCCCCAGGTGAACCCTGTGCTATTTACAGGATGCCTGCTTCATTTTATTTTCTTTTTCCCTTCTTAGGAGACCTTTAAAGCAGAGGTCTGCTCAGCCCTCTGTGATTAGCAAAAATCTCATGGCCCTTCTGAAAGAGCAGGGGCTCCTATGAGCTGGGAAATTATAGCCAAGAACATGACAGCAGTCAGATGCACAGAGCAGGGAGGAGTGAGACGCACTCAGCAGACTGCTTTGAAGCAAAAGCTCAGTAAAACATTATTAAACTTATTTTTAGCCTTATTTGCTAAAGAAATCAGGCTCTCCTGAGCACGCTGTCTGTCCGTCTCCCTCCCCGCCACCAGCCTCCTCATAATTATTTAATCAGCCTCTTCATCTGAGCATCCCCTGCTCTGCTAAAGTGGGGCACAAACAGGCACAGAAGGGGCACAGGGGCCCCCCTGGCAGTGAGGTGCCTCTGTGCTCACATGCTGATCCTTCCCACATGAAAGCAGAAGAGGGAAAGAGTGGGGAATAACACAGCAGAAAAGGAGACAAACTGCAGAAACCCACAGGAAAGCGGGGGTTCGTGTATTGCTTTGAAATTAAACACGTGCACCCCACAGAGAGCGTCTCCAGCCATGTATTTCATCTTCCCTGCCTATGTTACATTTCTCAGCCTCCACCTGATCTGCAGCTCTTGGAAAAGTCTCTGCGACCCAAATCTGAGCTGTTCAGCAAAACAACACAGACTCAGGGAAGTCACAGCTCTGCTGGCACACCGGCACCCACTGTAGGAAGGGTAGCAGGCAGGAGGCACGCTGCACACTTCTCAGTTGGAGGCGATCCCTCCCTCTCCCCACGCTGTCTGCCCTCTGGCTGTTTACTTTAATGGAGCTGCAGTCATTTTTAGCACAGAACTGTCAGCTGCAGCTCCCACTCGATGGCTCTGCAGAGTGCTTACCATGTCCCAGGAGCAGCAGTGACGTTCCAGAGACCCCACAAGGACTGTGCCCTTGCCAACAGGAGCTGATGCGCTGCCTCAAACCAGGCGTAAAAATGGAACGAGACCAGGAAAAGCCATTTCTGCAGAGCAACACTATTTAACTGCATTATTGTTTAATGCTTGGCAACACAAACCCAGCAGGTTAGGAGAGCAGAAGGGGAGAAAAGGGTGAGAAAAGGCCCCCAGGGTACGGCAGTGCAGAGGACAAGCACCTCCCTGTGCTCCCCTGCCCCACAACACTACCATCACACTGGAAGAACGCCCTGCTACTGTAATGAAGATGCAGGTCCTTGGTGCTCTCATACACAGACTTTGCATCCTTGCAATGCCAGGCACTTCTGCTCCCAGCAGGCAGAATGCTCACCAAGCACTCAGTGCCCCTGGACCCAACGCCCTGACCGCTGCCTGAGGCGGGCTGGGGGGATGGGAAACGCTGCAGGTATCCATCTTCTGCAGGGCTCGTCTTTCCTGAGGATTTGGCAATTATTGCAAACAACACAGGACAAACTCAATAGTAGGTGAGTGAAAAATTGGATCTGACAGCACTAATTGAGCCTGAAGTCCCATTTTCTGAAAATGATCTGGCATAATTAAAAATTCACAACTGATGACCAGTTGCGGTGAACACGATACATTGTGGTTAGTCTGAACGACTCCAGGAAAACACCCTCCCCAGCTTTGGACTTGCAGCCAAACCAGCTGGTGCCACACCAATGCAGTCACTGGGAGGTGCAGCTCCAGATTCTGGGGAATGATGCCCTGCTCACGCCAAGCACAGGTCTCCAAATACCCCTTTCCTTCCAACACTCCTCTTGATGCACTTTGTTGCCGTCCCTACACTGGAGATACCCTACTACCACTTCAGGCAGTAACAGGACAGCTGCTGTTCTATTTTATTTCAAGTTTTTTGTTCTCCAAGTATACAGTAAAGGGACAAACCAGCAAGCACCAAAAAGAGCTGCTCTGCATGCACAAAGGGGCTCTTAAACCTTTGCCCCATGCTAACCACAGCTAACAACTGCCCTGTAGCCCTAGCATAGACACACATGTACTTTTGCAATTGCCTTTTCCTTATTAGCCTAACTGGGATTTAATTCCAGCACATAACTTGCAAGCTTCACTTAGCCTGTGACAACTCAGAGGGAATGCAATTGCAAACACCTTCACTTCTACTTTTAACGAGTCACTCTGGTAAACAGTGTCTTTTGCATAAACTCATGCCAGTCTTCAGCAGGGCAGGATGCGCTCGTAGGGATATAAAGCCTCGAAAAACAATGCACATTCTGCTCTGCATACAAACATACCAATCACAGCTAAATAACAGGCCTTGGATCATTTATAATAACCTATAACTTTCCATTTTTAAGTGTTTTTAAGAGCTGCCCTCAACCAGGAGACTTAGCGGAGCACTGAAGGTATAATCAAATGCTCTGTTGCTGTGCCACACTCAATAGGTAGGATGCAGGAGAAAAGGAGTAATTACTTAATCATTAGCATTTTTGAAAGCCAATGTACCCACAGTAGTTAACGCTGTTATATTTTTATCTAGACAAGGCTGCTGATCCTCCCATCCAATACCTAAGGCTCAAATGGAGATAGCTTGCCTTGTGGCCCTTCTCCTCCGATGGGTTTTGTTGTGTCTTTCCCCCCCTCTGGCCCTGTCAGTTGCTCAGAAGCAGCACAGCAGCCCAAACTCTGCACTGAACCACCTGGGCAGTGACTTGTGCAGAGCCCTCACTTCCAAGGAACAGTGAGCCATCATCTCAGCAGCACTGCGGCGTTTGTTAGCAATGAGACGCCGCGATCCTAAAATAGGCCATCCCAAAATAGGCCCTGCAGGTAGGAAAGGAGCAGAGCTGCAAACGAAACTGGCCCTGGCTAGTGCTGCAGGGCAGCTGAATCCCTGCTGTGATGCTCACCTGAGCACTGAAGTGTGAGAGGAGCAGCACTTTGCCCATCGGATGCCAGCGGACAGCAGAGCATCCCCAGGGCTGACCCTTAGGGTTCTGCCCAGCTGTGATACCCTAGGACCCCTCCTTTAAACAGAGACAACTTCCCCACAGGTGCTGATGGATCAAGTGCCTCCTCAGCAAGGAAACCCCGAGCTCTCCGGACTCATGCTCCCTGTGCAATGGATGGTGAAGGGGAAAAGCAAAACAAATGCCCTCTTACATTTCCTCTGGGGTGTTCACCATCTAAGGGCACCTCGTGACACAGAGGCAAGGTGAAGTGATGGGAGTGGGGCTCACACCGCCCAAGGGTCTGTGAAAGGATTTTGGAACACACAACCTGTTAAGAACACGGAGCTTTCAGGTATTCTGCCCATTCCCTGGGCTTGCTGGGGGCTCTGCAGAGACAACAGCCAGAAGCAGCTCTGCCTTCTGTAAAGGACCGTTCAAGTGTGGAAATGCCTGACTTAGTACATCCCCAAACCACAGTGAGCAAGGCACACGGGAGTCCAGAAGATCAAAAAAAACCCCAGATCAGAGGAAAACCAACCAATCAAATTTGCTCAGCACAAAATACTCTCCCTTGGCATCTTACAGCTATAGGCTTTCATTACGACTGCTGCTGTTCCCTGGCACAACATTCAGGACAGTGGAAGAGACTGTTCTGCATAGCTTCTGCCATTATCACATCTGCAGTTCATAAGCTTGAGTATGGTTTATTGCTTATATTCCTTCTCCTGGACAAAACCTCCTCCTGAGTGAGGTTACTGCTGCCTCAGCTAAGCTTTCATGTTGTCCTTTAAGATGTCAGCAGATGTTGACAACAAAGTACCCTCCCAGAATCACACGGCCTGTCCTCATCAACTGCTGGCAAGGATGCTTCTGAGTTTGCCCAGGAAGCATTTTGCCTCAAACAAATCCATATTTATAGGCTCCAAATATATTTTTCAGCTAGAGTTTATTACAACCAAGGCCAATAAAACAAGAAAATTTAGGTCTACGCGCATGTTGGATCTGATGAAGAAAGCAAAATTTGCATAGCTTTGAACCATAATCTCCCACAGTAACAACTAATCTGCCAGTGATTATCTTTCTATTTGCTTATCACTGGCTGTATTGACAGGGAGATGAAACAGGACAGCTCTGCATTAGCAGAGGGAGAGCCGTGCCAGAGCTCCCATAATCCATGTGAAGGCAGCCATCCAGGTGCTTAGTTCCAGTTAGGCTGGAAGCTATTCCATCTCCCAAATACCTGCCCTTCCCCAAGCTGCTGGGTCCCAGCATGCTTTACAGTCTTGGAAGAACCTCTAGGGTGCCCGGTCGGCTGCCAAGTGATCAACTTTCTATCTATTAAGCATCTGAAAACGAGCTCAAATCTGGCGAGCAGCCACCTCCCAAGCCCACAAAATAACAAGCTCATTGTAAGTCCTTTTAGCATGGATTAATTGATGCACGGTGCAGGCAATGCGAAGAGGGCAAGAAAACAACCCAGCAGCTCCCCCTCGGAAAAGGCACAAAGCTCATCAAATTTCATTTGCTCCGGATACCAGACGGGTAAAGACTTCCGTACGACACAAGCAGGCACAGGCTGTCGGTGAGTCTGGCATTGGATTTGCATTGCCCTGCTTCTCCACTGCTATTTGAACATTTCCTGCCATTCCAGCGGTTGTTTAGGAGGGGAAAGAAATGTAAAAGCATCTGGAAACGCTGCAGCTATCATTGAGGTAATTAAAAGAAAGGAAAACAGCCTGAGGTGCATCCGTAAAGACAGGGAAGCAGAAAGCTGTGCTCCCGGGGGTGCCGGCCAAGCCCTGAGGCTCTGTGTTCCCCATCTCATCCATGTGCTGGAAAGGTGTCACAGTGGCTGAAAGTACAGTGGGGACACAGGGAAGAGTTTTATGGAGGTACCTGCAGAGTTCTGGCTGTCACTGCCCTTTTAGGAGTCCCAATTGTGCCACGCCAAACCCAGGAGCTACCAGCTGTTCTGCAACTCACAGAAACAAACCCCACACGTGCTGCCAACAGTCTCCTATGATAACATCAGCAGTACCATCATCCATTTTTTGTTAAACCCTCAATAAAAACTTGAACATCCCTTCCTAAGAGCCAGTCTGAGCTGAATACACCCACTGCATCCCTCCAAGATGCACTCACTATTTTCGTGGCTTGAATATGGCCAGATGAATACCTTCAGCTCAGCAGGTCGTATCTGTTAGGAAGGGCAGATCCACTCCACACCACCTGGGGCACAGGGTTGGACCACCAGAGCAAGACCTGTTCTTTTTGGATATGCAAAAGCCTCCAGTGCACTCACATGGGCACTGCACAACTTGGTGTGCAATCCCAGCGAGCACTGGAGAGGAGAAAGCGCCGTGATGAGAAACAGGGCAAACATTTTGACATCCTGAGATGCATTTTTCCTGACAGTTCACTGGGCAAAGGACAGTCAAAGGATTGTGTTGTCTAATGAATCAATACTTTTTGGGAGAATTTCATTAGCTGTGACACCTCTTCCCGATACAGGGGGAACTGGAAGTCATTCAAGTCACCAGACCCCGTGATAGCATCTGCATACTGATGGAGAGCTGATTGTATTTGGGACATTAAAAGGTCATAAATCAAACCGCCTTCCTCCTGGGAACACAATAACTTGATTCATACACGAAGGACTTTTTAAATTTAAACTCATGATCAAACAGGGAACTACATTTATTAACACTTCTTCCACTGTGCTTCAACCTCTCAGTCAAGTGGCTGAATTGTCCAAATGGGCTTAAAACTACAGTTAATCAATACTGAATGTGTTATTAAGCAGCATGCGGCCAGCAAACTGCCTGCTGCTCCATGTCAGCCCATTCTTCTCCCGGAGAACAAATGATGAGAGCCGTCCCTTCATTTCATGCAGACAACTGTGAAAACCCAGCACCAAACTTCAGTTGGTTTCATGCCTCTGCCTGCCTTCTCGTTCCTGTCCAGAAGCCTTTGGCAGAGGTTGGCCCTGCTGCACCCCATAGGCTGGAGGGAAGAGGAGAAAGTTCTGCTCTACCAAGTTTTTAAGAGGTTTCACAGCACGCCAAGGATGCTGAAGGTCCAGCAGAGCCTGCCTTGGGGATAGGATGGGAATTAACTCAGGAGTTTGGCAGGTGAAGTTTTAACATCAAGAACAACCCTGGTGTAAGGCAGCCCTCGAGCTTGCACGTCCCTTTGCCCACGTGCTTTGGGAAGACCCTCCTGCTGTAAAGCAAGCCCCGCTAACTGGCTTCTGTGCAACACCAGCTCTGCAGCTGCTGCCTTCCCCTGCAGGGTGCCTGCACTGTCAGCAAGCAGCTCTCACCCAGGGGTGCTGGGAACAGTGAGCACACAGATATACAAGGTGCTGTGCTCTGCATGCTCCGCTGCCTGGTTTAGGGCTGAATCAGCTGTCATATGCTGTCTGTATCACAGATG